>NC_069074.1:92479957-92818859 GCF_025698485.1 Gossypium arboreum
AATACTACGCTAATGCTTGAACATCATTTGCAGTAATTAGATCCTTCTTCGTCTATTGTTGCGATTGCCTTTCTTTGACTTTCTTCTT
The DNA here is from genome assembly GCF_025698485.1 of Gossypium arboreum. Taxonomy (NCBI): domain Eukaryota; kingdom Viridiplantae; phylum Streptophyta; class Magnoliopsida; order Malvales; family Malvaceae; genus Gossypium; species Gossypium arboreum. Next base: position 92,480,046 of record NC_069074.1, read on the forward strand.
CGCCTCTTTTCATGTTGGTTTTCAACCAAATTCACCAACCATTTCGGCTTACCAGTTTGGAAAACAACATATCCCACCGACATTCCTAACACCACTCGGCATCCATAACCTATCAACACCACTTTCCAACCAAAAGCATTGTTTGATTTTCAGCCATCTTTTTCAAGCACATTTGGAGGTGCTGGCTCAATGATGTTGCAAACTTTCGAGACCGGAAACCCACATAGTCCCTTATTCCCTTCATATGAATCATTTCCAAATATGTTGAATTGTTGGCCTTGAGGAATCTGACCATGGAGTTGATTTTCAGAAACATTTAAGGACGAAAGAAATGGCAGATCTACCAATCTATTTGGAATCGTCCCAGACAACCTGTTTGATGATAGGTCCAACCATTCAAGACTGTCAAATTCCCTATTGAGGTGGGGATACCACCATTAAGGTTATTATGAGAAAGGTTGAGCCCTTTCAGTAAGTTAAGCTTCCCAATGACCTTCGAAATACCCCCTTCAAACTGACAGCATGTTTGGTTCAATGTAATGGCATAGCCATTACAACCCTATTCCATGGGCCCACCCTAAACACTTGTTTGGTTCAATGGAATGCCCTATTACGGGCTTATTCCATTACGTGCCTATGCAGAGAAATTGCCTTATTTCTATTCCGTTTCCTCAGCACCGATTACTGATTCGGTGTTTAAGGAAACGCTTCCTTTCAAAGACGATCCCCACTTTGCCCTCTCCCCCTCTCCCACTTTCTCACCTGAAAAAAACAGACAGACAATCCTTCATCGCAGGGTCAGGTAAAACATTTTCTCCCTTTGTTCCTTCCATATTCCTCTCTTCCAAATTTTTTGCCCTCTTTTTTCTGCTTTCTTTTTCTTTCTCTCAATAAAGTTTTTCTTTTCCTCTCTTCCGTTTCTTTTTCTTCATCTATAAAATTCCATCTATTGTTGGACAGAGCAAGAGGGTTCTGAGAGGGGGAATTGAAATCTAAATCAAAAACTGAAAATGTTGACGGTAAACTGAATGATAAACCGGGCACGATCTTCGATTTCAAATTGTCAATACCTCCTAAGACATGACCCAAAGATTTCCCCTTCACCTCCTCAACATTTTGCTTCAAAATCATCCATTCGCTTCTTCGATATTTACACGGCAATTCCTTCATCTCCCCCTTTTTAACTCTAAAATATTTGATTTTTTAAGTTATTGTTCTTTTTAACTTTTTGTCTTGTGTGTGCAGCTTGCAAGCAAGGAAAAAATCGAGAAAGAACGAGCAAGACTGTAAGTTTAAGCTTTGTTTGTTTATTGAAATTTTGTTACGTGCTCTTTTTTCCATTAAATTTAATATAAATAATTGTTTTAATTTGATTTAGGGCAGTGCTGATGAATTGAATAGAGGATAATTTGATGATATGTCTGAGCTAAAACAACATGGTGGTAAGGTATTAACTGATTTGTTCTTTTTATATACATATAGGCTATATCATTTGCAAATCTGTTCAAATGAGTTGAATTGCAATTGATTTCTGAGTAAAATTAATGTTACTTTCTGTAAATATTTTAATTGTTAGGTTTTTTTTCCTGGAAAATTGCACTGGTAAATAAGATTCTAATTCCCAGAATTGCAGCCAGGAAGTTTCATGCCGTGGATGTTATATATTCTGATGGTAGAAAATCAAAGCTGCCGATTGTTTTTGATGCTAGCAAGTTGGCGGTCCCTGAAGCATCTTTAGTCTGTTTATCATTTAGAGTAAACTCTCAGGTATGATTTCTTTTTTCTATGTTTGTTTTGGATTAAATTAATGTATTTCTTAATGATGTTATAAATCTTCCATTTTTATCATGATAAGAGAATGTTGAATAGATAGTGCATTGCTTTAAAATTGTGATAAGAGGCATATCAGCAACTCCATGGCAATGGAGGAGTTAGCACTAAATTGCAATCATGAAAACAGCAAAAACATGAGAAACAAAAGATGTTGTTGGTTGCTAACTTTTCTTTTCTCTTGTTTCTGGTTATTGTTGTTGATGATGCATTTTAACTCCTTTTCCTGACTTGTCAGGCTATCGTCGATTCTTGGGGCAAGCCTTTTTATGACACCTTTAGTGAGTCTAAGAGCGTGCAACTATATGAGGTTCTATATTTTTGCGATTTAACTTTTCATTCCTTTTTGGCATGTGTGGTGAATCAACTATTCTCAATTTTCTGTTGCTAGAAAGAACTTATAGTTACATGCATCTGTAGTCAATAATAATAAGAAACAAATAAAATAGCGAACAAGAATAGAAGATAACCATGCTACTATGATAAATCATATTACTTGGGACACAAATATGTCTGAACCAGTTTTAGAGGTTGATGTGAAGTTGAATCTATGTCTTGAGGTTGTTATCTTATTGGCTTCAAAGATCATGATAGTTACCTGGATATTTAACTTCAATTCTGCCCTGTGACAAAATATTGTTCTTTTGGGTTGTCCAGAATATCCATCTGTATATGTTTTTGCATTCCAAAATAATATGAAATTGTTAAGTTTTGCAGTTCCTTTTAGGTTTATTGGATTTCAAAATTTTCAGGCTTTTGGTGCGTTACTTAAATTTGAGAGCCCCTTTGACTAGACAGTTCTGGCTCATATGATTCGATTTATATTTTACTTCTGTAGAATCTTGATTCTAGTCATATTTTTTAGAATGTCAGCATGATAATGTGATTGTATTTCTGTTCTAGTATGCTAACGTGTTTAATTATCTCATCTTTCTAGCTGTTTAAGCAATGGTTTTTTATTTTACTTTGACAACATTATGGATGAGGTTGATTTTTGTAAACAGACTTACACGCGACCTTTTATTTTACTGCCAACTTCAGCCGTTGAGGGTCCGGGAAATATGTAAGTATATCATGTTTAATTGCAGCATACAAATGCTAGGGTTATGTTTATGTATCCTATCTTATCCATTTTCACATTTATCTTTTGGGGCTTGCAAGATTTAAGGAGCCTCTCTAACTATACTATTATTTCATTCATTACTTTAGTATATTCATTTAATATATATTGAAGGATAATTAGTATGGTTGATTAAATCGCATTACATAGTGTCTGACACAAACTTAATCCTCTACCTCAAATATTGTTATTAGTACGGGAGGGGGGATTTTCATTTTCACTTTCTAATTTTTCCATGCATATATTATAAAATGGATTTGTTATTAATACGGAATGATATAAGCTCTACTGGATAGACTTGTTCCTTTGCTTCTTCAGCAACTAGTGCAAGATTACAGCAACTGGGTTCAACTCCAAAAGCAACTGATAAATTAGCTTCTTTGTTCTTATCGGCTAGTTTCACCTGTTAACTGTTTTATTTTCCCTAATTTGTGTTTCTTTGTCTTAGTTAAGTCCATGATGATAAACCATATTCTTTTTAATCTGAATCAATGGCAACCGGTTTTAATCTGAGAAAAAAATAGGGAGGGGAGGGGGGAATAGCATTTTCAGATATATTGGCTAGGGCTGGCTATTTAACAAATTAATGATCTTATTCGCCAAAGGTAGCTGTATTTTGTTCTGTCAGATTAAAGTGATATAATGAAGGATGTTAACCTCTCACTGCTAGCAATAGTATTCGTTTTAATTACCTTAAATAGTGATTTTCTTTTCTTGGATGTTCTAACCTTGCCTTTGTGTTAAATTACTAATAACAGGTAAACTAGCAAAGGCAAGGCCGAGTAACTCAATAAATTTGATATTTCAGCAGAGAAGGCATTGTTGAGATTCGCAAACTCAATAAATTTTGACATCTTTGGTTAGAAAGAGTTGGAATCTTTATCGCAATATGGGTTAAGTTTTGACATCATTTTATTATGATTTCGGATTGTCCCCAATTGGTCTCTTTGGAAATAGAAGAGATATTGCAACTTGATGACAAGATTTCGAGTGTTGAATATATAGAAATAAAATGTTTTTGCCTTTTCTTTTCGATGCTGCAGTGATCCTAATACCAATGGATAAGTAGAAAATTAAAAATTTCAAACTATTTATATAAATTTATTATGTTGGTACCATATTTCAGACTATTTATACAAATGTTTCAGGAATACTAATACCAATGGTGGACAAGTAGAAAATAAAAAGATAACACTTTTTCTTTTCAGTGCTTTGTGCCTTTTTCTTTTAATAAAAATTTCATGTTTAATACAATTTATCAATTTTAGATAATAACACAGATAAAATAATTATATAAAAATTATGTAAATAACAAATGAAACTTTAGTTGAAACTATAAATTTGGGATTAATTTATAGGAAGATAATGACATAAGTTATTATAGTCTAAATGAAACTTTAGATGATACCATAAAATTGAGATTAATTTATAGGAAGATTAATTTATAGAAGATAATTAAATTATTTGTTTCGCTAATGATATTCTAACACATTAAATATGCATTGTAGTTTAAAAATAATAAAATAATTATATATTATTTTTAATATTATATATTATGATTTTTATTCATTCATATTTTAATAATAATTATATTAAGAATGTTATTAAATTATATATTATTATCTTTATTAAATTATATTTAATAATAATTATATTAAAGTATAATTAAATTATTTATTATTTATTATTAAATTATATTTAATAATAATCCTATTATAAATTAATAACAATAACAATAATCATTTACCTAAAAAATTCTGCTAAGAGTATTCTAGTCATTTTAGTTTTTCTCCTTATGCTATTACAATATCATTCCATTCAACCAAACACAAGAATACTATTACAGTACTATTCCATTCCATTCAACCAAACAGTTGAATTACTGATTAAAGCTCTATTCCATTACAGCCCTATTCTATTACAGTCAACCAAACGTACCCTTACATTGAAAAGCTATGGATATTAGATTTTCAAAATTTTTGTATTTTTCACAATCATCAACAACCACTTCCTTTTTACCGTATATTTTTCATTCTTTAAATTGGATGTTTTTTTTTTAGCAAAATCTTGTATTTTATTTGAACTCTCTAAACAAACAAAAAAATTAAGATTGATGAGATTAGAAAGTAAATTGACTTAGTCTACTTCTCTATAACACGTAAAGAATGTGAGTGTTTATTTACTTGGCTGTCAACCAAAGCTACTTAATGTGGAAATTATTTTCCACACAAAAGAACAAAATTGTGCTCTATTCACTACGTTTGAGGAAGAAGACTGCTGGAAATTTAATCCACCGATTCCATAAAAACGTGTTTACTTATATATATATACCTCATAATTCAAATCTAAAATCTCATTTGTTATAAATTTTGATAAATTTATTTGGGAATAGTTATTTTTCATTCGTTAATTATTTCTCTGTTAATCAAGTAAAAAAATTAAAACAAAAAAGACAATGATTTATTTGGCATTTTTTAACTTTACGAACAAAAAGTTATTTTAGCTTTCCGTATAATTTTTTTTTTTGTCTCATTCAGCCTTGAAATTTGTATGATTTGTTAAATCACCCAAAAAAAATGATGAAAAAGTTAACATTTGTTAAATAACAAAACTAGCACCAATATGGCTGATGTTAACGATTAGTAGTTAATGGCAACACCTACGTGGTTGTTAACAGATACCACACCAACACTGTTTGTTGACGTGACAATGCCATATGATCAATAATCGTTGACATGGTAGCGCCACACGATCGCCCATTGGTGACATATTAAGAGTATAACTAGTTTTGATGGGAATGGTTACTTTCATTAACTCAGTTTAAAGGACTTAACACGTAAAGTTTTGTTCTATTGCAGAATTCACATCCAATGTGGGATATTTATATTATGCAAAATTCAACACATATATGAGAATTTTTGTATTTCCACAATCATCGTGTTGTTAGTGATCACCAACCACTTCCTTTTTACCATATATTTTTCATTCATAAAATTGATTACTTTTTTTACTAAAATTTTGTATTTCATTTGAACTCCCCAAAGAAGTAAAATAATTAACATTCATGAGATTACAAAGTCTTCTTCCCTATAACACCTCAAGTTTGGTCCCAAATTGTTTTCCACACAAAAGGACAAAGAGGAAGAAGACTGCTATAAATTTAACTATCAATTGTCTATTCACTGTAACTCCACAAAAAAAGACTAAGACTAAGACTATCAATTGTCTATTTACTAAGACTATCAATTGTCTATTGACTGTACTTTACTCGACAAAAAAAGACTAAGACTATCAATTGTCCATTGACTACACTTTAACTCGATAAAAACAGACTAAGACTAAGACTATCAATTGTCTTTTGACTAAGACTATCAATTGTCTATTGACTATACTTTAACTCCACAAAAAATGACTAAGACTATCTATTGACTTCACACTTGCTGTCGCTTCCTCCTATCTCTCTCACCCAAACTTAATTTATGAGCAATGAGGAAATTTCGGACATTTGCGGCACAATGTACAATAATTCCACACCATTTGCAGTATTGACTACGTTTACTGGAGGGAGAACAAAGACATGAATGCTGGAAATTTTAACTAGTTTGTACCGTCAATGAAGCTACCTCAATTCCTGTAATTGGATTAATCTCATGGTTGCTGCAATGTTTTGACAGTGTAATCGAATGTTAAATATGTTACTCTGCAATGCCATTGTAAATATTACTGTTAAATTTGTTGATTGATATATAGGTTTGGCACAAAATTAAGAATACACAGGCAGGTTGAACTATTCCATGTATGAACCTCTGCAACGTAAATGCATATGGCACAAAGGCTCAAACCATACCTTATGTTCTTGAATTCTCATCATCACATGCTTATAAATGCAATTCAAACTTACCTAATTGAATCTTTTTGTAATTCAAAATGTATTTTTTCTTTTATGGTGAGCAGTATAAGGACATTAGATCCACCAATTTATGTTTGAATCCATTACATCATTCAGCTCTGCTATGTACTATTATTTCCAAAAATCTTGAAAGGAGACATCCTCCAATTTAAAGACAAGAAATGAGAAAGAACATGCACCAACAAAGAATCGATTATTGTTTTGTATTTGGTAAATACAATTTGAATTAAATAATCAAGAATGGCAGTGAATAAATATGGAAAAACAATCTATATTCAGTAATTAATTGATGTTGTTTTTGCCAAACTTTGAGAAGTGTTAGTTCATCTTGAATTAAGAGATTATGAATAATCTCTGAATGAAAGTGAGCCCCCAACACCATATTTCCCCAAAAATGTATTCTATTCAAATAATAATAACAAAACTATTCTCGAAGCTGGAATAGCTCAGGTGGCTAGAGCGTGTGGCTGTTAACCACAAGGTAGGAGGTTCAAGCCCTCCTTCTAGCGTTTTACTTTTGGTTAAATTTCATCTTTGGTCCCTTTAAATTCCTTTTTGCTTTAATTTGATTGCTTTCTAGCGTTGCAATTTACACAACAGTCTTCAAATGTCTTATTAAATTCTCACTTTTACGAGTGATATGTTACTCCAATAAAATTCCTCACAGTTTATATTTGAAATTCAAACTTAATAAAATTAAATTTCTTAAATTATTGATAGATGTTTAGACATTATTACTGCCTTGATTGTCAAATCTTAAAATTTCAAACATTAAATATAAAATAGTTAAATTTCAATTAAGCCTACTTAAAGGAAATTAGGGACATGGGATCCACCAATTGTACATCAATTCACATCAACTTTGTTACCGAACTACGTTTACTCTAGAAATAAAAGGGAAAAAGAGACATGAACGCTTGAAATTATAACTTTGTCTGCACCATCTACATCTTGATTTCCATGTTAGCTATAAACTTAACCTGTTAATTCGTTAGCTTGTCAAATATTTCATGAACATGCCATCACTGGGAATACACCATGCACAATGCTAAAGATAAAAGACATATGGTTAAATTGGTCAATGCAAAACATTAGACACACTTGTAAAAAGATTATAAAAATACAATAGAGATTATTGAGACTGAATTGAAAGCCATGAAAGAAGACATAAACAACACCACCATACAAAATGTTACACTCAAACAAACAATTACTGATAGTACAAAATGCAATAAAAGACAGAGGAATTGGTACAATAATAACAACATACACATACCAATGCAACCCTCCACCATAGGCAAAATGGTCTACAATTAAAACAAGAAATTATGAAAATACAACACTAATTCTTCAACATCATTTGCAGTAATTAGATCCTTCTTCGTCTATTGTTGCGATTTCCTTTCTTTGACTTTCTTCTTCGCTTCTTCTCATGTTGGTTTTCAACCAAATTCACCAACCATCTCAGCTTACCAGTTTGGAAAACAACATATCCCATGGCCATTCCGAACACTACTCCGCATCCATAACCTATCAACACCACTTTCCAACCACAAGCAATGTTTGATTTTGAGCCATCTTTTTCAAGCACATTTGGAGGGGCTGGCTCAATGATTTTGCAACCTTTCGAGACCGGAAACCCACATAGTCCCTTATTTCCTTCATATGAATCATTTCCAAATGTGTTGAATTGTTTTCCTTGAGGAATCTGACCATGGAGTTGATTTTCAGAAACATTTAAGGACGAAAGAAATGGCAGATCTGCCAATCTATTTGGAATCGTCCCAGACAACCTGTTTGAAGATAGGTCCAACCATTCCAGACTTGTCAAATTCCCTATTGAGGTGGGGATACCACCATTAAGGTTATTATGAGAAAGGTTGAGCCCTTTCAGTAAGTTAAGCTTCCCAATAACCTTTGGAATCTCCCCTTCAAACTGATTGTTTGATAGATCAATGATCATCCACATGGTGAAAATTTTCACCAAATCCACATCTCGTCCTTTCAGAACAATTCCAATGGAATAGGTATAGAAGGCACTACCTCCCTGAACATACACCCCCATGTACGACACTGTACTACCAATCGTCTCTAGATTTATGATAGCCTTGAAGCTGTTGATGTATCTCACTGGTAGGGGTCCAGAAAAATAATTACTTGAGAGATCAAAAATTTGGATTTTAGAGAAAACAGGGCTAGACTTGGAGCTATTGACACACAAGGAACCATGCATATGATTTGACTTCAATACAAGAACTTGTAGCTGTGGAAGACTTCCCAACCAATGAGGAAATGTATCATTGATCTTGTTGTTACCAAGATCTAGCACTTCCAGACCATTACAATTAAGGATGGATGGTGTTAAAGGCCCTTCTAACAGATTTCCATTTAAGTTCAAATTACTCAATTGGCATCCCTTTGCAAATGTTGGAGGAATCGTCCCATAAAACTTGTTCTTCTTCAGATTCAAGAATTCAAGGCTGTCGCTCAAATTTCCTAAACATCGCGGAATTGTTCCACTCAAGTTATTGTGGGACAAATCAAGAATTTGAAGAGAAGTGACATTGCAGATTAAAGAAGAGACCTCTCCATTGAAACTATTATTTGAGATCAGAAAGGTATTGATCGACGAAGCTGGAATCGGAAGATTTCCACGGATCAAATTGGAGCTTAAGTCAAGAACTGCAATATTCTTCCATGAAAATTGCTTAACTTCTGTCAAAGAGTTATGAGATACATTTAAGTAAGTCAAAGAGTCATTCCCCACCTCTTGCATCCACTGTGGAATCTTGCCTTCAATTCTGTTGTAAGAGAGGTCTAAGCTTCCCAAACTTTTAAGCCCTTTCAAAAAATGGGGGAATTCACTAAGATTGCAAGATGAAAAAAATAAGCCTGTAAGATTAGGCAATATATGGTTAACACTAGAAATGCTATTAGATGTTAAGGATAGGCTGTTATATGAAAGGCCAAGATAATTGAGATTTGAAAGGTTTGAGAACATGCTCAACTCTATGACACCATTAAGATTATTTGAGGATAAAATAAGGTCGGTAAGATTGAGAAGTTGGGATATTGAAGATGGAAGAGGACCTTGGAGTTTATTATTTGCTATATCTAAATATTCTAGTGATTTGGATTGGAATTCTTTGATATGCCCACTGAATTGATTTTGAGAGAGTTCCACTACCTTTAAGGAGGGAGCAGTATACAACCATGACGGAAGTGTTCCATTGAGTAAATTGTCATATAAGTATAAATATTTTAGATTAGGAAAAGCGGCTACCTCATCTGGAATGGAACCTTCTAATGAATTTTGAGCTATATCCAAGAATTCAAGCTGCGTTAGGTTTGGAATTGATAATGGAATTTGTCCACTTAATTGGTTGTCTGACAAGTCTAAATGAGTGAGTTGCAAGAGGTTCCCCAATGATCTTGGAATTTGTCCAGTCAATTGGTTGCCTCTTAAGTTGAGGAAATTGAGGTTTGGCAAATCAAAAATGTGTTTTTGGAATTTTCCTTGCAAATCACAATAAGCAAGACTGAGAGACCTTAGAGAAGAGGATAGATTCATAAAGACATGAGGATTAATAGAAGACATGTTGATTCTATTCAAAAACAGATGTCTGACCTCGGTTAGGTTGTGAACAAGTCCCTCCAGAGCATGTTGGTCAATTGTAAATTGCTCAGAGTCATAATTCCAAGATGAGAGATCAAGTGAAACCAATTTTGACAGAGGGGAGACTTGGGATGGGACCTCTCCTACGAAATTGGTGTGAGAAAGGTTGAGATATACTAGACTTTCAAACCGACCAAACTCAGATGGAATTTTGGAAAGATTAAAATCATTGTAGGCAAGGTTGAGTTTTTGAAGGTGAGGAAGAAGGACGAGAGTGGTATTGGAAGGGAAGTTGCCATATAGCCAACTGCAGCTCAAGTCAAGGGCAATCACATGAGCATTTAGGTGGTCACAAGTGACCCCATCCCATGAGCAGCAATCTGTACCCTCCTCCCATGAATATGTCTTGGGATAAGATTTAAGGCCAGCAATATCATCGCAATGCCAAGAAACATACTTTGTTATGGAAAAAGAGTTCTTAAACTGGATTAGTGAAGAGCAGGAATGAGATCTTGAAGAAGAAGCATAAAGATGGGGAAAGAAGAGAAATAGGCAGAGAAAGAGATAGGAGGCCATGTTATGTTTGTAGAGTAAGATGAAGGATAGGAATGGTATTTATAGGCAACAAATAATACAGTCTTTTTTGCTTTTACATTGAAAAGCTATGGATATTAGATGTTCAAAATTTTTGTATTTTTCACAATCATAAGCAACCACTTCCTTTTTACCATATATTTTTTATTCTTAAAACTGGATGCTTTTAAATTTAAAAAAAAAATTCAAAAAAAAACTAAATGCTTTCTTTTTAGTAAAATCTTGTATTTCATTTGAGCTCCCTAAACAACTAAAAAAATTAAGATTGATAGATTATAAAGTAGATTGACTTAGGGCGGGTTTGGATGGGCGATTGGGTGTCGTGCGGTACATTTAGCTTACTTTTTATTTCACGCTACAATATAGCTACAGTATCTAATCTCACTGCCATCGCTATTTTTACACTAACCGCAAGAAAACGCACCGCCAATCCAAACTCACATTTAATCTTCTTCCCTATAACACATAAAGAATATGTGTATCTCACTTGACTGTCAACCAAAGCTAATTAATGTGGAAATTATTTTTCACACAAAAGAATAAAATTGTGCTCTATTCACTACGTTTGAGGAAGAAGACTGCTGAAAATTTAATCCACATATTCCATAAGTGTATACTATATATATATATATATATATATATATATATATATAACCTCATAATTCAAATCTAAAATCTTATTTATTGTAATAAATTTATTTGGGAATAGTTATTTTTCATTCGTTAATTATTTCTTTTTAATCAAGTAAAAAATTAAAACCAAAAATACATAATGATTTATTTGGCATTTTTAACTTTACAAATAAAAAGTCATTTTAGCTTTTCATTTATTTATTTATTTATTTATTTATTTATTTGTTTGTTTGTTTGTCTCTTTTAGCCTTGAAACTTGTACGGTTTGTTAAATCATCCAAAAAAAATGATGAAAAAATTAACATTTGTTAACTAACAAAACTAGCACCTATGCGGCTGATGTTGACCGTTAATAGTTGATGGTAACACCTACGTGACTGTTAATAAATATTACACCAACACTATTTGTTGACGTGACAATGCCATATGATCAATAATTGCTAACATGGTAGCGCCATGCCATCACCCATTGGTGACATATTAACCTTTGAGTTCAACTCAAATTACTCTTTCCTTAGTTATAAATTAAGAGTATAACTAATTTTGATGGGAATGGTTACTTTCATTAACTCAATTTAAAGGATTTAACACTTAAAGTTTAGTCCTATTACAGAATTCACATGCAATATGGGACATTTACATTATGCAGAATTCAACACATATATAGGAATTTTTGTATTTTCATAATCATCGTGTTGTTAGTGATCAACAACCACTTCCTTTTCATCATATATTTTTCATTCAGAAAATTGATTACCTTTTTTTACCAAAATTTTGTATTTCATTTTGAACTCCCCAAAAAAATAAAATAATTAACATTCATGAGATTACAAAGTCTTATTCCTTATAACACGTCAAGTTTGGTCCCAAATTATCTTCCACACAAAAGAATAAAGAGGAAGAAGACTGCTACAAATTTAATTACCGATTGTCTATTGACCATACTTTAGGGCCGCAAAAAAAAGACTAAGACTATCAATTGTCTATTGACTTCACACTTGCTGTTGCTTCCTCCTATCTCTCTCACCCAATCTTAATTTACAAGCAATGTGGAAATTTCGGACATTTGCCCCACAATGTACACTACTTCCACACCATTTGCAGTATTCACTACGTTTACTTGAGGGAAAACAAAGACATGAATGCTGGAAATTTTAACTAGTTTGTACGGTCACTGAAGCTACCTCAATGCCATTAAGGATATCAATTCCTGTAATTGGATTAATCTCATCGTTGCTGCAATATTTTGACAGTATATTCGAACGTTAAATATGTTACTCTGCAATGCTATTGTAAATATTACTGTTAAATTTGTTGATAGATATATAGGTGTGGCACAAAATTAAGAATACACAAAGGCAAGTTGAATTATTCCATGTGTGAACTTCTGCAACATAAATGCATATGGCACAAAGGCTCAAACCATACCTTATGTTCATGAATTCTCATCATCACATGTTTATAAATGCAACTCAAACTTGAATAATTGAAATTCTTTTGTAATTCTAAATGTATTTTTTTTTATGGTGAGCAGTATAATGTTTACTAAAAATTGAAATTCAAGAAAGAAGACATACATAGTTGCACCATACAAGATGTTACACTCGAACTAAACCCTTACAAATAGTACGAAATGCAATGAAATACAGAGGAATTGGTACAATCATAAAAACAGACACATACCAATGCAACTTTTCACCATAGGAAAAACATTCTGACAGACTACTAAACCAGAAATTATGAAGACACAGCAGAAATGCTTTAACTTCATTTGCACCAACTAGATCCTTCTTCATCCATTGATGCGATTGCTCTATTTTGGCTTTCTTCTTCGCCTCTTCTCATGTTGGTCTTCAACCAAATTCACAAACCTTTTCGCCTTACCGGTTTGGAAAACAGCACATCCCATGGCCATTCCAAACACTACCCCGCATCCATAACCTATCAACAGTACTTTCCAACCAAAAGCAATGTTTGCTTTTGAGCCATCCTTTTCCAGCACATTTGGAGGTGGTGTCTCATTGATGCTGCAACCTTTGGAGACTGGAAACCCACATAGTCTCTGCTTCCTTCATATGAATTGTTTCCAAATGTGTTGAACTGTTTGCCTTGAGGAATCTGACCATGGAGTTGATTTTCAGAAACGTTTAAGAAGGAAAGAAATGCCAGATCTGCCAATATCTCTGGAATTAACTCAGTTCAAAAGACTATATAACTCGTAAAGTTTGGTCCAAGAGTTGCAGCGTCTATTGACTTCAACTCTTGCTATTACCTCAAGAAGAAAGACTGCTACAATTCTATCATCTTTAAACCAGCAATTTAAAAGCAATAAGGGCATCAGATCCACCAATTTATGTTTGAATTCATTCATCATGCAGGTCTGCTATGTTCTATTATTGGAAAAAATCTTGAAAGGAGACAACCTCAAATTTAAAGACAACAAATGAGAAAGAACATGCACCAACAAAGAATCGATTATTGTTTTGTATTTGGTAAATACAATTTGAGTTAAATAATCAAGAATGGTAGTGAATAAATAAGGAAATACAATGTAGATTCAGAACCACAATAAATCATATTAAGCTCATGAGTTTAAAATATATATCTCTGCAGCTTGATTGTCTTGTTAGCTATAAACATAACCTGTTAATTCCATCATTAATACCATTAGATATATTTCGATGGGGGAGATTTTTTAGTAGGAAAACAGTTGAAGTCATTCAAAAAGACATAAATAGCTGCAACTATGTAAGAGTACATTGAGAATAGATCTTTACACGTTATTGAAATACTATACTAAAAGATAAAGACATATAGCTAAACGTTAGACACACCATAAAAATATATATATGAAAATACAACAGAAATGCTTGAACATCATTTGCTCTGCCTAATCCTTCTTCCTCCATTGCTGCGATTCCCGGTCATTGGCTCTCTTCTCTGCCTCTTCTGAATATGATCTTCAACCAAACTCACTATCCACTTTGGCTTACCAGTTTGGAAAATAACATATCCCACGCCCAATCCTAACACCACTCCACATCCATAACCCAATAACCCTACTTTCCACCCAAAATCAATGTTTGATTTTGATCCACCTTCTTCTGATAAGTTTGAAGGTGGTGGTAGCTCATTATTGTTGCAATCACTTGACAATGGAAAACCATGTAATCCTTTGTTGCCTTCATAGGAAGTATTTTCAAAGGTATTGAATTGTTTTCCTTGAGGGATGCACCCAACCAATTCATTCATTGAAAGGTTTAACATAGAAAGAGCCATCAAATTTAGCAGTTCTCTTGCAATCCTTCCTCCCAGCTTGTTTGGAAACCATATAATTCTTTGACTTTTTTCTTCGCCTCTTCTCATTTTGGTTTTCAACCAAATTCACCAACCATTTCGGCTTACCAGTTTGGGAAACAACATATCCCACCGACATTCCGAGCACTATTCCGCATCCATAACCTATCAACACCACTTTCCAACCAAAAGCAATGTTTGATTTTGAGCCATCTTTTTCAAGCACATTTGGAGGTGCTGGCTCAATGATGTTGCAAACTTTCGAGACCGGAAACCCGCATAGTCCCTTATTTCCTTCATATGAATCATTTCCAAATCTATTGTATTGTTTTCCTTGAGGAATCTGACCATGGAGTTGATTTTCAGAAACATTTAAGGACGAAAGAAATGGAAGATCTGCCAATCTATTTGGAATCGTCCCAGACAACCTGTTTGAAGATAGGTCCAACCATTCAAGACTTGTCAAATTCCCTACTGATGTGGGGATCCTACCATTAAGGTTATTATGAGAAAGGCTAAGCCCTTTCAGTAAGTTAAGCTTCCCAATAACCTTTGGAATCTCTCCTTCAAACTGATTGTTTGAGAGATCAATGATCATCCACATGGTGAAAATTTTTTCCAATTCCATATGGGTTCCTTTCATAATAATTCCGATGGAATAGGTATAGAATCCACTATGGATAGAAGCATACTTCAAGCCCATGTATGACCTTGCACTACCATTTTTCTTGAGATTTATGATAGCCTTGAAGTTGTTGATGTATCTCACAGGTAGTGGCTCAATGATGTTGCACAAATATCTCAATTTGATTTGATTATAATCAATTTGATTAGATTCTAATTAAACTGATTTAAAGGCACCTTTAATGCAGATTTGTATCTTTATTCATGAAAATTTTAAAAATTTCTTTATATTGAATGCCTATAAAAGTCTCAAGAATTCTTGAGAATTTTTTCCAAAATTATTGCTGCAGTCTCCATATAACCAACCCTTTTACTGCTAACTTGTAAAAAAATTATGAAAATACAACAGAGATCATTGAGGCATTTGGTTCTCCTTTAGCGAGCAGTAGCAAAGATTATTGAGACTAAGTTCAAAGTCATGAAAGAAGATATAAACAACAGCACCATACAAAATGTTACACTCAAACAAACCATTACAGATAGTACGAAATGCAATGAAAGACGGAGGAATTGGTACAATAATAAAGACAGACAGATACCAATGCAACCCTTAACCATAGGCAAATACAACACTAATTCTTGAACATCATTTGCAGTAATTAGATCCTTCTTCGTCTATTGCTGCGATTGCCTTTCTTTGACATTCTTCTTCGCCTCTTCTCATGTTGGCTTTCAACCAAATTCACCAACCATTTTGGCTTACCGATTTGGAAAACAACATATCCCACCGACATTTCGAGCACTATTCCGTATCCATAACCTATCAACACCACTTTCCAACCACAAGCAATGTTTGATTTTGAGCCATCCTTTTCAAGCACATTTGGAGGTGCTAGCTCAATGATGTTGCAACCTTTCGAGACCGGAAACCCACATAGTTCCTTATTTCCTTCATATGAATCATTTCCAAATGTGTTGAATTGTTTTCCTTAAGGAATCTGACCATGGAGTTGATTTTTAGAAACATTTAAGGACGAAAGAAATGGCAGATCTGTCAATCTATTTGGAATCGTCCCGGACAACCTATTTGAAGATAGGTCCAACCATTCAAGACTTGTCAAATTCCCTATTGAGGTGGGGATACCACCATTTAGGTTATTATGAGAAAGGTTGAGCCCTTTTAGTAAGTTAAACTTCCCAATAACCTTTGGAATCTCCCCTTCAAACTGATTGTTTGATAGATCAATGATCATCCATGTTGAAGTTAGTTCCCATGCAGCCCATGCAGATTCAAGCACGTGAAAATTAATGCACTTATGTTATCCGGGTAAAGTATGTGCAAGAATTCATACACACAAGTTACCCGGGTAAAATACATGCAACCTGAAGGGGTTGATGCTTCTTTTTCTGTCTCGATTACATTTTGTTACCGTTTAACTATGCTTTTGTAATCTAGTTCATTTTGAACTTAGTTTAGTTTATGTTTGATGTAATTTGATGGTGATAGAGCTGATCACCAGCTTTGTTTATGTTTGCAAGCAAAATCACCTAGTCCCTATGTAACTAGAGGAGTTACGTAGTGTTTAGGTAAAGGATTTGTTAATCTTTTGACCAGCCAAATAACTGGTATATGTAATGGCTTTATGCCAATGTTTCAAATGAATGAAATCATCAGATTTTCTTCCATATGCTCCATCTTTCTTTGCCTTCTAAAATCTTCTAAGTTCTGTTCTTCATTCTTGACAGTAGCTAAAAGCTTGAACTCCAAGCATTTTTCCTTCATATTTTATCCGGGTATAACACGTTCTTCTTAGGTGCTTCTGTTTGAAATTCTTACTTTACCCGGTTAAAGTGTGTCAAAAACCTAACAATTGGTATCAAGAGCTTTCATCTTAGAGGACCTGTTAAATGGCTTCATCAGGCTTTTCTCCTGCTGCACCACCAGTCTTTAATGGTGAAGGGTTCCACATATGGCAGGTTAAGATGAGGACTTACCTGTAGGCCTTCGATCTGTGGGAAGTTGTCAACACAGATGCTGAGCCAGCTCCACTTAGAGCCAACCCAACAGTGGCTCAAATCAGAGAACATGCAGATGAGAAGACCAAAAGGCACAAGGCCATGTCATGCATTCAGAACTGTGTTTCTGATGTTATTTTCACCAAAATCATGGCTTGTGAGACTCCCAAGCAAGCCTGGGACAAGCTCAAGGAGGAGTTCCAAGGCACTGAAAGAACTAGGCAGCAGCAGTTACTAAACTTGAGAAAAGATTTTGAAAATCTCAAGATGAAGGAAGAAGAGACAGTAAAGCAGTACTCAGACAGGATAATGGCTGTGGTCAACAGCATAAGATTGCTAGGAGAATAGTTCAATGAGGCAAGAATTGTGGAGAAAGTACTCTCAACATTGCCTGAAAGATATGAGGCAAAGATCTCATCTTTAGAGGATTCGAGAGACCTGGCAACAATCTCCCTAACTGAGCTCATTAATGCCCTCTATGCTCAGGAACAAAGGAGAGCCAGTAGAATGGAGGAGCACCAGGAGGGAGCTTTTCAAGCCAAAGCTAAAGCAACCTCAAGTACCACTGCCTATAAGGGCAAGAAGAACTGGAAAAACAGGTCTAAGCCTGATGCTGCAAGTGGAGGAGATCGACTCTGCAGATTTTGCAAAAGACCTGGTCATCCAGAGGCCAGATGCTAGTTCAGACCAGATGCTGTGTGTCAACACTGCAAAAAGAAAGGCCATGTTAAAAGGGTCTGCAAAGAAAAAGGCAGACCTGGCCAAAACCAACAACACAAGGCTGAGGCTCGGGTAGCTGAAGAAGGCAGTGATAATGAGGAGCAAGTCTTTGTAGTCTCCTGTTCAGCTGCTCAGAAGAAAGACTCAAATGGTTGGCTCCTTGACAGTGGCTGCACCAACCATATGTCATCAGATGCAGCTATTTTCAAGTCCTTAGACAGAAGCTGTAAAATACAAGTTAAAGTTGGCAATGGCCACTTTATCAAGGCAGAAGAAAAGGGAGATGTGGTTATTCACACTCCAACAGGTAACAAAATCATTTCAAATGTTTTGTTAGTTCACAAATTAATGAAACACATTAAGTATAGCTCGATTAGTTGAAAAAGGCTATCTGGTGGTGTTCAAAGGAAATGAATGTCGATTAGTGATCCAAGTGGATCCATGCTCATGTCGATAGCCATGACGAGAAAAGAGCTTTGTTGTGGACTGGAATAAAGGCTTTGATAATGCCTATGCTGTTTCTTCTGAAGACTCCAAGCTTTGGCACCAAAGGCTTGGGCATGCCAACTTTAAGTCTATGGCTCAGATGGTCAGTAAGGAAATGGTTGAAAACTTCACCAAGACAGTTCAGAATGAAGATGTTTGTGAAGTCTGTCAGATGGGAAAGCAAGTTAGGCTTCCATTTCCTGCAAACACCGCCTGGAGAGCATCAAGCAAGCTGGAACTAGTGCACACTGATGTTTGTGGCCCCATGAGGACTGAATCACTTAGTGGCAACAGGTACTTTATTCTCTTCATTGATGATTTTACCAGATACTGCTGGGTTTATTTTTTGAAGCATAAGTCTGAGGTTGCTCAAGTGTTTATAAAGTTTAAAGCTACAGTGGAAATAGAAACAGGCTGCAAGATAAAGACCATTAGGTCAGATAATGGAACTGAATACACTTCAGCTCAGTTCCAATCTTTGTGCAAAGATGCTGGCATCAAACACCAGCTAACCAATGTCTACACACCCCAGCAAAATGGGGTTAGTGAAAGGAAGAACAGGAGTTTGATGGATATGGCCAGATACTTATTGTTTGAGAAAAATCTACCCAAGACAATGTGGGCTGAAGCTGTCAATACTGCTGTCTACATTCAGAATAGGCTTCCAACCAAAGCACTTGCTCACAAGACACCTTTTGAAGCCTGGTTCGGGTTCAAGCCATCATTGGCTTATATAAAAGTCTTTGGTTGCCTATGTTACAGCCAAGTACCAGCTGTTAAGAGGCACAAGTTGTCCAAAAGGGCTATTCCTGGTATTTTAACCGGGTATAGTATGGTAAAAAAGGGTTATAGGATCCTGGATCCTTTAACCAACAAAATCCAAGTGAGCAGAGATGTAGTGTTTGATGAGAAGGCTTGTTGGAATTGGGACAAGAATGAACCTGAAGCTGTCTCTGAAGAACTTGTGGTTGATCAAACAGAGCCTGAAGAAAATAGTCCTGATATGGACATTGATGACATGCCAGTCAGAGGCACTAGACCTTTGGCTGAAATTTATGAAAGGGCTCAAGTTGCCATAGTGGAGCCATGCAGTTTTGAAGAAGCTGAAGCTGATGAAGCTGAAAACAGGCAATGGTTGATGAAATTGCCATGATTGAGAAGAACCAGACATGGGAATTGGTTCCTAGACCAGCCAAGAGGATGGTTATTGGGGTAAAGTGGGTCTATCGAGCCAAGCAAAATGCTGATGGGAGCTTGAACAAACTAAAGGCCAGGCTTGTAGTCAAAGGATTCAGCCAGAAATATGGTCTGGACTACCTGGAAACATTTGCACCAGTGGCCAGGCTAGACACCATTAGATTACTGATTGCCTTGGCAGCTCAGAAGCAGTGGAAAATCTACCAGCTTGATGTGAAGTCTGCATTTCTTAATAGCTTCCTTGAAGAAGAGATCTACATGATCAGCCACAAGGATTTGTTGTGTCTGGCAAAGAACAAATGGTGTACAGGCTTAAGAAGGCATTATATGGCCTAAAACAGGCTCCCAGAGCCTGGTATGCTCGAATTGACAGCTACTTGGTCAGTTTGGGATTTAACAGAAGTGTTAATGAGCCAACACTATATGTCGAGAAGAATGAAGCTGAAATACAGCTTATTGTATCCCTCTATGTCGATGACCTTTTGGTGACTAGAGGAGATCAAAATATGTTGGCTGAATTCAAAGCCAAAATGATGAACATGTTTGAAATGTCTGACTTGGGGCTAATGACATACTTTTTGGGAATGGAGGTACGCCAAATAGAAGGAAAAATCTTCTTGGGACAGAGAACATTTGCCTTGAAGGTTTTGTCCAAGTTCTCGATGGAGAATTGTAAGCCAACAAGCACTCCTATTGCTGTTGGAATGAAGCTGTCAAGCCAAGGAGATCATGAACCAGTCAATGAGTCTACTTACAGGAGCCTAGTTGGCTGCTTGTTATATTTGACAGCAACTAGGCCAGATATCTTGTTTGCTGTGAGTATGTTATCAAGGTTTATGCATTGCTGTAATGTCCAGCATTTTCAAGCAGTAAAGAGAGTGCTAAGGTACATCAAAGGCACTCTTGACTATGGAGTGTTATTCAACAAAGCTGAAAGCTTGAAATTGAGAGACTATACTGATAGTGACTGGGCTGGTTCAAGTGATGATATGAAAAGCACCTCTGGATATGCTTTTACCCTTGGCTCAACCATGTTTTGTTGGAGCTCAAAGAAACAATCGATTGTGGCTCAATCAACAGCAGAAGCTAAATATGTTGCAGCTGCAAATGCTGTAAATCAAGCCATATGGCTGAGAAAAATTCTAGTTGATCTTAACCTACATCAAAGGGAAGCAACAGAGATCTTTTGTGACAACAAGTCTGCTGTTGCAATTGCAAAGAATCCTGTCTTCCATGGCAGAACGAAGCACTTCAGCATCAAGTTACATGTGATAAGGGAGATGGAACAAGCTCGAGAGGTGGAGCTGATTCATTGCAATTCAAAGGAACAAGTTGCTGATATCTTCACAAAGGCCCTTGGTGTGTTAAGGTTTATAAAACTGAGAAAGCAGCTAGGTGTTACAAGCATGGAAACTAAGGAGGAGTGTTGAAGTTAGTTCCCATGCAGCCTATGCAGATTCAAGCACGTGAAAATTAATGCACTTATGTTATCCGGGTAAAGTATGTGCAAGAATTCATACACACAAGTTACCCGGGTAAAATACATGCAACTGAAGGGGTTGATGCTTCTTTTCTGTCTCAGTTACATTTTGTTACCGTTTAACTATGCTTTTGTAATCTAGTTCATTTTGAACTTAGTTTAGTTTATGTTTGATGTAATTTGATGGTGATAGAGCTGATCACCAGCTTTGT
This sequence comes from Gossypium arboreum, assembly GCF_025698485.1. Taxonomy (NCBI): domain Eukaryota; kingdom Viridiplantae; phylum Streptophyta; class Magnoliopsida; order Malvales; family Malvaceae; genus Gossypium; species Gossypium arboreum. Next base: position 92,501,781 of record NC_069074.1, read on the forward strand.
TTATGTTTGCAAGCAAAATCACCTAGTCCCTATGTAACTAGTGGAGTTAGGTAGTGTTTAGGTAAAGGATTTGTTAATCTTTTGACCAGCCAAAATAACTGGTATATGTAATGGCTTTATGCCAATGTTTCAAATGAATGAAATCATCAGATTTTCTTCCATATGCTCCATCTTTCTTTGCCTTCTAAAAACTTCTAAGTTCTGTTCTTCATTCTTAACAGTAGCTAAAAGCTTGAACTCCAAGCATTTTTCCTTCATATTTTATCCAGGTATAATACGTTGCTGCCGGTGCTCTGTTTGAAATTCTTACTTTACCCGGTTAAAGTGTGTCAAAAACCTAACAATTGGTATCAAGAGCTTTCATCTTAGAGGACCTGTTAAATGGCTTCATCAGGCTTTTCTCCTGCTGCACCACCAGTCTTTAATGGTGAAGGGTTCCACATATGGCAGGTTAAGATGAGGACTTACCTGCAGGCCTTCGATCTGTGGGAAGTTGTCAACACAGATGCTGAGCCAGCTCCACTCAGAGCCAACCCAACAGTGGCTCAAATCAGAGAACATGCAGATGAGAGGACCAAAAGGCACAAGGCCATGTCATGCATTCAGAACTTTGCTAAACCCTAAAAATATATAGAAAAGTTAATGTTTATTAACTTTGCTGACGTGACATCCACATGACAGTACATGTGTATGTCACGTCAACAATCAATTAATTTTTAAAAATTAAAATATTTTTAATAATTTTAATAATTTTAAAAATTAATTAATTATTGATGTGGCTTTCATATGATAATCCTCAAAAATTAATTAATTATAGAAAGTTGTGTTACATTAAAATTAGTTTGTGTATATTATATAAATTAGTTTGTTAGACTGGGATTCTAATAAATTTATTTGGGAATGATTATTTTTCCTTAAAGTGGAGTCAATATTACTTGGTTAACTATTTTCTTTTGGCCAACTATAATATTCAAGTCTATTATAAAATTGTAAAGGGACTAAATTTTTAAAAATAAAAGTATAGAAATTAAACTTCAAATATACAAAGAGTGCAAGAAATTTGAGTATATTACAATTATTAAATATTTCCTCTATAATGTAGTTAAAATAAATAAATAATTACCTCAACGCGAAACGTGGATAATAAATATACTTTTTAATGTATATTTTTTGGTATACACTTTTTTTTTTTAGTAAGAGCATATCACTGCCATGTCAGCAATTTTATGATGATGTGGTAGTGCCACGTATTACTATTTCTCTTTTAGCAAACTAGAAAAGTAAAATAGAAAAAAAGATCTCATATCAAAAGAATATAAGACGTAAAGTTTGGTCCAACACTGTTAGCGTCTATTGACTTATACTGCTCTTACTGTTTGTGTCAACCAAAGATAACCCACAAGCGATGTGGGACATCTGCATAATGCAGAATTCTACACAAATAATATGAAAATTTTGCAATATTGACTGCATGCATTTACTCGAGAAAACCGCAATTAGGTGAGAAAATTTCACATTCATGCATTGAAGTTCGAGATACCTTTAGAATTTATTGGCAAAATGGTAATTTTTGAAAAATTTGAGGCATATTTGTGATTCGTAAAAGTAGAGGGCTTGAATCATAAAACTATGAGACATTTACAACGGTACTCTACTTGTGACTTGTGTTGAGGAAAATGAGAAGCATTAGTCCTATGTTGAATCATAAAACTATGTAGAACTTGTATATATATGTGTGTGTAAATCAACTTAATAGCTATTTAATGACTAAAGCTCAAAACCCTGTCTCGTGCGCAATGGGGGTATAGATCTAAATCCATTGAGGTTAGGGCGCACCCGCAAAACATTGGTGACACAAAATGTCTGGACATCGGGCCCAAGAAGAGGATGCTGATATTTTAGCCCAATATAAAAGATATTATACGGAATCTATTTAAAAAGACAAATATCTCAATTTGATTTGATTTTATTCAAATTGATTTTATTCATTGAAATATCTAAAATTCCTCCATATTGAATGTTTATAAAAGCCTAAAGAATTCTTCAAAATTTTTTACACACAACGAATTTATTTCACTCTCAAGAATTCTTTTATTTTTCCCTCAAAAATTTTCAAATGTTTCAGTGATAGAAGAAGGCAATGTTTGTTCGTTGATCACTACATAGGTACTATTGCTGCGATTATTTTGTTGTTCTATCCTGAGAGACAGATGACCTGCGTTTCTCCAAGTGCCATAGGAGCGACCGAATCGGTCTTTAAGGAAACTATAAAAACATGCCTCAACATCTAATAAAACTTGATTCCCTTATTCGATTGTTGGTTTTTCAAAAACTTGTTTATTTAATTATTTTCAGATTTAATGCTTTAAATTAATATAAATATTTATTTAATTTGTTTTATTTAGATCTAGTGTTTTTGCATAAATATAAATATTTGTTTATATTATTTGTTTAGATCTTATATTTAACATTTATATTTGTTCGTCAACATGTTTTGTCCAATAAAATTATCTTTATGGTAGATCCACTTTTTGAATTATATTAACACTGCAAATTATTCTGATGAGTCTTACTGAAAATTGTTCTTTTGATGAAATTGTGGGTCAATGTTATTTCGTAATTTCTCTTTTTAACCCATAATATATATATATATATATATATATATATATATATATATCTGCAATGCTATTGTATATATTATTGTTACTCAAATATGTTGATAGATATATAGGTTTAATTTGGGACAAAATTATGAACATATAAATGCAGGTAAAAAAAAACATTTAAATTTTAAGTTCCATATGACACTAAAATGGTTAGAAATTGGGTGTGTTTAAGTGTCCTCAACCACAAACATTCCGCTTGGTCTTGTTTCCGTGGAATTTCAAATTATGGAAAATTTTCAGTATTGACTATACTGGGCATTTTACAAGGAAACTCCCTTTTTTTTCTAAAATTACGGATTAGGCCGTTTTCTCCGGATTAGGCCGGATTAGGCCGTTTTACCGGATTACTTTTTAATTATTTACCGGATTAGGCCGTTTTCTCCGAAATCGCATCCACGTCAGCGACTTTATTGTCCACGTCAGCAAAACGCTCCCCCAGGGAAGCGTTTTTGCCCGTTCAACTGTCAAAAATTTGACCGTGATACTTCCAACGGTCAGGAAAAAAAAACTATAAAATGGCCCCCCTAATTCATTTTTTCACACAAACCACTTTCAAATTCTCTAATTCTCTCAAAATTTCAATCCCCTCCTTTATTTTTCACACAATTCTTTGTTTAATCTCGATTTTCTTTCAATATTCCCTTAAAAAATCTATCAATTTTTAGTGAACATTTCTTAAAATTCCATCAAAATTTTACCAAATTTCTCTGTTTAAAATTTTTTTGAATTTAATATTTTTAAATTAAAAAATTACCATCATGCTAGCAATGGCCAGAGAACTAATTCGTCTTGATAATAAGCACATCTCCGTTGAGCAAATGAATCGCATTGAATCGACATTATGCATGTGGGCTGGAGGCGAGTACGCCTTGAATCGCACATTTTCTTCTTCATCATCTGAACCCCCTTCGACATCTTCAGGTATGGTTGGAACAGTCTCTGGTTCAGAAAATAATGCAATTTCTGCACCATCGAGGCCAGCCTCTCGAGGTGGATCCGCATCGGACTCATCATCTGACCGATCATCAAGTGCAACATACGAGGTCCCCTCACCGGTAGACGTCGTGGGGAGTACATCATCCCTCCTTGTGGACGTTTCACAACGTCTCCAATCAGATGTGGATTGCCAACCACTTGAAGTTGATGTCATTCCCCAGTACGTATTTCCAGCATCAAACATCGACCCACTAAGGTGCATGTCCCATCCACTAACGGAGTGTCATGTAGGAGTCGGGTGTTCCATGCTGCTACCAAATACGGGCGCTTCCGTGTTTTGCCACCCACTAACGGAGTGCCGGGCAGGGGTCATGTATTCCTCTCCACCAGTAGTAAATGTTGAAGTTCCAAATGCATCATTTGGCAATGAAAATTGTACATATAACTCAAGATAGGGTGATCCACTATCGAGATGAGTCTACACCATTGCCTCTAAGCTCCGATCACCTTTGATGTCGAATGATTCGTATGTCACCGGATCAACAGAAGCACAAAATCGATACTTAATACACAAAACTTTCATTGGCGTCGTTCCAAAGATTTTGTGCCTAATTCTTTTACGAAGTTCTGTCAAATCTATGTTCTGGTTAAAAACCAGTCTTGCTGTGTACTCCGATAAAAAAACAACACTGTTCTCGGTGTTACAGACCTCACCATCATAGTAAATAACAATACTAATACATTCACTAATCTTAGATTTCTATTCTTGTTTATCTCTCAATTTTTTTTTTACTGTAAGTTATGCAACCTGAGAATAAAATTTGGCTCATTTATAGCCTCAGTTTTTCTACGAACTACTGTAGCAAAAGCCCGTCCACGTGGGAGTTTTTTTCCGAAATTTTGCCGTGATGCATCCTCGCTTGAAGCGTTTTGACACTATTTATTCGAAACGTCTACTCGTAATTATTTTTCACGAACTCATCAGTAGTAAAAGCGCCTCCCGTGGGAGCTTTTTTCCAAATTTTCTTGTGATTGCATCCCGCTTGAAGCGTTTTGACACTATTTGTTCGAAATGTCTACTCGTAATTATTTTTCTACGAACCATCAGAGCAAAAGCACGTCCACGTGGGAGCTTTTTTCCGAAATTTTGCTGACAGTGCATCCTGCTTGAAGCGTTTTTGACACTATTTGTTCAGAAACGTCTACTCAGAATTATTTTTCTACGAACTATTGTAGCAAAAGCGCGTCCACGTGGGAGCTTTTTTCCAAAATTTTGCTGACAGTGCATCCTGCTTGAAGCATTTTTGACACTATTTGTTCAGAAACGTCTACTCAATTAACCTAAACTAACCCTAAGTTAATCAATTAACGCTCATTTAATCAAATGATTAATCGAAACGCTGAAGTAATCGAATTATTTTTCTAATATTAAAATAGTATGTGTAAATCATTATGTATCAATTAACCCTAAATTAATCAATTAACGCTCATTTAATCGAATAACCCTAATTTAATTAACTAACCATAAACCCAAAACTCTAATTTAGCATTTAGTATTTAAAATTAATAGTTAATTTTATGAATTAACCTTAAAATCCTAAACCACTAACCATAAACCCTAAAATACTAACCCTAAACCCTAAACCACTAACCATAAACCCTAAAACAACTAATTGAAAAAAGGGGCAAAAACGCTCCCCGGGGAAGCGTTTTACTGACGTGGACAATAAGTCGCGCTGACGTGGACGCGATTTCAGGAAAAATGGCCTAATCCGGTAAATAATTAAAAAGTCGGCCTATTTCCATAATTTTAGAAAAAAAAAGGGATTTTCCTTGTAAAATGCTCGACTATACTTTTACTCCACAAAAAATGGTGATTAGGTGAGAAAGACTATGACTATCAATTGTCTATTCACTCCACACTTGCTGTTGCTTCCTCCTATCACTCTCACCCAAACTTAACTTACAAGCAATGTGGAAGTTTCGGACATTTGTGGGACAATGTACAATAATTCCACACCATTTACAGTATTGACTACGTTTACTTGAGGGAAAAGAAAGACATGAAAGCTGGAAATTTTAACTAGTTTGTACGGTCAATGAAGCTAACTAAAAGCCATTTAGGATATCAATTCCTGTAATTGGATTAATCTCATGGTTGCTGCAATGTTTTGACAGTGTAATCGAATGATAAATATGTTACTCTGCAATACTATTGTAAATATTACTCTTAAATTTGTTGATAGATATATAGGTTTGGCACGAAATTAAGAATACGCAAAGGCTTAAACCATACGTTATATTCATGAATTCTCATCATCACATGTTTATAAATGGAACTCAAACTTGAATAATTGAATCTTCTGTAATTCAAAATGTCTTTGTTGGACTACTCATTGAGTTGTTATCTGCAGGTTTAAGTATATGCTTGTAGTTCCCAACTGATTATGGTAAGGCATTGGAGGTCAATAGATAATGAAATTCAATCCTACTTTATTCATATGTGGGTTTGCTTTGTTTAGTGTTTACTACCATTTTATAGCTAACAACAATCTGCAGTGTGTTCCAATTCACTGTTTAATTTCTCATGCTTTCTTTTTCTTTTCCCCATCTTTTATGAGACATTTATGGTGAGCATTAGCAGAGATTATGAGACCAAAAAAAAAAAAATTTACTTTATTTAATTGGTTATAAGCCTAAGATTAACAATTATGAGATAACTATTGCAATTCTTTTCCTTAGGTATCGTGATGTAGTCATATCACATCTCAATTGGATATGTATATTTATAGACTTTCACAGTTTTGGTTTGTACATTAATAATGATACCATGATAGTCATTTCTTCGCTTTTTTTATTTATTTATAGCTAGTCCCAATTTTGGGCGTGACACAATTACTTAGAAACTAAATCTATTTTTGTAAGTAAAAAATAGTTTGATTCATTCTTCACATAATTAATGTTTCTGTTGTGGAAATATTGTATTTTGTGGAAGGATTGTTTATCTATTTTTTGTAACTACTAAATTTGTTATCTTCATTTCTTGCTAACCTATTTTGTTTTTTACATTACTAAGTTTCAGTAATTAATTGATGTTGTTTTTGCCAAACTTTGAGAAGTGTTAGTTCATCTTTAATTAAGAGATTATGAATAATCTCTTAATGAAAATGAGACCCTAACACCATATTTCCCCAAAACTATATTCTGTACAGATAAAAGTAGCAAAACTTCTTTCAAAGCTGGAATAGCTCAGTTGGCTAGAGCGTGTGGCTGTTAACCACAAGGTCGGAGGTTCAAGCCCTCCTTCTAGCGTCTTCCTTTTTGGTTAAATTTCATCTTTGGTCCCTTTAAATTCCTTTTTGCTTTAATTTGATTGCTTTCTAGCGTTGCAAATTACACAACAGTCTTCAAATGTCTTATTAAATTCTCACTTTTATGAGTGCTCCAATAAAATTCCTCTTAGTTTATATTTGAATTTCAAACTTAATAAAATTAAATTTCTTAAATTATTGATATATGTTTAGACATTATTACTGCCTTCTTTCTCAAATCTTAAAGTTTCTAATATAAAATGGTTAAAATTCAATTAAGCTTGAAATTAGGGACATGGGATCCACCAATTGTACCTCAATTCACATCAACTTTGTTACCGATACCTTTACTCTAGAAATAGAGGGAAAAAAGAGACATGCATGCTTGAAATTCCAACTTTTTCTGCACCATCAACATCTTGATTTCCATGTTAGCTATAAACTTAAACTGTTAATTCATTAGATTGTCAAATATTTCATGAACATGCCATCACTGGGAATACACCATGCACAATGCTAAAGATAAAAACATATGGTTAAATTGGTCAAGGCAAAACATTAGACACACTTGTAAAAAAAATTATGAAAATACAACAGAGATCACTCAAGACATTTTGTTCTCCTTTAGTGAGCAGTTGCAAAGATTATTGAGACTAAATTGAAAGCCATGAAAGAAGACATAAACAACACCGCCATACAAAATGTTACACTCAAACAAACCATTACAGATAGTACGAAATGCAATGAAAGACAGAGGAATTGGTACAATAATAAAGACAGAGACATACCAATGCAACCCTTCACCATAGGCAAAACGGTCTACAAAACAAGAAATTATGAAAATACAACACTAATTCTTCAACATCATTTGCAGTAATTAGATCCATCTTCGTCTATTGATGCGATTTCCTTTCTTTGACTTTCTTCTTCGCCTCTTCTTATGTTGGTTTTCAACCAAATTCACCAACCATTTCGGCTTACCAGTTTGGAAAACAACATATCCCATGGACATTCCGAACACTACTCCGCATCCATAACCTATCAACACTACTTTCCAGCCAAAAGCAATATTTGATTTTGAGCCGTCTTTTTCAAGCACATTTGGAGGTGCTGGCTCAATGATGTTGCAACCTTTCGAGATTGGAAACCCACATAGTCCCCTATTTCCTTCATATGAATCAGTTCCAAATGAGTTGAATTGTTTGCCTTGAGGAATCTGACCATGGAGTTGATTTTCAGAAACATTTAAGGACGAAAGAAATGGCAAATCTGCCAATCTATTTGGAATCGTCCCAGACAACCTGACTAATTTGCCAATCTAATGTACAATGACTAATTTGGAATCTGCCAATCTAATGTACAATGACTAATTTGCTCATTTTTTGGTAGAGGGGATAAAATGCAATCTGACACCTAGTGCAGGGGCCTCCATGGTATTTTTACCGGAATATCTCCAGGCACTAGACAATGCAAACCAAATGCCCTGTTATGCAAATATTGTGCTAGTAATTAAGTTGACATACAGAACAAAGACTTTAGAGACAATTGTAACCATGAACAAACAAAGAAGCAATAAGAGATAGAGAAACACAATAAGGTCATCACCTGTCATTGCAGCAGAGTAAAGCAAGCCTCCATATTTCTGAAAAATATATGAAAAAAAAAAAAAGGATCATTACTTTCATATCTAATTTCTTCATAGTATTAGGACAAACTAAACAATGGATATATCACATTATTAAGACTTAGCTAAGGTACCGCAGATTACATTCAAATGATCAATCATAAAGGATGAACTAGGAGGCCCAATGATCAATCAAAATTACACCTAAACAACTAAAATAAATAGACAAAATCCTTTAAAAAATCAATTTCTAAACAAAATCAAACTCACATCATTAGCAGAAGCATCTTCACTAGGAGTATAACTCGCCGCAGCCCGCAATGCCTTTGCTTTATGATCTACTTCCTCACATGAACACTCTGCAAATCATATTAAATTCTTTTTTTTAAAAAAAAAACCACTTTTAATCATATAAAAAAAACCAAAAATCACAAATGATCCGATCTTTTTAAAAGGGGAAAAAGAAACTTACTATAAGAGAGATAACCAGCATAGCCAGTAGTTCCAGTAACAGCTGCAATGAGTCCGTACTTAACAAAGCTCCAAATTTTCCCTCCCGAAACCTGTGGGGCAACTTCCGGCGCCGGAGGAGGAGGTGTCGACCGATCAGAGAGAATGGATTTTGAAGAAATTATTGTTCCTTTAGAAGGATCCGAAGAAGAAGAAACCACTCCTGAACATAAACCCCTTTGAGAAATAATCTTTGAACTGAAATTATTTGAAATTGTTCGAGATCTAAGAACAATGGAAGACATTTTTATTAGAGTTTTTGAAACACTACTCCGCATCCATAACCTATCGACACCACTTTCCAACCTAAAGTGATGTTTGATTCTAAACCATCTTTTTCAAGCACATTTGGACAAAAACAAATTATTTTATTTAATCGGTTATAAATTCCTTAGTCATTGTGATGTAATCATATCACATCTCACTTAGAATTAGATATGTATATTTTTAGACTTTCACAGATTTAATTTATGCATTCATAATGATATCATGATCGTCATTTCTCTATTTTTTTTTTTTATTATCCCTAGTCCCAAATTTGGGGATGACACAATGACTTAGAAACTAAATCTATTTTTTAAGCAAAAAATAGTTTGATTCATTCTTCACATAATTGATGTTTTTGTTGTGGAAGTATTGTATTTTTAGTAATCTATCAAGTATATTCAGTGTTTTATACAACAGATTTGGATTTTATTATTGTATTTTGTGGAAGGATCGTTTATTTATTTTTTGTAACTACTAAGTTTTTTTATCTTCATTTCTTGCTAACCTATTTTATTTTTTGCATTACTAAATTTCAGTAATTAATTGATGTTGTTTTTGCCAAACTTTGAGAGGTGTTGGTTCATCTTTAATTAAGAGTATGAATAATCTCTAAATGAAAATGAGCCCCTAACACCATATTTCCCCAAAAATGTATTATGTACACATAACAATAACAAAATTTTTCTCGAAGCTGGAGCGTGTGGCTGTTAACCACAAGGTCGGAGGTTCAAGCCCTCTTTCTACTGTCTTACTTTTTTTGGTAAAATTTCATCTTTGGCCACTTTAAATTCCTTTTTGCTTTAATTTGATTGCTTTCTAGCTTTGTAAATTACACAACACTCTTCAAACGTCTTATTAAATTCTCGCTTTTAGGAGTGCTATGTTACTCCAATAAAATTCTTCTTAGTTTATATTTGAATTTCAAACTTAATAAAATTAAATTTCTTAAATTATTGATATATTTTTTGTTGGGTATGGGTCCCACTATGTGGAGAACCCATAATTTCTGCTGTCTCTTTTTGGATTTGTCAAAAGCCATTTGTTTTTGCTTTTACGTGGATGTGGGCAGCATTTCTTCAGAGAGCCAAAATCTCAATTTCAAACAGAGAGAAAGAGAGAAGAGAAAAAATCAGTTTTTCAAGTTTGGTGCAGTAGTGATCAACTCTTCGATCAAAGGTCCATCCGTGGTTCGATTGAGCTGATTTTTGGGCAGCAACTAGGCGATAAGGTGTTCTTGACTTTTTACGGTCGGATTTTTCATCCGAGTCTTGTAGCGTCGGAAATAACCGTTTTTCAGCAGCTGCATTTTTGGTGATGTCCTCTCATTTTTCTCTCTTTTGCTAAAGATTACATATTGTTGGCTAGGGGTGTGCAAAATTCGGGTAAAACTGAAAAATTTTGATTAATAGACTGAATTCGGTTAATCGATCAGTTAACCGAATTAATTCGGTAGGGGGTCGATTAATAATTTTTTGACTTTTCGGTTAACGGTTAATTCGGTTCGAAACCGATCGGTTAACCGAATATTTTTGGTTAACCGAAAATATTAATAAATAAATTTATAATATATAAATAATCCACTCTTTATTCAAACTCAATTCAACATAAACTCAAATATCCAATCTAATATATATTAACCCAAGTACCCAACCCAACCTAATCATAAAAATTACAAAATATGTAACAAATAAAGATAAAAATCTAAAAATAAAAATAAAAATATAAAAATATAATTTTATACAAATAATTCGATTAATTCGGGTAATTCGGGTAATTCGATTAATTCGATTAATTTGGTTAATTCGGTTAATTTTATACTTATTTTAACCAAAAATAAAAATATATATTTTTCGGTTAATTCGGTTAACCGACCGAATTAACCGAAAAAATTTCGGTTCGGTTAATTTTTTTGAAAAAATTTTGGTTCGGTTAACGGTTAAAAATTTTAAAGGGTCGGTTAATTCGGTTAATGTTATTTCGGGTTGGTTAATTGATTGAACACCCTTATTGTTGGCCTTGTTGAAGCTGAATGCTTGTTGTAGGCTTGATATTGTGATTTTGTAGCTGAACATTTGATGATAGTGGAGCTTTTGATCACACTCTAAAGTCTCGTGGTTTTTACCCTTGATTGAGAAGGGTTTTCCACGTAAAAATACCGATGTCTCTACTTATTTTTATTGTGGTTGCATTAGTTGATTTGTGGTTGATTAAGGCTGCTAGAGAACATATTTTGTGCTATTGTGCTTGCTATAATTTTTGACAGGAGTTATAGGGAGAGAAAGAACACCGATTGTGCTTCGCTTTGTTTCGATTGTTCGGTTTCTTCCCAACAAACTGGTATCGGAGCTTGGTTTTGTGTCAGATAATTATGGAAATTAATACGAGCAAGATGATTATGTTGAATGGCACAAATTATCAACTTTGGCGGAATAAAATGAAGGATTTGTTATTTGTGAAGGCTTTGCATCTTCCTGTCTTTACTACTCAAAAACCCGATTCGAAAAGTGATGAAGAATAGGAATTTAAGCATCAACAAGTATGTGGCTTTATTCGGCAATTTGTTGAAAAAAATGTTTACAACCACATTGATTAGGAGACACATGCTCGAACATTGTGAGAGAAGCTTAAAGCTTGTATGCTTCGAGGTCAGGCAATAACAAGTTGTTTTTGCTAAAGAAAATGATGGCATTAAAATACAAAGAAGGAATGTCTATAGCTGACCACGTTAGTGAATTTCAGAGTGTGATGAATTAGTTGCTTGGTATGGGTGTCAAATTTGATGACGAGATTTTAGGGCTTTGGTTGCTTGCTACTTTACAGACTCTTGGGAGACCTTTCGAGACCCGCTCATTAATTTTGACCCACAGGGTATTATTACTTTGGATTTGGCTAAGAGTGGTGTGTTGAATGAAGATGTTAGAAGAAGATCTCAGGGTTCTATATCACAGTCCGAGGTGTTGGTTATCGAGAACAAGGGGAAGAATAGAGATAAAAATGGAAAGGGTAGAGATAAAGCCGAAGCAAGTCAAGATCGAGATACAAGAATTTTGAGTGCCATCATTGTGGTAAAAAAGGTCATATCAAGAAATATTGCTTCAAGTGGAAGAAAGAGAACAAAAGTTGTGGTGATAAACACAATCGGAATGATGATGAAAAATCCGAGCGTGTTGCTACGGTTACTCGTGAAAATCTGTTAGTTATTTGTGATGAAAATTTGGTCAACCTAGCATTTGACGAGACTAGTTGGGTGATTGATACTGGTGCATCACTTCATGTCACGTCGAGGAAGGAATTATTCACATCTTATACTCCTGGTTATTTTGGGGTATTGAAAATGGGTAATGACGGTTTGGTTTCGGTTATTGGTATGGGAGATGTTAGCCTGGTGAGTAACAATGGAACAAAGTTAACTCTCAAGGATGTCGGACATACACGGATATCCGTTTGAATTTGATTCTGCGGGAAAGATTGATGATGAGGATTACGTAACACCTTGGTGAAGGCGGTGGAAGGCGACTAAAGGCTCCTTGGTTGTGGCTCGAGAAAAAGAGCTCAAATTTGTACTTGATGCAAGCTTTGACTTCTCGAGGCGTGAATGTGACGATGAATGCGGCTCAAGCGAGTTGTGACATAAGCGACTTCGATCACATGAGTGAGAAGGGTTTAAGCTTGTTTAGCGAAGAAGAATCAACTTTCGGGTTTGAAGAATACTACTTTGAAGAATTGTGCTCATTGTCTAGCGAGGAAAAGCAGAGAAGAGTTTCATTTAGAAGCCATCCTCCTCATAAAAATCGAGTTGCTAGAGTTGGTCCATTCGGATGTTTGTGGTCAGATAAAGTAAGATCACATGGTGGTGCACTTTATTTTGTGACTTTCATTTATATTTGTTCAAGAAAGCTATGGGTTTACGTTGAAGTCTAAAATCAAGTCTATGAGGTGTTTAAACAATTTCAAGCATCGATCGAAGGAAGCAGGGAAAAAGTTAAAGTGCATTCGATAATGGTGGCGAGTGCACAGGGTCGTTTCATGAGTATTGTCTGCGACAGGGAATCAGACATCAGAGAACACCACCAAAAACTTCACAGTTAAATAGGTTAGTTGAAAGAATGAACCGAACATTGATTGAGAGAGTTAGATTTTTGTTGTCAGATGCAAAGTTGCCAATATCGTTTTAGGCTGAAGCTTTGAATACAATGACACATGTGATAAATCTGTCTCCTAGTGTTCCTATGAAAGGTGATGTGCCAGATAGAGTTTGGTTTGGTAAAGACGTGTCATATGATCACCTACGTGTGTTCAATTGTAAAACATTTGTTCATGTTCCAAAGGATAAAAGATCCAAGTTGGATGTCAAGGCTCGACAATGCATTTTTATTGGTTATGGTCTAGATGGTGAGTTTGGTTATAGACTCTATGATCCAGTTCAGAAGAAACTCGTAAGAAGCAGAGATGTTGTCTTCATTGAGGATCAAACCATTGATGACATTGATAAGACAGAGAAAGTGGATTCACAATATAGCGGTGAGTTGATCGATATGAATCTGGTTCCCCCAGATTCTTCACCAGATCCTATCTAGGATAATGTACATGGTGATGTTAGTGATGACCATCAGAATATAGGTGACTTTGATACTCCCATAGATGATGTTGTGAATGATCAACAACAACAACCTATAGTTCCACCAGCAGTTTCACTTCGAAGATCTTCCAGAGATCGACGATCTTCTGTCAAGTATTCTTCTGATGAATATGTTCTTTTGAGTGACGGGGGAGAACCTGAATGTTATGAAGAGGCTATGGAGAGTGAATGCAAAGATTAGTGGGTTGAAGCGATGAAAGACGAACTTCAATCCTTGCATGAGAACCATACCTTTGAATTGGTGAAACTACCTAAGGTAAAAGAGCTTTGAAGAATCGATGGGTTTACAGGTTCAAGCAAGAAGAGAAGTCTTCATCTCCACGATACAAGGCTAGATTGGTCGTCAAGGGTTATAGCCAGAAAAAGGGGGTTGATTTTGAAGAAATATTTTCTCCGATTGTGAAGATGTCCTCTATCAGAACTATACTGAGTTTGGCAGCTTATTATGACTTAGAGGTTGAACAAATGGATGTGAAAACTGCTTTTCTTCATGGTGACTTTGAAGAAGAGCTTTACATGGAGCAGCTATAGAGTTTTGTTGCACAAGGGAAAAAGGACTATGTGTGCAGATTGAAGAAGAGCTTGTATTGTTTGAAGTAAGCTCCAAGGCAATGGTACAAGAAGTTTGAGTCTGTTATGGGAGAGCAAGGCTACAAGAAGACTACTTATGATCATTGTGTATTTGTTAAGAGATTCTCTGGTGATGATTTTATTATCTTTTGCTCTATGTTGATGATATGCTTATTGTTGGTCAGAATGCTTCTAGAATTGAGAAGTTGAAACAAGAGTTGAGTAAATCATTTGCAATGAAAGATTTGAGGCCAGCAAAGTAAATTATTGGCATAAGATTAACACGTGATAGAAAGGCCAAGAAATTATGGTTATCACAAGAGAGTTGCATTGAGAAAGTACTTAAAAGGTTTAGTATGGACAAAGCTAAAGCGGTGAATACTCCCTTTGCTATGCACTTCAGATTGAGTGTTCAGCATAGTCTTTCCACAGAAAAGGAGAAGGAAGAGATGTAAAAAATTCCTTACTCTTCAATTTGGGTAGTTTGATGTATGCAATGGTTTGCACGAGACCAGACTTGGCTTATGCTGTTGGTACATTTAATCGATTTCTTTCTAATCCAGGCAGAGAGCATTGGAATGCAGTGAAGTGGATTATGAGATATCTTTGTAGCACTTCCAACATGAAACTTTGATTCGGCAATGAGAAACCTATTCTTGTTGGGTATACAGATCCAGACATGGCCGGAGACATTGACTCGAGGAGATCTACTTTAGGTTACTTAATCACTTATGCAGGGGGAGCTGTGGCATGGCAATCGAGACTGCAAAAGTGTGTTGCATTGTCCACCACCGAATTAGAGTTTATTGCAGCAACCAAAGCGTGTAAGGAGATGCTTTGGATGAAGAAGTTTGTGCATGAGCTTAGTTTTACTCAGGAGAAGTATGTCCTGTATTGTGATAGCCAAAGTGCTATTCATCTTAGTAAGAACTCAACTTTCCATACTAGATATAGGCATATTGATGTGAGGTACCATTGGATACGAGAAGTTCTTGAAGCTAAGCTGTTAGAGCTTGAGAAGATACACACTAATGATAATGGTGCTGATATGTTGACAAAGGCCTTACCAAGAGGAACGTTTGAAGCATGTTGTTTGACCTCCGGCATGAAGGCATTCCCCACATAGTTGGAGGGGGAGAATTGTTGGGTATAGGTCCCACTATGTGAGGAATCTATATTTTCTTCCACAATGTATTGTCTTTTTTTTGGATTTGTCAAAAGCCCTTTTTTTGGGCTCCACACACCCATAAAAGCCCCCAAAAAATGGCTTTTGACAAAACAAAAAAAAAGACAATACATTAATAAAATATAGGTTCCCATAGTGAGACCCATTTGTGAATTCACCAGTGAGGATTCAGGACATTCATTGGTGTGAGTCAGTGAAGGTGACATGAATCACATTCACCATCTCTTTAGAAATCAAAGTTTGCATCAAGTACAAATTTGAGCTCTTCTTTCCTCGAGCCACAACCAAGAGCCTTTAGTCATTTCCACCGCCTCACCGAAGGTGTTACGTAATCCTCATCATCAAACTTTCTTGCGTAAATCAAATTCAAACGGATATCCGGTGCATGTCCGACATCCTTGAGAGTTAACTTTGTCCCATTGTTACTCACCGTGCTAACATCTCCCATACCAATAATCAAACCAAACCGTCATTACCAATCTTCAATACCCCAAAATCGCCAGGAGTATAAGATGAATAATTCTTCCTCGACGTGACATGAAGTGATGCACCAAGATCAATCACCCAACTAGTCTCGCCGCATGCTAGGTTGACCAAATTCTCATCACAAATAACTAATGATCTTCACGAGTAACAAGAGTAACACGCCAATTTTTATCATCATTCGATTGTGTTTATCACCACCACTTTTGTTCTCTTTCTTCCACTTGAAGCAATATTTCTTGATATGACCTTTCTTACCACAGTGATGGCACTCAAAATTCTTGTATCTCGATCTTGACTTGCTTCGGCTTTTATCTCTACCCTTTCTATTTTTGTCTCTGTTCCTCCCCCTGTTCTCGATAACCAACACATCGGACTGTGATGTAGAACCCTGAGATCTTCTTCTAATATCTTCATTCAACACACCACTCTTAACCAAATCCAAAATAATAATACCCTGTGGGGCAGAATTAATGAGCAAGTCCCGAAAGGTCTCCCAAGAGTCTGTAAAGTAGCAAGCAACCAAAGCCCTAAGATCTCATCATCAAATTTGACAACCATACCAAGCAACTAATTCATCATACTCTTAAATTCACTAACGTGGTCAGCTATAGACATTCCTTCTTTATATTTCAATGCCATCATTTTCTTTAGCAAAAACTTGTTATTGCCCGACCTCGAAGCATACAAGCTTTCAAGCTTCTCCCATAATGTTCGAGCATGTGTCTCCTGATCAATGTGGTTGTAAATATTTTTTTCAACAAATTGTCGAATAAAGCCACACTTGTTGATGCTGAAATTCCCATTCTATATCACTTTTCGAATCGGCTTTTTGAGTAGTAAAGACCGGAAGATGCAAAGCCTTCACAAACAACAAATCCTTCATTTTATTCCGCCAAAGTTGATAATTTGTGCCATTCAACATAATCATCTTGCTCGTATTAATTTTCATGATTATCTGACACAATAACCAAGCTTCGATACCAATTTGTTGGGAAAAAACCGAACAACCGAAACAAAGCGAAAGCACAACCGGTGTTCTTTCTCTCCCTATAACTTCTGTAAAAAATTATGGTAAGCACAATATCACAAAATATGTTCTCTAGCAACCTTAATCAACCACAAATCAACTAATGCAACCACAACAAAAATAAATAGAGACACCGATATTTTTACGTGCAAAACCCCTCTAAATCAAGGGTAAAAACCACGGGACTTTAGAGTCCGATCAAAAGCTCCACTATCATCAAATGTTCAACTACAAGATCACAATTTCTAGCCTACAACAAGCATTCAACTCCAACAAGGCTAACAATATGTAATCTTTAGCAAAAGAGAGAAAAATGAGAGAACAATCACCAAAAACGCAGCTGGTGAAAAACGGTTATTTCTGACGATACAAGACTAAGATGAAAAATTCGACCGTCCAAAGTCAAAAACACCTTATCGCCTAGCTGCTGTCTAAAAATCAGCTCAATCGAACCACAGATAAACCTTCGATCGAAGAGTTGATCACTGCTGCACCAAACTTAAAAAAGTAATATTTTTTTCTCTCTGTCTCTGTTTGAAATTGAGATTTTGGCTCTCTCAAGCTTTTTGCCCACACACCTGTAAAAGCCCCAAAAAAATAGCTTTTGATAAAACAAAAAAAAAAAAGACAACACATTGTGGCAGAAAATATGGGTTCCCCACATAGTGGGACCCATACCCAACACTTGATTGTCTTGTTAGCTATAAACTTAATCTGTTAATTCAACTTTAATTTATTTTTTTTAATTCCATCATTAATACCAGTAGATATAATTTCATGGAGGAGATTTGCTTTTTCTTGATTACTTTAGGAGAGTTGTAAGATGGATTTTTTAGTAAGAAAACAACTGAAGTCATTCAAGAAGATATAAACAGCTGCAACTGTGTAAGAGTAACATTGAGAATAGATCCTTACACGTTATTGAAATACCATACTAAAGATAAAGACATATAGCTGAACATTAGACACACCATATATCTATACATACTAAAGGTAAAGACATATAGCTGAACATTAGACACACATATATATATATATATATATATATATATATATATATATATATTATGAAAATACAACAGAAATGCTTGAACATCATTTGCTCTGCCTAGATCCTTCTTCCTCCATTGCTGCGATTCCTGGTCATTGGCTTTCTTCTCCGCCTCATTTCAATATGATCTTCAACCAAACTCACAATCCACTTTGGCTTACCAGTTTGGAAAACAACACATCCCACACCCAATCCTAACACCACTCCACATCCATAACCAACAACACTATTTTCCACCCAAAATCAATGTTTGATTTTGATCCACCTTCTTCTGATAAGTTTGAAGGTGGCGGAGGTGGTGGTAGCTCATTATTGTTGCAATCACTTGACAATGGAAAACCATGTAATCCTTAGATCCCTTCATAGGAAGCATTTCCAAAGGTATTGAATTGTTTTCCTTGAGGGATGCACCCAACCAATTCATTCATTGAAAGGTTTAACATAGAAAGAGCCGTTAAATTTAGCAGTTCTCTTGGAATCCTTCCAACAGCTTGTTTGAAGAGAGGTCTAGCCATTCAAGGTTAGTCAAACTACTTATTGATGTGGGAATGTAACCATTAAGGCTATTATGAGAAAGGTATAGCCTTTTGAATGATCTAAGCTTTCCAATAACCTTGGGAAGCTCTCCATCGAACTTATTATTTGAAAGATCAATGATCGCCCACATGACGAAAATTTTATTCAATGCTATATCTTGTCCTCTCATCACAATTCCAATGGAATAGCTATAAAAGCCACCACTACCATTAACATCTTGCACGCCCATGTATGCCATCGTACTTGCATCTTTAGTGAGATTTATGATAGCCTTGAAGCTGTTGATGTATCTCCTAGGTAGGGGTCCAGAAAAATAATTACTTGAAAGGTTAAAAATTTGGAATTTAGAGAAACAAGGGCTAAACTTGGAGCTATGGTCATGCAAGGAACCATGCATTTGATTTGACTTTTGTTGCGTGGAAGCGTGTAAAAGAGTAAAATTATTGTACTAAAAAATCACACTAAGTTCAATTCCCACGAAAGAGATGTGGATCACGAGGATCACTTAAATACCAGGTCTTTTCTAATCAGAATATCCCTCTATCATAATTTAATCGCACAATAAATCACTATAATCACACTCACAAAATATACAAAAATAAATAGTAAAGAACACCAAAATTTTAACGAGGTTCAGTAAATTTTACCTACGTCCTCGGGCACTACCAAATATATTTCACTCCAAAATACAAGTGAAAATTTACAAATAGGGAGAGAGAACAATGCCTTAAGTAGAGAATGGCAAATGTTGGGGATGATTTGAATGATAAATGGTTAGGCCTATTTATCGTTGAGGTTCAAGGGCCAACTTGCAAAGTCCCTATACAATTAGGGACCAAAATTGCAATTATTCCATGCTAAATTCCAAATCAACTTTTGATGCGCATATCTTTGACTTTTTAAAGGTATGGGTAGATATGGGCAAGGTATGGGTAGATTTTAATAATCTCCACCTTGAAGATTTGATTAGGATAATCTTATTTTCACACGATTCTTTCTGCCTTTGACAACAATACTTGATAGTGCCTTCTTTAACTGTTAAACTTGCAGGATATTGATCAAGTTCAAACAATGTTTGAACTTGGTTGCTGTTACCGCCTTGGTCATCATATCTGCGGGATTATCTGCAGTCTTGATCTTCTGAAGACAAATGTTCCCCTCATCAAAAATTTCCCGCACAAAATGGAATCATACGTCGATATGCTTTGTACGTGCATTATAGACTTGATTTTTTGCTAAATGAATAGCACTTTGACTATCACAATACACGTTAATATGCTCCTAAACCAATCCCAAGGTTTTAATCATACCTTGTAGCCAAATAGCTTCCTTCTGACCTCGATTCTGACTATTTATTAAACTTACGTGATTGACAATACAAGCATGTGAGGCGTAGTGTAGACTTTCAACTTATTGGTCCTCCAGCAAGTGTAAACACATAACCAGTAGTTGATCTTCGCTTGTCCATATCATCGGCATAGTTAGAATCAACGTACCAATAACACCTTTACCAAGTGTATTATCCTGCTTGAACAGTAATCCAATATCCACGGTCTTCTGAATATACTGTAGAATCAATTTCACAGCTTGCCAATGTCCTTTTCCAAGATTATGCATATACCTACTCACTATATTAACTGCCTGTGAAATGTCAGGTCTTGTACACACCATTGCATACATCAAGCTACCCACTGCATTAGAATATGAAACTTGCAACATATATTCTCGTTCTATATTCGTCGAAGGAGATAGTTATGCAAAAAACTTGAAATGAGAAGCCAATGGGGTACTTACAAGTTTTGTCTGCTCGTTCATGCCAAATTGTTGTAGTACCTTCTTTAAATACTGCTTCTGGGAAAAGCTAACTCTATCATGAGCTCTATCTCTCCATATTTCTATGCCGAGAATCTTTTTAGCTTCACCTAGATCTTTCATCTCAAACTCGAAATTGAGTTGAGTCTTTAATCTTTCAATCTCAACTTTGCTCTTAGATGCTATTAGCATATCATCAACATATAAAGCAAGTATATGAAAGTTCCTTCTTGTAGCTTACGAAAATACGCATAATGATCAAATTTACTTCTTGTGAACCTTTGCCCTTTCATGAACTAATCAAATCGCTTGTACCACTGCCTCGGAGATTGCTTCAATCCATAAAGCGACTTTGTCAGTTTGCAGACCCAATTTTCTTTACCAATAACCTTGAATCCATCTGGCTGAGTTATATAGATTTCCTCTTCCAAATAACCGTGTAAAAACACGGTCTTCACATCAAGCTGAATTAGTTCAAGATCATATTGCGCAACCAAGGCTAGCAAAATTCGAATAGACGAATGCTTCACAACTGGAGAAAACACATCATTATAGTCTATTCCTTCTTTCTGAGAGTAACCTTTTACTACCAATCTAACCTTGTATCGAATTTCATTTTTACCAGGAAATCCTTCCTTCTTTGCATACACCCATTTGCATCCAATTGCCTTTTTTCCCTTGGGTAGTGTCACCAACTCCCAAGTCTTATTTTTACGAAGAGATTGCATTTCTTCATTCATGACTTACTTCCACTTTACACCATCAGGGTTACTTATTGCTTCTGTGTAAATAGACAGAACATCATCATCTACAATTGGAAGTGCATAGGCTATTATATCATCAAAGCGAGCATGCTTACGAATCTCTCTTCTTAGCATCCTATATGCAATTGAATCTTGTTGCTGTAGAGGTTCTTCGGTCGAAACGTCTTCATCATTTGTCCCCCCAATATTAGCTGGATTATCGTTAACCTTTTCAAGCTCCACCTGCTGCAAAGTACTACTGGTTTTATCATACTTTTGTGAATCCTTGTACTTTAACATGGTTGATTCATCAAAAGTCACATCTCTACTAAAAACAATCTTCCTTATATCAGGACACTAGAGACGGTATCTTTTTGCTCCATCAGTTATACCCAAGAATAATGTTTTCTTTGCTCTAACTTAGATTCTTTTACATGATAATATGCAGTGAAACCAAATACATGTAAAAAATCATAATCAGTAGTAGATTTACCAGTTCACATCTACATAAGATTTTTTCCATTTATTGCAACTGATGGCAAACGGTTAATTAGATGTCACGCATATGTAACTGTCTCAGCCCAAAATTCATTGCCCAATCCAGCATTGGACAACATACATCGAACTTTCTCCAGTATAGTCTGATTCATGCATTCTGCCACCCCATTCTACTGTGGTATATCCCGAATAGTGAAATGTCGCACAATACCCTCATCTTAACATACTTGTAGAAATGGATCATTTTTGTACTCAGCAGCATTACCTGATCGAAGTCGTTTGACCTTTCGACCAGTCTGAGTCTCCACCATCTTCTTCCATTTCAAAAATGCATCCAAAACTTCATTTTTTTCTTTTCATTAGATATATCTATACTTTTCTTGAATAATCATTAACAAATGTAATAAAATAGTGCATACCTCCTAAAGAAGCCACTTTGGCAAGTCCCTACACATCACTGTGAACGTTGTCCATAATTCATTTCGTATTGTGAATTACTAGACTAAATTTTACCCTCGTTTGCTTGCCCAGAACATAATGTTTACAAAATTTCAATTTGTAAGAATTTGCACCTTTCAACAAGCCTTGCTTTGCCAAAGTCTGCAAAGTTTTTTCAGCAGCATGTCCCAATCGCATATGCCATAATCTGGTAGCCTCTAAATCTACATTTTTCGCAGAAATTGTCGATGTTGATCCAATAACTGTACTTCCATTTAAAAAATACAAGTTATTTCTTCTTGTGTCGTTCATCACCGTCAATTCCCGGACTACTACCTTTAGTAAATCTCTCAAAGTGATTATGAGCCCTTTAAATTCTAGGGCCCCTAATGAGATGAGATTTTTCTTTAGGCTAGGTACGTAGCGAACATCTATCAAGACTTGGATTGAGCCGTCGTGATTCTTCAATTGGATTGTACCCACTCCCATTGTCTTACAAGCACTATCATTGCCCATAAGAACAACTTCACCTCTTTAAGATTAGAAAACCAATCCTTATTAGGACACATATGGTAAGTACATCCTGAATCCAAAATCCACTCATCCGTATGACATGCCATTGCCATGCCAACCAAGCTAAAAGTCTGACTCGTCATCATACTCCGCTACACGTGCATTAGAAATAGCCTTGCCCTTTTGTAGCTTAGGACAATTCTTTTTCCAATGCCCTTTCTCACGGTAAAAGGCACATTCATCTTTAGTGGGTATCCCTTTGGACTTTCTCCTTCTACCAGATTTGCTGTTGTGTGAACGACCTCTTACTGTTAAGACTTCTGCAGTTGTATCTTTATGATCTCTTTTATCTTTCTTTCGAGTATCAGATTTATACAATGCACTACAGACTGCATCAAATGTGATCGTGTCCTTCTCATGAAGCAATATGGTGGTAAGATGATCATATTCATCATGAAGAGAATTCAACAACAATAATGCATTGTCTTCATCTTCAAATTTCTCATCCAAATTTAACAAGTTTGCTAAAATTTTATTGAATGAGTTCACATAGTCATTCATCGACATACCGGGTGCATACGTGAATCGATAAAAAAAATTTTCATATAAAGCCTATTTTCAAGACTTTTCGTTAAAAAATTTTCTTCTAGTGTATCCTACAACTTTTTCATATAAAGCCTCTGCCATTTTTCTCCTTAATCCTAACTACTGTATACGTGGACAGTGCCGTATACGTGAGTAGTGCCGTAAATGATCGTATTCCCCAAGTACAAATCTAGCTCTGATACCAATTGTTGTGCGGAAGCGTGTAAAAAAGTAAAATTATTGTACTAAAAAATCACACTAAGCTCAATTCTCAGGAAAGAGAGGTGGATCACGAGAATCACTTAAGTACCAGGTCTTTCTTAGCCAGAATATCCCTCTATCATAATTTAATAGTACAATAAATCACTACAATCACACTCACAAAATATGTAAAAATAAATAATAAAGAACACTAGAATTTTAACGAGGTTCAACAAATTTTGCCTACGTCCTCGGGCACTACCAAATATATTTCTCCAAAATACAAGTAAAAATTTACAAATAGGGAGAGAAAACAATGCTTTAAGTAGAGAATGGCAAATGTTGGGGATGATTAGAATGAGAAATGGTTAGGCCTATTTATAGTTGAGATTCAATGGCCAACTTACAAAGTCCCTATATAATTAAGGACCAAAATTGCAATTATTCCATGCCAAATTCCAAATCAACTTTTGGTGCCCATATCTTTGACCAAATCAACTTTTGGTGCCCATATATTTGACTTTTTTAAAAGTCAAATATATGGGCACCAAAAGTTGATTTGGAATTTGGCATGGAATAATTGCAATTTTGGTCCCTAATTGTATAGGGACTTTGTAAGTTGGCCCTTGAATCTCAACTATAAATAGGCCTAATCATTTCTCATTCTAATCATCCCCAACATTTGCCATTCTCTACTTAAGGCATTGTTCTCTCTCCCTATTTGTAAATTTTCACTTGTATTTTGGAGTGAAATATATCTGGTAGTACCCGAGAACGTAGGCAAAATTTGCTGAACCTCGTTAAAATTCTAGTGTTCTTTACTATTTATTTTTGCATATTTTGTGAGTGTAATTGTAGTGATTTATTATACTATTAAATTACGATAAAGGGATATTCTGGCTAGGAAAGACCTGGTACTTAAGTGATCCTCGTGATCCACCTCTCTTTCCTGGGAATTAAACTTAGTGTGATTTTTTAGTACAATAATTTTACTTTTTTACACACTTCCGCGCAACAATTGGTATCGTAGCTAGATTCAGATTTTAGAATACGACCGCTTACAAGACTACTCACGATATCCAGACCGTCTACATATACGATGAGTTGAGATTGAGGAAAAATGATGAGGCATCGTCATCAGCAAGGACTACTGTGACCAATGCAAAATTTGAAGTAGAGAAATTTGACGGTACCAATAATTTTGGTATGTGGCAATGTGAGATACTGGATGTCTTATGTCAGCAAGAGCTAGATATAGCCCTTGAAGAAAAACTTGACAAGATGGATGACAAGGAGTGGGCCAAGATCAATAGACAGACGTGTGGTACAATCCACTTATGTTTGGCCAAAGAGCAAAAGTACTCTGTCATGAGGGAGACATCAGCGAAGAAGTTGTGGGATACACTAGAAGAAAAACTTCTAACGAAAAGTCTTGAAAATAGGCTTTATATGAAAAAGAAACTTTATCGATTCATGTATGCACCCGGTATGTCGATGTATGACCATATGAACTCATTCAATAAAATTTTAGCAGACTTGCTAAATTGGATGACAAATTTGAAGATGAAGACAAGACATTATTGTTGTTGAATTCCCTTCTTGGTAAATATGATCATCTTACCACCACATTGCTTTATGGGAAGAACACGATCACATTTGATGCAGTCTGTAGTGCGTTGTATAGATCTGAGACTCGAATGAAAGATAAAAGAGATCACAGAGATACAATTGCAGAAGTCTTAACAGTAAGAGGTCGTTCACACAACAGCAAATCTGGTAGAAGGAGAAAATCCAAAGGGAGACCCACTAAAGATGAATGTGCCTTTTGTCGTAAGAAAGGGCATTGGAAAAAGAATTGTCTTAAGCTACAAAAGGGCAAGGCTATTTCTAATGCATGTGTAGCGGAGCATAATGAGGAGTCAGACTTTAGCTTGATTGGCATGGTAGTGGCATGTCATACGGATGAGTGAATTTTAGATTCAGGATGTACTTACCATATGTGTCCTAATAAGGACTGATTTTCTAGTCTTAAAGAGCTAGAAGGTGGAGTTGTTATGGGCAATGATATTGCTTGTAAGACAATGGGAGTGGGTACAGTCCAATTGAAAAATCACGACGGCTCAATCCAAGTCTTGACAGATATTCGCTACGTACCTAACCTGAAGAAAAATCTCATCTCATTAGGGGCTCTAGAATCTAAAGGGCTCACAATCACTTTGAGAGATAGATTACTAAAGGTAGTAGCCCAAGAATTGACGGTGATGAAAGGAACAAGAAGAAATAACTTGTATTTTTTAAATAAAAGTACAGTTATTGAATCAACATCGATAATTTCTGCGAAAGATGTAGATTCAGAGGCTACCAGATTATGGCATATGCGATTGGGAACATGCTGGTGAAAAAGCTTTGCAAACTTTGGCAAAACAAGGTTTGTTGAAAGGTGCAAATTCTTGCAAATTGAAATTCTGTGAACATTGTGTTCTAGGCAAGCAAACGAGAGTAAAATTTGGTCCAACAATTCACAATACGAAATGAATTATGGACTACGTTCACAGTGATGTGTAGGGACCTACCAAAGTGGCTTCTTTGGGAGGTATGCACTATTTTGTTATTTTTATTGATGATTATTCAAGAAAAGTATAGGTGTATCTAATGAAAAGAAAAAATGAAGTTTTAGATGCACTTCTGAAA
This sequence comes from Gossypium arboreum, assembly GCF_025698485.1. Taxonomy (NCBI): domain Eukaryota; kingdom Viridiplantae; phylum Streptophyta; class Magnoliopsida; order Malvales; family Malvaceae; genus Gossypium; species Gossypium arboreum. Next base: position 92,528,072 of record NC_069074.1, read on the forward strand.
TGGTAAAAGATGGTGGAGACTCAGACTAGTCGAAAGGTCAAACGACTTCGATTAGATAATGGTACTGAGTACAAAAATGATCTATTTCTACAAGTATGTCAAGATGAGGGCATTGTGCGACACTTCACTGTTCGAGATACACCACAACAGAATGGGGTGGTAGAACGCATGAATCGGACTATACTGGAGAGAGTTTGATGTATGTTGTCCAATGCTGAATTGGGTAAGGAATTTTGGGCTAAGGCAGTTACATATGCGTGACATCTAATTAACCGTTTGCCATCAGCTGCAACAAATGGAAAAACTCTTATGGAAATGTGGACTGGTAAATCTTCTACTGATTATGATTCTTTACATGTATTTGGTTCTATTGCATATTATCATGTAAAAGAATCTAAGTTAGACCCGAGAATAAAAAAAACATTATTCTTGGGTATAACTGATGGAGTAAAAAGATACCGTCTCTGGTGTCCTGATAAAAAGAAGATTGTTTTCAGTAGAGATGTGACTTTTGATGAATCAACCATGTTAAAGTACAAGGATTCACAAAAGAATGACAAAACCAGTAGTACTTTGCAGCCGGTGGAGCTTAAAAAGGTTAACGATAATCCAGCTAATATTGGAAGGACAAATGATGAAGAAGTTCTGACCGAAGAACCTCTACAGCAACAAGATTCAATTGCATATAGGATGCTAAGAAGAGAGATTCGTAAGCATGCTCGCTTTGATGATATAGTGGCCTATGCACTTCCAATTGCAGATGATGATGTTCCGTCTACTTACACAGAAGCAATAAGTAACCCTGATGGTGTAAAGTGGAAGCAAGCCATGAATGAAGAAATGCAGTCTCTTCGTAAAAATAGGACTTGAGAGTTGGTGATACTACCTAAGGGAAAGAAGGCAATTTGATGCAAATGGGTGTATGCAAATAAGAAAGGATTTCCTGGTAAAAATGAAATTTGATACAAGGCTAGATTGGTAGCAAAGGGTTACGTTCAGAAAGAAGGAATAGACTACAATGAAGTGTTTTCTCCAGTTGTGAAGCATTCGTCTATTCGAATTTTGCTAGCCTTGGTTGCGCAATATGATCTTGAACTAATTCAGCTTGATGTGAAGACCGCGTTTTTACACGGTGATTTGGAAGAGAAAATCTATATGACTTAGCCAGATGGATTCAAGGTTGCTGGTAAAGAAAATTGGGTTTACAAACTAACAAAGTCGTTTTATGGATTGAAGCAATCTCCGAGGCAGTGGTACAAGCGATTTGATTAGTTCATAAAAGGGCAAAGGTACACAAGAAGTAAATTTGATCATTACGTGTATTTTCAGAAGCTACAAGAAGAAACTTTCATATACTTGCTCTTATATGTTGATGATAGGCTAATAGCATCTAAGAGCAAAATTGAGAGTGAAAGAATGAAGACTCAACTCAATCTCGAGTTTGAGATGAAAGATCTAAGTGAAGCTAAAAAGATTCTCGGCATGGAAATATGGAGAGATAGAGCTCATGATGGAGTTAGTTTGTCCCAGAAGCGTATTTGAAGAAGGTACTACAGCAGTTTGGCATGAATGAGTAGACAAAACCTGTAAGTACCCCATTGGCTTATCATTTCAAGCTTTCTGCACAACTATCTCTTTCGACAAATACAGAACGAGAATACATGTTGCAAGTTCCGTATTCTAATGCAGTGGGCAGATTGATGTATGCAATGATGTGTACAAGACCCGATATTTCACAAGCGATTAGTATAGTGAGCCAGATATGCATAATCTCGAAAAGGACATTGGCAAGCTGTGAAATGGATTCTATGGTATATTCAGAAGACCGTGGATGTTAGATTACTGTTCAAGCAGGATAATATACTTGGTAAATGTGTTATTGGGTACGTTGATTCTGACTATGCCGGTGATTTGGACGCGAAGACCAACCACCGGTTATGTGTTTACACTTGCTAGAGGGACTAATAAGTTGGAAGTCTACACTACAGTCTACAGTTGCATTGTCAACCATAGAAGTTGAATACATAGTTGTAACCGAGGCTGTAAAGGAAGCTATTTGGCTACAAAGTATGGTTAAAACCTTGGGATTGGTTCAGGAGCATATTAACGTGCATTGTGATAGTCAAAGTACTATTCATTTAGCAAAGAATCAAGTCTATCATGCACGTACAAAGCATATCGACGTACGATTCCATTTTGTGCGGGAAATTATTGATGAGGAAAAAATTTATCTTCAGAAGATCAAGACTACAGATAATCCCGCAGATATGATGACCAAGGTGGTAACAGCAACCACGTTCGAACATTGTTTGAACTTGATCAATATCCTACAAGTTTAACAGTTGAAAAAGGCACTATCAAGTATTGTTGTCAAAGGCAGAAAGAATTGTGTGAAGATAAGATTATCCTAATCAAATCTTCAAGGTAGAGATTATTAGAAGCTATCCATACCTTGCCCATATCTACCCATACAATTCCTATATCTACCCATACCTTTAAAAAGTCAAAGATATGGTACCAAAAGTTTTAGAATTTGGCATGGAATAATTACAATTTTGGTCCCTAATTATATAGAGACTTTACAAGTTGGCCCTTGAACCTCAACTATAAATAGGCCTAACCATTTCTCATTCTAATCATCCCCAACATTTGCCATTCTCTACGTAAGGCATTGTTCTCTCTCTATTTGTAAATTTTCACTTGTATTTTAGAGTGAAATATATTTGGTAGTGCTCGAGGACGCAGGCAAAATTTGCTGAACCTCGTTAAAATTCTGGTATTCTTTACTATTTATTTTTGCATATTTTATGAGTGTAATTGTAGTGATTTATTGTGCTATTAAATTACGATAGAGGGATATTCTGGCTAAGAAAGACCTGATACTTAAGTGATCATCGTGATCCACCTATCTTTCCTGGGAATTGAACTTAGTGTGATTTTTTAGTATAATAATTTTACTCTTTTACACGCTTCCGCGCAACAATATGGATAGATATGGGCAAGGTATAGGTAGCTTCTAATAACTTTAGTACAAGAACTTGTCGCCGTGGAAGACTTCCCAACCAATGAGGAAATGTATCATTGATCTTGTTGTTCCCAAGATCTAGCATTTCCAAAGACCTACAATTAAGGATGGATGGTTACAAAGGCACTTCAAATTGATTTCCATTTAAGTTAAGATTACTCAATTGACATCCCTTGACAATGTTGGAGGAATCATTCCATAAAACTTGTTCTTTTTTAGATTCAAAAATTCAAGGTTGTTGCTCAAATTTCCAAAACATTATGGAATAGTTCCATTCAATTTATTGTGAGACAAGTCAAGAATTTGGAGAGCACTCACATTGCATATCAAAGAAGAGACCTCTCCACCTAAACTATTGTTTGAGATCAAAAACACATTGACTGTCAAAGATGGAATTGGAAGGTTTCCATGGATCAAATTGGAGCTTAAGTCAAGAATATTAATATTCTTCCATGGGAGTTGCTCAACTTCTGTCAATGAGTTGTGAGATAAATTTAAGTAACTCAAAAAGTCACAAGTCACCTCTTGCAGCCATTGTGGAATCTTTCTTTCAATTCTATTGTTAGAAAGGTCTAAAGTTTTCAACTTTTTTGACCCTCTCAAAAATGGGGAGAATTGGCTGACATTATTTGAGCTTAAGGATAGGCTGTTTAGAGAAAGGTCAAGATATTTAAGATTTGGGAGATTTGAGAACATGCCAAACTCTATAACACCACTGAGATTATTTGAGTATAAAAGGAGCCAGGTAAGGTTGAGAAATTGGAATATTAAAGATGGAAGAGGACCTTCGAGTTTATTATTCCCTAACACTATCATTTCTAGTGATTTGGATTGGAATTGTTTGATGTGTCCACTGAATTGATTTTGAGAGAGAGAGATTTCCATTAAGGAGGAAGCAACATACAACCATGACGGAAGTTTTCCATTTAGTAAATTGTTAGATAAGTCTAAAGATATTAGATTAGGGAAAGCAGCTTTTTCATCTAGAATGGGACCTTTTAAAGAATTTTCAGCTATTCTCAAATGTTGAAGCTGTGTCAGGTTTAGAATTGACAATGGAACTTCTCCACTCAATTGGTTCCATGACAAGTCTAAATAAGTGAGTTGCAAGAGGTTCCCCAATGATCTCGAAATTGATCCCTGTAAATTGGAATGAGACAGATCCAAATATTTCAGGACATGTAGGTTGTCAATCGAATCAATCAATTTTGTATAGGACATCCATGACAGATCCAAATGTTCAAGATTACTGCTCTGATTGAAGTTCAGATGATCAAGACTAAGGTTTCGGTTGTATCCTAAGTTGAGCAAATTGAGCTTTGGCAAATGAAGAATGTTACTTGGGAATTTTCCTTGCAAATCACAACCACCAAGACTGAGAGACTTTATAGAAGAGGATAGATTCATGAAAACATTAAGATTAATAGAAGGCATGATAATTCTATCAAGAAAAAGATGTCTCACCTCAGTTAGGTTGTGAACAAGTCCCTCCAAAGTATTTCTGTCAATTGTTAATTGGTCAAAAAAAACATTGTGAGAGAGATCAAGTGAAACCAATTTTGACGAGTGGGAGATTTGGGATGGGACTTTTCTTGCAAATAACGTTTCTGAGATGTTAAAATACACCAGCCTTGTAAACTGACCAAACTCAGAGGGCATCTTGGAATAATTAAAATCATTGTAGGCAATGTTGAGTTTTTGAATATGAGGAAGAAGGAAAAGTGTACTATTGGAAGGGAAGTTGCCATACAACCAACTGCAACTCAAGTCAAGGGCAATAACATGAGCATTTAGGTGATCACAAGTGACCCCATCCCATGAGCAGCAATTTGTACCCTCTTTCCATGAATTTGTCTTAGGATAAGATTTAAGGCCAGCAATATCGTCACAAAGAAAAGAAGTAAACTCTGTTTTGATGATGGAAAATGAGTTCTTGAAATGGATCAAAGCAGTAGCTTCGTGATGAGAGCACAAGTGCGTTACTGAAGAGGCAAAAAGATGAGGGAAGAAGAAAAATAGATAAAGGAAGTGATAGGGTGTGGTAAATGAGGCCATGTTATGTTTTCAAATAAGGTTAACATGGTATGAATTATGAGAACCCTATTTATAGGCAGAACAAAACTGATATGAAACTAAGAATTTTAATGGTATAGTCCATTGATAATGAAGAATCTAAGAAATTTTATGGAAATTGTGGATAACCATCATGTTTTTATTTCTGATGGAGAAAAGCTAAGAGTGTGAAGAAGACCAAAACTGTCAATTTCACCCAAACCTAATCTACAAGTCACCACAATGTACAGTAATTCCACACACACACACACGAAAAGACTAATAATTTTGTCCCCACATATTCAAAGCAGGAAAAGAAGTTCAAAGTTTCAGAGTAAATAACACTTGAATGATTGTATTATAGAAAACACTTCAATGATATATAATCCCTTATCACTTGTCTTCTATATATTCAAAGTTCACTGCTTGAAAATTCAAACCATGTGTATCCTATATATGTTGAACAATAGTATCTAACAAACATATTTTCCACAAGACTAGAAAATTTGTATGCCATTTTCTATTACTTGCAAGAAAACTACCAGGGAAATTGCATTTCTAATTCATCCATAGGCTTTAAATTCAAACAATAAAAACGAAAAAGAAACAGGAAACTTCTAGGAAAGAAATTTTATTACATCAATTTTCCAGTTATTTAATCTTTACCCAATGTTGGTTCTAGATTAAATTTGAAAAAAAAAATGAGGGCAGATATTTTTATTTTTGAAAAGTAAAGGATTATAACTCAGCCCAATAAAAAAGCCACAATGCAAAGCACACAATAAGCAAGCAGAAAAACCAACAACATTGAAAACAAAAGGCAATAACAGATCATGCACCGCACCAGGCCCAGAAAACCACGTTGCATTATTGTAGTGTCATTTATATTATCAAGTCATGATATCCATATTACTTTCCCACTAATTAATTCAGTTCAATAGACATAATTTGAATTAATGGCCTAAATTTTAAACTTTGAAGAAACATAAGGCAACTAAATGAAAATTAAAAACCTCCATCACCAGAGCTGCCCGCGCTTGTCTTCGTACATGTCCTCCAAGTAAGCAAGATAATGATTTTCTCCTTTAGAGATCATGAAGATAAAAGATTGAACCTAAACATCAGGAGAATATGTCAGTGGACGTTACATTCAGAAAAAACAGATGATAAAGTACAGCATCCAAAATCCATGCCATCATTCTTTTTCTTAGATGTCAATGCTTACTGCTTCTGAGGTCCCATTGAGGCAAAATGCTGGGAAATGTTTGAGCCTTTTACCACATGTCCATGCAGTGCCTGCTCACACAATATCTGAACTTTGTTCAGTCAAGTTCCTCAAAAGATAGCCCTGCAATATGCAACATATGAATCAGTGTCAGAAAAGGCCAAGGAAAGAGTAAGGAACTGAACTAGTAGAAAATCAAGATAGTATACCATATTATCCAGTGCTTGGGCTTTCCAAGCACTAATCTCAATCATTTCACAATCAGGAAACGTAAAGCTAGCAGCATATCATGTTTAGGTGACTCTGTCACAGAAAGTTCTATAAGAAAATGTAAATTTCAGAGATGTTTGACATGGTGCTTACTTTCCAAGGAAACATGAATTCCAAAGATCAACAACTCTGCCAAGTTTGTCGCTTCAATCAAAAATGGTAAGAACAACAAGACCAGTCAACAATAATCGATAATAACACTTTCTATAACACTAAAAATGACTTGTAGGGATTATAAATTTGAGGGGGAAATGGATGAACGATGGGATCAAGTTACAACTTACAAGCATGTGATAACTAGCAGACATACAAGACCTAGATGTATTATTGAGCTCTTATATAAAAGACAACTGAAGATGCAAAGCTTAATTTTTAAGCTTTTCTGACGCTTGATAAGCATAGTTTTAGTTCAGTTCCCAAGTCTAAACTGCTTTGCTATGGTATTATTTTTATAAGTACATTGAGACCGATGCATGCTATTGCGATTTATCATCTTTGAAGCCAAGAAAATGACAGAATTCAGACCAAAGGTTCGGTTACATACTAGATCGATCTCCCTAAAACTACTGCTTTGAGAGCATGGATGTAAGCCAATCAACAACCTCTCTCCTCAACCTCCATTTGAAACCAGCATGAATTGAATTCTCAGCACCATATACCCTCACAAACTCCTCTGCAACAACATAACATATGCCTAACACTCCTCTGAGAACCGATAACTGCACAGACAGATTACCGCGCTCCTGTGAAATAAACTCCTCCATCCACTCAAAACAATGACCATTTCCAGACATTTTGATATGCAATAAGCAATCTGCTTCACTACTTGTTCACATAGCTAAAAGATGTCCGATGAAACTGGCAAAGGGTTCTTCTAAAATCGTACATTAGCTGCCAAGAAGACAACCACCATACATTCATTCATTCAGTAAACAGCTTCAATATGGAAATAAGCTATTATCTTAAAAATGCTCTTTCTACCACAGAGGAATAAGAACTAGGCATCTCAGAAAACTTGCTAAATTAATGACTTTGCCCACTTCAAAATGAACAAATGATTAACTGCATTAACCCCAAAGAGGTCACCATCAATCTCCAGTTGAACTTTCAAGGAATAATAATAAACAATAGAAGGAAATTGGGAAAAAGAAAAACTAACCAGAACTCAGTAAAAGCTGATCCGTGAAGATCTGCAATTAGTAAGAGATAAACCCCATGACTAAAGTCCAAGCTTGAAAGAACCAAAAGGGAGCAAATATGGCTATGACTCACTAAACCAAGAGAATCACCAATGAATAAAGGAAAATGGGTACTTTCCTTTAAACCTAAACATACAATATTTAGCCTCGAAACAAGATCCTCTTTGGGAAAAATTCAGGTTTTCACAAAGGGTGAAAGTTAAAGAACTTGTCTTTGTTTTGATGTATGGAACACGAGATAGTGAAGGAAAATAGAGGCGGGGAAATAAGATGGAGTAAATGGTGAAAAAGGAGAGCCTAAAAGAGACATTTTTGAAGGGTAGTTTAGAAGTTGCAGAGGCTTTGGCATACAGCAGCTGATAATGAGAGAAGACAAACCAGAAATGTAAGTAAGACGACGACAAAAATAAAGTTGAAAATTTTTTAAGAATTGATGAAATAACATTTTGTAGCTTAGCGAATTGGGACGAAGTCCACTAGTTTGATGCCCATAGAACCATACCTGGCTTTTTCTATTTGGGATAAATTTTTCTCCCACCTAGTCCTTGAAGTTTTTTTTTTTGCATTAGTCTTGAAACATTGCACATTTTTTCAATTACATTGCAGATGTTTCAATTTGATACTTAAGCTTGAATTCCATTAAACTTAAAAAAGATTAATTTTTTTAAAATTAAAAAAAATAACGAAACTAAATTTCAAGCATGCAAAGTACAAATGAAACAACTGTTTTTATAAAAGATGCGTTGATTCACTCAGATTGGAGTACCCTTAGACAAGCTTATTCTTGTAGAGAAAGAAACTGAATTTTGATTTCATTTGCTGTGGCAAAAATTTTTAGTTTCAACAACATATTGAAAGCCTGCCTACATCTCGGCAGAAAAAAATTACAAATTGTTTCATCAGACAATTTAAATGATGCAATGCAAAGAGTCATCAATGTATGATCTTTTTATCATAAAATAGCCTTTTTACTGGAAAACTTGATATGTATTGTCTTTCACATTCTTCTATGCTAAATGATCTCCGTAAACTGCAATCATCGACTTTACGTAACCCTTTCGTCAGCGCCGCCAAAGCCGACCTTGTTGTTTCTGTTCTTGAACTCGCCTGTATCATCAAAGGCAATGAGCATTTATCAATGTTATAAAAACAATACACAAATGTATGAAGATACTTCACCTTTGATACTCTTTAGAACGCTCGAGAAACTCTTTTGCGATATCTTTTCTTTCATAGGATTGCAATACTTGTCTGATATCAGCCGGACTATTGCGGGCTACATCTGTGGACAAATCAAAACAAATGGTACTATAATCAACAAACGAATATAGGAAACATAAAATTTGAACAAAGGCACCATGCAGAGGAAAAAGCAACAACATAGACTTACATTCAAGAAATGGAATAAGGTCTAAAAGTGCGGTATCATCTGTCTCGAGCTTATATGGCTTAATAGGGACACAATTTTCTGGTTGAAGGCTAGAATCAAATGCATGAGCACTCACATATAAAATCTTGGCTGGATCCCTGTTTAGCTTTGAAAGATCCTGCCAACAGGAACTATTTGTTAACAATAAGGCCATAGATTAATACACATAGTATTGTAGAAACTAAGGAGGCGAAAACCAAAAACAAAATGTTTTGAAGGGAAGAGATTGACTATAACATGGTAAAAGTATCATGGAAACCCATATATTAGGAGTCAGATTGCATTTTGCCTCCTTCACTCAAAAACTAGACAAATTAGTACCTATATATTATATTAAAGAGCAAACTGGTCCTTTTTGTTAAAAATTTCATTCATTGCTACTGTTATTGGTGTAGTTGATAGAATAACTAGACAATTGCGCGTGATGTGTCACGTGTACCTCATGCTAGTATACAAGGACCAATTTTTAATTGTAAAAATGGATGGAATTTGTAACAGAAAGACTAGTTTACTTTTTAATCTAACATACAGAGACTAATTTGCCCATTTTTTTAGTAGAGGGGGCAAAATGCAATTTGACTCCTAGTATAGAGGCCTCCACGGTACTTTTACCACTATAACATACTCTATAATGCTTGCCATCCTGATATTTAGTAGCACCCCTTGATAGCCTATATCGTATACAATGGTTAGTGTCCAACCTTTCACAAACAGGATCAACATACTGCACAGTCGAAAACAAACTAATTATGAACTTGCAGGCAACATCAGTTATCATATACTTGTGTATTTAAAATGGTAGCCACAATGAAAAATATCAAATTACCATATTCATCTGGTCAGAATAGACGACAATTTCATAGAATTTTGCTAGATGTTCCAGAAAGGCATCAACTCCAGGTCTTTTGAAGGTACGCCAGCCTCTCTCTCGCTTTGCCAACCAAAAAGGGAAGGTTTTAGATTTCATAAAGGTGAAATGGAAAATAATTTTAAGTCAAATTCTTACCCTCCAGTCTGTATAAAGTAATGTCTCGTTCAGATCTAGGACAAGAGTAAAAACATGCTGTTCTAGAGGATGCAAATCAGGAAGAAGCTTATCTGATGTTGGTTCAGTATATTCCTGAAAATACGAGATAGAATTATAAGAACAAAACAAAAGATAGGCTGTCAGTAATAGAAAACCGGAAACAAGAGAAAAAAGAATGCTTCTCACCAGCAAATGCTCTTCCACTAACCTCCTGAGATCCAAATAAGATTCAAGTGCTTTAGCCGGAACTGAAATGTTACAAGCAAAAAAAACAAGGAATAAATTGGGGTTGAACCAGAACATGTAAATAAATCAATAATTGACCAACATAATAGACAGCAATCAGCACCAATTGAATTTTCTTTTCTGTCTCAATGAATCCATTCATAATAAAGCAGACCAAATTTTCTAAAGGAATATTTTGGTAAAAATACTATGGAGGCCCTTGTACTAAGAGCTGAATTGAATTTTGACCCCTCTACTCAAATAATTGACAAATTAGTACCTATATGTTAGATCAAAAAGTAAATTGGTCCATCTATTAAAAACTGTTCAGTTATTCTGTCAACCATGCTAGTTTTTAACAGTAGAAAATGAATGAAATTTTTAAAAGAAAGGACCATTTTGCTCTTTGATCTAATGTACAAGGACTAATTTACTCATTTTTTAGTAGAGGGGATAAAATGCAATCTGACACCTGGTACAGGGGCCTCCATGGTATTTTTACCAGAATATCTCCAAGCACTAGGCAATGCAAACCAAATGCCCGGTTATGCAAATATTGTGCTAGTAATAAGGTTGACATACAGAACAAAGACTTTAGAGATAATTGTAACCATGAACAAACAAAGAAGCAATAAGACATAGAGAAACACAATAAGGTCATCACCTGTCATTGCAGCAGAGTAGAGCAAGCCTCCATATTTCTGAAAAATATATGAAAAAAAAAAAGAATCATTTCTTTCATATCTAATTTCTTCATAGTATTAGGACAAACTAAAGAATGGATATATCACATTATTAAGACTTAGCTAAGGTACCGCAGATATACATTCAAATAATCAATCATAAAGGATGAACTAGGAGGCCATTGATCAATCAAAATTACACCTAAACAACTAAAATAAATAGAGAAAATCCTTTAAAAAATCAATTTCTAAACAAAATCAAACTCACATCAATAGCAGAAGCATCTTCACTATGAGTATAACTCGCTGCAGCCCGCAATGCCTTTGCTTTATGATCTACTTCCTCACATGAACACTCTGCAAATCATATTAAATTCTTTTTTTAAAAAACCACTTTTAATCATATAAAAAAACCCAAAATCACAAATGATCCGATCTTTTTAAAAGGGGAAAAAGAAACATACTATAAGAGAGATAACCAGCATAGCCAGTAGTTCCAGTAACACCTGCAATGAGTCCGTACTTGACAAAGCTCCAAATTTTCCCTCCCGAAACCTGTGGGGCAACTTCTGGCGCCGGAGGAGGAGGTGTCGACTGATCGGAGAGAATAGATTGTGAAGAAATTATTGTTCCTTTAGAAGGATCCGAAGAAGAAGAAACCACTCCTGAACATAAACCCCTTTGAGAAATAATCTTTGAACTGAAATTATTTGAAATTGTTCCAGATCTAAGAACAATGGAAGACATTTTTATTAGAGTTTTTGATTTTCTTTCTTTCTTTTTTTTTTTATTGATGGAGATTTTAAATTAATTAGGGTTTAGGGTTTTAGAAATCGAAAGTGAGCGATGAAATCGAAATGTTGAATTTAAGGAGAGTGTTTGGAAGTTGGTGTTGAACTATTCTATCTGAGTCTAGAATGGGGATTGTGAATTCATCGTTTGGTAGTTGACTGTTTTTCTTTTTGGGTAAACTACAGTTTTAGTCACTTACATACTGTTAAATTATAGTTTTGTCACTAACTTTTAAAAAGTTATGATATGGTCACAATAATTATCGATTTGTTACGTTTTGGTTACTAAGCCGTTAACAATGTAACAACAAGCTGACTTGGCACGTTATATCATCATTTCGAACGAAAACTTTAAGTCAAATTGGACAAGTAATCCTTATACATTTTCTTTTTGAACACTTTAATTTTTTTCTTTTATTTTCTTTGTTCCTTTTTCTTTTATTTCTTTATTTCTTTTCTTACCTTGTTCTTCACTTGTAAAATTATCAAATGAAACATCATAAAAGTATGTTTTTGTGAACTTCTCAATTTCCTTTTACTAAATTATTACAATATCTTCGTGTTTTATATTTATGCCATGTTTGACAATCATGATTAGACTCTGAAACTACTTCCGGATCATGGTATCTTCCTTCTCCTAGCAAAAAAGATATCGAAAGAAAGGATACTCACTTCATATGTGCATGTGAACAAGCAATAGGTGTAGCAAATAGAGTTGGTGGCTAGGAATTATGTAAGTGTTGATAGAAGTCAGTATTATTTGAAACTCATGTCTAGATTTACAGTTGCTAACTTAGAGGAGTTTATCGGCCCGATCGCACTCACATAAAAGCAACAAATATAATCAATAATATCAACAGTACAAGCATGACGGTATCAAATTATAACATAGCAGCTTACAATGAAACACTTTAGTAAATATTCTAAGGATCGATCTTCCATTGGGATTGGTTAATTGATTAACCCATGTAAAAGGTAATTACTAATTTAATTGACTCAAGAATTATTTGTAACGGCCTAATTTTTAGTGGAGTCGGAAATGGTGATTTGAGATCACTAAATTCGACAAATAAGATTGAACAAGATAGTAATTTAATATTTATGAGTCAAGTAAGAATTTAGAAGAATTTGTGAATGGTGAAATTAGTGAATTAAAAGAATTTATTAGGTCAAACGGGTCAAAAATGAGGTATCGAGACCTCAAAGTTGAAAATCAAGCTATAAATATTTTTATAAATATTTATGGAGTGTCATTGAGTTAGTATTAAAGTTTCGTTAGAAAATTTTAACGTTTGGATGGCTAATTAATTAAAAAGGACTAAATTGAAAATAGCACAAAATTTGTTAAATTGTGAGTAAATAGCTTAAGTATTTAAAAAGATGGATTTAAGGAGCAATTAGACCCAAAGGTTAATGGCTGGACGGTTTGGGTATGAAATAAGCAAGAAAACAATGTGAACAAGGGGCAAAATTGAAAATAGCATAAAAGTTAATAGTTAAATAATGATGTAATTGAAAAATCTAGACATTTCTTCATATTTTCTCAGCCAAAACGCCATAGAAGGTCTGGAGAAAGATGGTTTTTCATATTTTTACATCATGTGAGTTTAATTCTTACTTTTCTTGATAATTTTTATGTTTTTATGACTTTTACAATTAGGTCCACTTGTAGAATTCATTAGTTTTTGATTTTATGGGTGAAATTGGAAGTTACCCTGGATGGATAGGGAAATTTTATGATGAATTATTACGAAATTTAAGTTCTAATTTCATATTAAGGTGGTTTTATTAAGTGATTTTGATAGGAAATGATATTTAGGACCTAATTGTGAAAAAGTTGTGAATTGAAGGTTTCTGTTGAAATTAAGAATATAAAAGGTTTTGAAATAGTTTATAATGATAAAATAAAGTGTTAATTGAGAAAAATTAGTTCAATTGATGGGTGAATTGAGTAGGGACTAAATTGTGAAAACTGTAAATTTTGGGGTAAAAGTGCAATTTCAAAATTTGAACAGCATAAATTGTGAAGTGAAATAGAATTGAAATGGATGCTAATGAAGGAATGATTTTATAATTATAGATCAAGAAAACGAACTGAATCGTGGAAATGAGAAAATTCAAGAATAGTCCCTGAATTTCTACGACTTTTGCAAATTAGTCCAGGTAAGTTCATATGGCAAAGTTAAATGTTTTGATATGAAAATCTTATGATTGTTAAAGTATTTTATTGTTGATGAATACTATCAATTTGCATTAACTAATGAATAATGTGTAACTAAAAGTACAAATTAGTAGGAACAATGGATTTGAGTGCTTCTATTCTGTGACCCTGATGAATTGACGAAAAATATGTGATAAGTGTGCCCGTTTAAGACCATAGCTGGGCTATGGCATCGGTGCAATGTGATAATGTGACTCCGTATAAGACCATAGCTGGGCTATGGCAATGGTATAATGTGATAATGTGATTCCGTATAAGACCATGTCTGGGATATGGCTTCGGTATGATATGTGAACCGTGTAAGACCATGGCAAGGCTATGGCTTTGGTGTGTGATGCGTAACAATGTGAAAGTCCATAGTTTACTATGGCAATGTAATAATGAAGCACTCAATTCCCTTATTGTTCCCTAATTTGACAATGAAGTAAATGAGAAATGGGCCTAAGGGAGTTAAGTTGTGAGTAGCCATATGGAAATTATTCCAATGAGTTATTAATGAAATTGTGATTTGGAGGATGAAATAGTTAAACTAATAGATACATGATTGTGTACGATATTTGATATGATTTGTGTTTATATGCCTATGAGCTTACTAAGCTTCAATAAGCTTACTTGTGTGTGTTTAATATTTTTATGTAGATTGACTTGAAGTGAAGTGGGTAGATCGGATCAACACAACAGGGCACACTATTCAGATCAATTCTGGTAGTTTTTGTTTTATGTTTAAAGATTTATATGGCATGTATAGAGTTTGAATGAATTGAAGTAAAGATGTTATGAACTAGTTAACAATATTTGTACTAAAACAGTTTTTGGTAAGTAGCAGTAGTTTGACTTTGAAAATTCACCATAAATTGTGGAAATTGAGTTAAGGGCTAAAAAAAATGAGATCAAAGCCTAATGAGTCTAGTTTCATATAGAGGAAACGGTGCATGCAATTGGATTTTATGTTATGAGATATTTAAATTGTGGTGAGACAGAGTCTGAATGACTTCGAGTTCTCCTGTTCTGATTTTAGAAAATCATTAAAAATTGCACAAAATAAATTATGAGTCATACTGTATATGTATGGATTCCTCATTGGGTCTATTTTTAATAGAAACAAACGGCATGGTTATTTGAATTTTGTACAGAGAGAAATTTGGTTCGTAGTGCATAGGGGTCAAAGTAGCCAAACCCTGAAAAAGGGGAGGATTTAACTAATAAACTGTACTAATTGGACCAACCAAAAATTATATAAAAAAATTGGTAAGTAGATATATGAGTATAAATTCGGGGAAAATTTACGGATTTGGGTTTCGAGTTTTATAACTCAAGATATGAATTATTTAGCAACTATGACGCAGTTGGACAGCTTGTCTGAAAAGTAGGATATCAATTATCTAAATTTGGTTAAGTGCTCAAATAAGTTTAGTAGTGCCTTGTGCTCGACTCCGGCAACGGTCTCGGGTAAGGGGCGTTACATTATTAGTCCAAATTGAATGAAAATCATAAAGAAAGTAACCTAGCTTAACAATCAAACAAATTAACCAAATTTCCCTCTTTCTTGTCTTAGACTATACAAATTATCAAGGTGATGGTTGATTCGTTAACTAAATACTTATAAAGCTAATGTGCATATCGATTATTACTCCTAAATAAGTATCTTCTCTCAATCTCACCCTAACATAATCTCACCATAATGTAAGAATTACCGCCTAAGATCTCCTCTCGATCACACCATTTGCCACAATTTTATCAAAATTCTATATGATAGAATCTCATCTTGGTCTCATCTATCTAGATATTTCACTAGAGGCGTCAATTCTAATGTATCAAGCAATTTGATACCATTGAACAAGCAAATAATCAAGATCATGCATATCAGATTACCACTTATATTTAATTAACCCTATAATAGTATTAGAGAAAGTTGACTCTAACATAAAGCCTAAATGTTCCTCAATAGCATGCATCATAGCACTCATAGACTAGGTAAGCCTTTTTGGGCACTTGTTTATCATGTTAAGTTTCAAAGTCCAAAATGGGTTGCTTTTTCCTAAAATAATTATTTGAAATTAAGCCTACTCATTTGTCACATTTTTTAAAGTTACTCAACCTTACTCTATAAAAAAACTTTACCCTCTTTCCAAAAACTTTTCCTTGGACTGCTCCACCTCTAGACTAAGATTCACACTATCCATCACCTTGGCCATTTTCCATACTTCTTCCTTTAACTTATCAATGGACTCTCTAACTTTCTTTTAAGATTCCTTGAGGGATTTAGCTCTTTTTTTCTTCGAGTCTTTTAGTACAATTATATACTATTTGCCTACAACTAAATGTTGTAGCTAAAAGGGCCATTGCAAGCAACATTTGGAGGGATCTACTAATTTTGGAGGGATCTACTAATTTCACTCAAGTAGCAATTTCTCCATTTCAATTACCTTCTTACCCACATTAAATAAGAGTCCTTCAGTGTAATATGTCTAAATTTTTCCGATCTTGTAAATTGTGTAATTTTAGAAAAATATAAAAAAAATTCCAAGAATGTGTATCGAGTTAATTGTATGATATTGTTGGGATAAAATAGATATAAAAAATTAATAGTAAAGTTTAGCTTGAAATGCTAAGAATAGAGTAAGGACTAAATTGCTAAGAATTAAAAATTGAGGGACTAAAGTATAATTATAATATTTAGTAAAAATATTAGTAATTATTACAATGTACACATAATCTCATAAAATAAAGAAAAAGTGATGAAGATGGAGGACAAGTGGTCGAATTTGATTGGTTATTGAGTTAATAATTTAAAAAGGAAAAGAAATGGAAATGGAAAGGAAATTTGGCCTTTCCATGAGACACACGGAGTAGAAAGGAAAAGAAAAAACAAAAAGTTTCCTGAGAAAATTTCACATCTCTCGAGTTTAAATTGAATCTTAACTCTGTATTTAATTCTATTAAATTTTAAAATATTTTATATGAGATTATTTAACATTAATTTATTATATTTATATATGTAATTAAGATTATATGAAAATTATTATAATTGACTGTTGAATTATTTAATATAATAAAATAAATTAATTTAAATTACTCCGATAATATAATATAATGTTATGTATTTGAATTTAATGGCTAAATTAAGTATGGAGTGTCACGAAAAATTTTGTTACTATTTTAGAGGTATTATTTGTGAAATTGTAACTATTTTAGTGTTATTTAAATATAAAATTTTTAATGTATTTTTAATTTATTTTTAATTTATTGAGAAATATTTGTTTTGATGTTTTTAGTGTATTTGATGTATTTTATTTTTAATTTTGTTTTTATGCAAAATTTTAAATTAATTTTTTAATCAAATAAAACCCAAACTTAAAACGAGCCTAAAATTTTATCCTTACTCAACCCCATTATGATGTCTAATAAAAAAAAAATTCTAAGCATCACAAACTATGCCAACACATTATCTCCCTCTCGTTAGACTATAAGTTTACCTCCCAAATTAAGAGTTCACCCTGCTACAACACATTGTCTTAATCTCTCCTTTATCAACACCTCTCTCTTCTAAGTTTAGCATACGAATCATGGCTAAATCAGATCAAGATTTGTCACTAGGCCGCTCTATAGCAGGATCACAAGTCCTTCAATCTTAGCCAATACACATGCAAATAGTTTATCATGATTCAACCATCAATTTCCTTAGTAAAACATCTGTTCAGGTGACTTGCATCTGGCTAGATACTTCTCCATTGTTGAACCACACCTCTTTTAGAACCTTTCGTTTCCTCTCCAAGCTCATTAAAACCACCACAAGTGGCTTTAAAATAGAGATGGACTTAGGGGGCAGTCAAAAGAATTTTGGCAAATCAGAATTAAATTATATATTTTTATAATAATAAAAATGTAAATTTATCATATTAATAATTTATATTTTTATAATTTCTAAAGCATTAATTCAAATTTTTATCTTTTTTTGGAGGAACCAAAATGTAATTTTATTATTACTAATAGTTTTATAAATTATGAAAGAGCTTAAATGGAAAATTTTCCGTTTCAAAGGGGATCAGAAACCTACCAGTACCCAACTTTGCCACTAAGGTAAATAGAAATTAAATTGTTAAACATGATTGAGGAAAGGTCTCAAATATTGTTTTCCGTAAATAATTTTTTTTAATAATTTTATTATAGATTATGATCATCTATTTTTTCCTCATAGTACTTAAAATTCCTCATAATTTTTTCTCAATCATAAATAAGAGAATAATACACTTCAACATACTCAAACTCACGCTCTTTTTTTTTATCAATAATGTCCATATTAATCAGACTAATCCTCGATAAAAATCCAAGTTTTAAATTTTAAAATGTTGGAGGAAAGGTTTTGAATTTTGTCCTTGATTCAACATTGATGAAGATGAAATGGTTGGAGATGGCTTAATAAATCTGTGTTCCAACCTCATTAATGAATAAGAATCATAGCCACAAGCTTTTTTTCAAAGCATTGAATGCAATGCAATTTAATTTGTAATTTGTAACCTCCAAAACCCATAGAAACCCGTCATGTGGTGTTCATGATTCATCCATGCAACGCTTTAGATGGTGACACGTCTTATTTTAATATAATTGTAATAACTAAAAATATTTTTTAAAAATTAAATTAAATGATAAATGATTGTGTTAAGTATATCTTGTTTAAGGTTAAATTATAGTTACAATACTTCTATTATGTTTAAATTTTAGAGTATATATACTTTAATTTAACATGATTTGGTTCCTCTAATCAGGGGCGAAGTTAAGGGGCTGACAACGCCCAAATGAAAATTTTTCCATTTAAGCTCCTTTATAATTTTTAAATTTATAAATTAGTAATGGTAAAATTACACTTTGACCCTCTAATTGATAAAAATTTGATTTAATCATTTAAAAATTATAAAGATATAAGCTATTAAAATGGTGAAATTAAATTTTTACTAATCATAAAAATATACAATTTAATTATGCCCGTACCTCTACTTTTATAACATCATTAGTTAAGCCAATAGTTGACACCCTTAATTATTTCGGTACGCTTAAGCTAGACTTTTTCTTAAAAATATTACAACTTGTCATGTCAATATAGATCATTTTTATTTTTTTTGGGTATGTTAGAAAGGTGATTTAAATCAAATTTCACATTAACATGCCAAGTAGAATAGTTAAGGATGTTAACTATCTGGACTAACTAGTGTCATTGTAAAAGTAGAAGACCAAATTATGTCGAATTAAGACATAAAAACTAAATTCCAAATGTGAGCATAATAAGAGATCAAAATTATAATCTAATCATTATCTTATAATGAACAAAAGAAACGGAAAAAAAGATGGGTATATATGTTCATGAATCGGTAAAAGTATTATAGCAATCATTGTACTATACCCCGGATTGCATCTTGTTTCTACTGAAAATTTGGTAAATTGGTCTTTATACTATAGTAGATGTGGCAAATTGAATAAATGTGTAAAGGTTGAAGGCTAAATTTGTTATTTTATCGACACAATTTTAACAAAGGGACTATTTTACTCATTCATCTAACGTATAAAAATCAATTTGTCTATTTTTTTAGTAGAGTGACCAAACCCAATATGAAGTATAGTACAAGGACTGCTATGATACTTCTATGGTCATGAATCTCCTTTATAATGATTAATCTATATATACTATTATTTAAAGCTTCGACTTGACTAAGTTGATGTCACCCTCAATCTGCTTCCAACTCAATTATGAAATTAACAAAAAAAAAACCCAATATTTTTATAAAGCAACAAATAATTTAAGAGTATTTTGTCTTTTAGATAGAGATAAATCTCAAAACTATATATAAAGTATGGTTTAATGTGCAATTGTATACATTAAATTTTGATTTGATTCAATTCTTATAAATTATTAACACAATTATTGATATAAACATCATTTTATGTTTATATATTGCATACATAAATAATTATCTTTATCCAATATAAAGATAAACTGATGTATTTATTTCTTTAAATGTATATGATTAAATCAAAATTAAAGTTTTAAGTATACATTTGAACTATAATTAGAGTTTCACGTGTATAATTACATCAAATTAAAATTCATGTATACAATTACGCATTAAATCAAAGTTCATACATAATTTTAAGATTTATCCCTTTTAAATACAATTTAGAAAAACACATTCACATGATAGAGTTTAAACCAAAAACCTCTAAAACTTTCTTACTCCAATTTTACCATTTCAACAAAAGTTATAATTAATTTTCATATAAATTATTTTTATAAAATTCCTATATAATTTCTTTTACCCACGTCGTGAATTTCGCATGGTCTAATGTACATGGTAGGTACCTTTTATGACATTTATTAGCAATCTTTTTTTCTTTTTTTTTTTGTCAATGTTAGAGGTGAGTGTTCAATCGAGTTAAGTAGAATCAAATCGAGTAAAAAAATTTGAGTTAATCGAGTTTTTGAGTCTTATTTTATCATCCTAGCTGAATTTGAATTTATTTTTTTGAATAAAGTCAAGTGAAATGAAATTCGAGTCGAATCGAATCGAATCAAATGAAATTATTCGAGTTAAATTAAAAATTTAAACATGTCAAATAAAAATATTGTTACAATATAAATAATTCCATGTTAGAGTACATAAATTTGAAACCATATATATTTGAAATTTTTAAAAAAATGATAATAATAAGATACTTGAGTATGATAAATTTGAATCATTAATTAGATCGTAAAATTATTATTTTAGAAAATTTTAAAATTTTAGCTTTTTATATATTTTCTATAAAATTTTAAAATTTTTAAATATAAATTTTGAAATTTTTATAAATATTTTGAATTTTAAAATTATTAGAATTTTAAAAAAATTGAAATTTTTTTTAAATTTTTATTTAGAGGACCAATTTGCTTATTTTTAAAGTTGACAGGGACCGAAAGGGTATTTGAATTTCAAAATTCAAATAACTCGAATAATTTGAATAATTGAATAATTCGATTCGATTAACTCGAAATTCAGAATTATTTTCAATTTTTTCAAATCGAATCGAGTTTTGTTCACCTCTACTCAAGATATTTATCAGAGCGAACCCAGTAACTAATCCTCCACATTATGTAGACCCATTAAGGGTTAGATGCTGGCCACGAGTTTTAAAACTGCTTCATACCCAAAGTGAGAAACGAACTCTCAATCACTGGTTAAAGTAGCAGAAACCATTACCATCCAAGCTAACTCTCGTCGTTATTTATTAGCAATCCATAAACCTTAAAATCAAAATAATAATAATAATAAACCCACTAAACCCTTTAATTTACCACATAAATTATAAATTATTCATTTATCAAGTTTTAATTTCCCATTTATATATTTAAGGAATTGTAATTACTCATATCTAATTATACTTTGATACACTTAATCTTACGCAATTACTTTATAAAGACAAAACCCTGAATAGCATTGATTACTTAAAATACTAAAATAAGGTGCAAATTTTTAAAGATCAAAAGCGACATAAAACTACCACATTAATGCAAACCATGGACGTGGCCTTCATATCAGCCAATACATACAATTTCTTGCAGAACAAGGCACTATTTTTAAAACCACCCCTTAATGATGGAGTCCCCAAGATATTTCTCATGTAACTTTCTAGAAATAAATTGATACAAATAATTGAACCCTCATCATATTTACATATAAATACTAGCCCCTCCTTTGCAGTAAAGCTTTGAGTTTCCTGCTCCAAACTTCCAAAAATATGGCTCTCAAATGGTTTCTCAGTTCGGCATTTACTCAAGTTTTTGGCCATACCGATGGCGGTAACTTGCATGCCAAGGCAGTGGTATCGTGCCCAAACGAAGGACTTATCGGTTGCAAGGAAATGGAAGGAGGGATTACCAGCATCAAAACCTGCAAGGAAGACTACCCTAATGGCTTCCAAATGCCAGTTCATTATCCTCGATACTCGAAGGCTGATTACGAGAAGATGGAAGAATGGAGGATCGATATGTTGTTGAAGGAATATGGATTCAGCTTTAATGGTGGCACCGTCGATGAGAAAAGGGCTTTTGCCATGGGAGCTTTTCTTTGGCCTGACCAACTTTAAGTTACATATATACATGTATGTAGATTATGTTTGTTCGGTAGATTGTGTGATTAGGAAGTGCTTGCAAAAGGGATGCTTTTATTTATGCTTTGGTGATGTTGAGGTGTAGTAATTAACCATGCCTAAGCATGATTTGTATGGAAATTATGTGTTTAATTAGCTAATCTTAATATAGTTTTTCTATATTTTTTTTTCCTTAGAAAATCTAATCTTGGACGTGTATGGTATTTTTTTGTAGTAAAGAATCCTTAATTAACGTATCATAATACAAATTGTAAGCCTTGTTTAGAGAAAGAAACATATAAATCAACTCCATTAATTAAAACCCAAATCCAATTCAACCTAATTTAATAATAAAATAATAACAACTCGAATCCAACTGCTTCAAATCCAAAATTGATTTAAACCCAATAAAATTAACCATGCCTAAGCATGACTTGTATGGAAATTATGTGTTCAATTAGCTAATCTTAATATAGAATATATATATATATATATATATATACATGCTAAAATTTTCATGAAACAGAGAAGGGTAATATAATTTTTGTCTAATATGAGGTTGATTTTAGACTTTGTATTTTTTTATTAATTTTAACATTTGAACTTGATAACTAAATTTATTTTGGTCCCTAAACTTGAAAAATGATGGCATGAAATTTTTAATATTGTGCTACATCATCACTTGAAAACTAAAAAATTTATATAAATTTTCAGGTGATGACAGTGGTACAATCATAGAGTGTAACATATAATAATCTAATAATCGAACTAGTGGTTAAACCGATTAGACCACTAGTGTTCAATTAGATCAATTTGATCAATTCAACTACTAGACCAACAATGATTAAATAAATAATTAAAAATTCATAAAAAATAAAAAATAAAATTTTTTATTAAACATGTTCAACTATCAATTTTCAGTTTTGTCAGTTTTGAGTTGTTTTTTATTCAATCAGTTCGACCATTTTGTTTGGACCAATATATCAATCAATTCTCGATTCAATCAGTTTCGATCAGCCTATCCAGTCATGTTCCAAGAACACTAGTTACATAATCAAATATTGACGGAATCCAAGTTCAAGGATCAAAATGGATCTAGTTATTAAATTCAAGTACCAAAGTAAACAAAAAAAAAGTACAAGTATCAAAGTGAACTTAATTGCCAAGTTCAAGGCTGTTTTAGAAGAAGATATTAACATATAACAAGTAAACCATCAAGTGGTTAGGTGCAATGATTTCAAATCTTAGAGACAACATTGTTCAAAGGAGCAGTCACTAACCCGAACTCAAACTATAAAATGCAAAGTAAAAGAAAACCGTATAACAAGTAAATATGCAGAAACTGAACCCTTTGTTCTCCATTGTCAGCCATGGCTACCAACTTTGATCCCAAGTTGAAGATATTCTCATTTTGCATCACTTTCGGAGGAGACCTTTGGGGTGTTACTGAGGAGAAGAATATGAAAGCTTTTCTAAAAGCTACTTTGTTGTTAGACACTGAAATATAAAAGTATGTAAACCAAGCAAAAAGAATATTATTGTGAAACTTGGAGAATGAGAAAAAAAATTTGTTTGAAGGAAAGGTTTGGAGCCGTGCTATATATGATGAATGTTTTTTTTTTTTTTGTCGATGAAGAGGCTTATAATAATTTAAATTAGAGTTGTTCATGGGTCGGGCTATCCGGCCTGAAGGTCTGCCTGAAAATGAGAAGATTTGGATAAAAATGTAGACTCGAAAAATAGATTTTGGCAAAAAAAAAGGCCTGTTTAGAAAATGAATTAGGCCTTGGGTAAGGTTTTTCGGCCAATGCCTGACTCGGCCTGAATTTGCAATAAAACCCTGCTATTTTGTTGCTATTTTTTCATGTTTTACTGTTGTTTTTCCATTTTTTCCCACTATTTTGCTACTATTTCACTATTATGTTATTACTATTTTGTTGTTAATGTTTAGATATTGTATAACACTTGTTTTATTGTTAATTTTAGTACTATTTTAGAGGCATTTGCTTGTTAAGTTGCATTTATCTTAGTGTTATTTAAGTATAAATACTTTTTTAAAAATTTATTTTTAATTTGTTGGGAAACATTTATTTTAATATTTGTAGTGTATTTGGTGTATTATATTTTTAATTTTTATTTAAAAATAAAATTAAAAAATTAATCTGGGCAAGTTAGGTCGGGCTAGAATTTTAGCATTTTTATCTGGGTTAAGTTTGAGTAAAAATTTAGGCTCATTTTTCGAATCGAGCCTGGGCCTACCAATTGGGCCTAAAATTTTGTTAGAAGCTGATCTGGCCCATTAACAACTCTAGCCTAAACTATAAATTCAATAGCATCTTCTAAAAAAAGAGGCCAAAAATAAATTAAAGGGCTAAAATGACTTTTTTCATAAAGTTGGAAAGCCGAATAACTCATTATGCCATTAAAAAGATAAGATCATGCATAGTCTTCATATAATGCCTTAAATTTTTTGTCCAAGTCCATTTTTCAAGCCTTATATTTTTGCCCAAACCCTTTTAAATTTTAGATATACCTTTAAGTCTAAACAGATAGCCTGACCCAAGAATAGATGTATTCCCCGTTAATCTAATCAATCAACTATAAAATCAAACATTAATTCACTAACAAAGATAGCATTAATAACATAAAAACATGTATCATGGCAAATAGTAAACATTATTAACATATAAACTTTAAGTACATGACCATTAAAAGTTGACCAATAAACCATCAAAAACCAAACAAAAATAATAAAAGTATCACCAGCATCCAATTATTAATTGAATTAATCAAAATTTTAAAAATTTTATCTGTTAATTAAATTAAAAATTTTCAAAAATAATTAATTAAATTAACCAAAATTAATTCATAACATATTTCTTCCTGTCTCGAGTATAAAATACAATAAAAATTAATCTAAATGCTAAAATTAGTTCTTAAATTAATAACATGTTTCTTTTGCTAGTAATTTTTTAGTATGGAGCCTTCCAAAATCCATGAAGGCATCGAAGAATGGCGCAGTAGTGAATCAGGGTTGACGATGTTTGGCGCCTTGGAACCTTGATAAAGTTACAAAGAGTAAACACAATCTAACCAACAAGGTCCAGAAAAGCCAGTGGGTGGACAATGTATATTGGTTCACCCATACACGACGCCGATGGACACAGTGAAAAAGCTGAGGATGAAGATGTTTTTGGTATCGTTAATGGAGATCACACTGATGAAGAAGCTGGCAAAGATGATTCAATGGGGTCTGATGCTTCTTCAGGATGAAAGGGTCGATGAAAAATAAACAAGACATAGAAGTGAAGAAACAATGTATAATCTTAGTAAATGAGACTTTATCGAACTTAATAATACTTGACTCAAACGACTCATAGACTTTATCGAACTTTTAAATTTTTTATATTATTAAATTATGTTATTACCTTTAATATATATTATTAACCCTAAACTTAATTGAGTACAAAATTAATAAATGAGTTCAAGCTCGAGTAGCTTATATGATATCTTATGGTTACTATATGATATCAAGACTTTTTAGTTCCATCTATAATTGTTTTGCTTTAATGGCATTAATTTGGTATTCCATTTATGTTAATAAAATGTTAAAATTTCGTTGTTAGTCTTTATACTTTTATAAAATTTGAGATTCAGACCATATACTTTAAATGTTAATAATTTAAGTATCTTAATTTTTCAATTTAAAAATCCTCGTTCAATCACTAAAATCATTACTAGTTTTCGTCAAATTTTATCAACTAGGTATTATACGAGGGTAGCCTAATTAGCATGCCAATTTGACATTTTTTTTCCAAAAAATACAAATGATGTTAATATCTAAATTGAGATTTTTAAATTGAAAGTACAAGAACGGAAGGTATTGTAACACCCCTTATATGATTCGATGACGGACATGGATAAGCAATATCACTTAACAAGATTATTTAATACAATTTCAGACTTTTACCAAGCTTTGAACACATGTTTGAAATTATTTTGAACCATTCCCAAGGTGTTTGAATTTTCCCACAACATAAAATGGGGTTCCGAGGACCAAGAATGACCAAAAATATAAGTTTTGAAGGTGTAGTGGCTTAAGTGTAGGCAACAAATCTCAATACTGGGCCTATAGGTCTCTAGACTTTCTTCCTACTACAAATTTTTACTATTGACTTGTTAGTCTCGATATTAGAAGGGTTTAATATCTGAAGACTTAATGTTGAGGACCTCAAAACTGGTTCAAAAACACTTCGAATCATCCCCAAACATCATCATATGATACCAATAAATCTCAAATAATTTCAAAACCATTTTAAAGCTCATTCTAGCTTAATTTCAAGTTATACTCATGCTCAAATTTCAAATAAAGTATTCACATAATTTCAAATGACACATGGTAACTCAAATAAATGTAATTACAAATAGTTATACTAGCTAGCCTAAACGTTTATGTACATGTCATTACACCATCATAACTAATACATAAATTTAATTACTTTACAACCTTCAGACCTCATACACTGATGCAATTCTCCCTATATACGATCTCAAGCTCTTTGAAAAAGTTTTCACCTAGGGGTTTAAATAGTTAACGCGTTAAGCTCAAAGAGTTACGTAAGTACACTCAAGCTTCCTAGTTCCTACCTTACCTTATCGCATATAGATATTGTTAACTCTAAGTTTAATTATTGAGCTTAGTTCAAACTCAAGTAGCTCGATTATATCTCGAGCCAAGTTCAAACTTAAAAATAGATATTCAATCAAGCTCAAACAAAGTATCGAACTTCAAATTTCAAATCGAGCTTGATAATATTTAAACTCGGATCAGCTCGAATCCACCCTTACCTAATTAAACTTACCCATTTCAAATGCACATATCTATATTCTAAATCAAAATAATATTCGCTTAAAAGAGAGAAATATTCATTTCTAACCCAAACTAAATGAGTTGATGATAACCAATTAGAACTAGCGTATTGATACGGGCGGATGATAGAGAAAGGACACTCCTAGCCAAGACCTCTATGTATCTTATGGTTCCTATATGATATCATGTCTTTTTAGTTCCATCTATAATTGTTTTGTTTTAATGACATTAATTTGGTATTCCATTTATATTAACAAATGGTTAAATTTTGTCGTTAACCTCTATATTTTTATGAAATTTGAGATTTAGTCTGTATATTTTAAAAGTTGAAATTTTAAGTAAAAGTTCTAGTCCAATCACTAAAACCGTTAGTACTATTCGTCAAAATTTGTCAACTCAAAATTATATAAAGGCAGTCTAATCAACATGTCAAATTGGTATTTTTCTAAAAAATACTAACAATGTTAATGATTGGATGACTTTTTAAGTATAATGAGTAAATCTTTAAAAAAATCGCATACACTATTTACTAGTTAGTTCTTCATTTTACTTATATGAAGCGGTGATTAAAATTTTTATCAAACACCCATTTGATACAAGTTCAAGTTATGTTATCCTATTCCAATATTTATTAAGAAAAGTTTTTTAACATATATTTACAAACAAGTCCTTGTTGAAAGATGGTAATTGCTAAGGACTTAGACATTAGATATAAAGAGAATTTTTTTTATAAAAAATCCTAATTTAATTATTATAAAAGAAGTTGTATTTGGAAATTTAAACCCAACTTTGGTAATTACAATGTTAAATAAAATTTTTAAAAAATCAAATAAAAACTCAATTCAATTTGATTCCTCTATAAAAAGGGCATACCCCTTTAGTTTCTTAGCCTTACAAATTACCAAACATAGACATCCCAGTGCATCTTCCAATTTCAAGCCATTTCCAATTTCAAGTCTCCAACAACCAAAAGGAAAGTTTGAAGGGATAAAAAATGGATCAAACAGGAAACCAGAAGCAGAAGCAATCACTGAGTCAGTTCATAGAAACTCAGTTCCATAGAAAGCTGACTCAGTTGCTTCTTTCAGTTTCTGTTTTTTCCTTGTTTTTTTCTCACTTATATTGCCTTTCCTTGTTCCATTCCTTTAGCTTCACTTTCCATAACACACTTGCTTTCAAGTTTATTAGCCATAACATAGATAAAAACTTCATATTCCTTCTTTGCAATGGCCTCCTTGTTTTCGTTGCAAAATTTTCTGGACTCGTTAGTTCTTCATCACAGCATAGTAATCTTAGTGATTATCACTATAATCATCAGTCTTTCAAAAGCTATACATACATCCCTCAAACTGAGTCGACCCACTTGGACACCTCAACACCATTGTTGGACTTGGAGAAGGAAGAAAATGCTGGTTTTGTTGAAGAAGAGGCAAAAGGGTCATCAATTGATGAACCTTTTGTTGAAGACAATGAAGAAAGTGAAACTTATGAACCAGAAGAAGAAGAAGAAGAAGAAGATATTGAAGAAAGTGAAAACTATCAACCAGAAGAAGAAGAAGAAGAAGAAGAAGAATTAATGGAAGGAAACAATGTGTTAAGTACTGAAGAGATGAACAAAAGATTTGAAGAATTTATCAGAAAAATGAAGGAAGGATTAAGGATCGAAGCTCAACAACAATTAGTCATGGTTTAATCATCATCAAAGGATCAAAATCTCCATACTGATCATATAGTTTCCATGTTTGTATAATATATATTTTTCTGTTCTTCTCCTTTTCACTATAATTTTGTACATAAATGTAGTAGTTTTAGTAGTCTGAAGCATTAACCAGACCTGTTGATAGGATGGGATGATTCGGGTTGATTCTTGGTCGGGTCGGTCTAAAATTTTTATGGTTGGGTTAGTTTCCAGTTTGAGGTGGTTCGGGTTCAAATCATTTTTATTTAGTTCTTTTCCGAGTTTAGTATTAAACAGATTTAAACTGTTGATTTTTATGATAAAATTGTGTTGAATCAAATTTGAATTAGAATTAATCACATTAAATTTTCGTACTAAGGTCGAAATTAGTAGGTCTAGTCATAGCTCATTTGCAATAAAAATCCTTATTGTTTTAAAGGATTAATGTCGTAGTTTCACCTCATGTAAATAATGTGTTTAATAATACAATATTAGCTCCTTTAGTTTTTGCTTTTAACTCATGTTGGACTCTTATTTTATTTTGAAATATTTCGTATTTAATATATATCCGAATATTTATAAGCGGGGTGAAATTAGAACAATTTGTTAGGGCAGATAAAATTTTAATTTTTATAGTTTATATCTTTATGATTTTACCTTTACTAATTTAAAATTTTTTAAAAAATTAATGGCCTAAATAGTAATTTTACATTTTAGGAGATCCGAGCTCTGCCATACCCTAGATTCGCCACTTGATTATAAGAATATATTTTTTCAAAAGAAAATGCACACGTTCTTATATTTAAAAGATAAAATAATTTATTTGACCCTTTAATTTTACAAAAAAAATATTTAACACTCCATTTAATTTCTTGTCTCTTTTAGCATTTAAACTTGCGTTATTAGTCAAATCACCTCAAAATAAATGAAAAAATTAACGTTTGTTAACTTTGCTAACATGACATTCACATGGAATGGCACGATGCCACATCAACAACTAATTAATTTTTTAAATTTAAAAATTCAATAAAATTATTAAAAAAGTATAAATTTATAAAAAAATATTTTTATTTTTATTTTTTAAAAATTAATTAATTACTAACATGGCATCCACGTGGACTGCCATGTGAATGCCACATCAGCAAAGTTAACAGACAGTAATTTCTTTCATCTATTTTAGCGTAATTTGACAAACAATACAAACCCAAAAGCTAAAAAGATAAAAAAAAATTAATTGAAAATTTAAAATAATTTTTATAAAGTTGATGGATCAAATAAATCATTATACGTATTTAAAACTCAAATCTAAATCCAAGTAACACTATCATTATAGGTAATTTTTTTAACACAATACTTAGAACTATCAATAACATATAGCCCATAGTCCCTCCTTAACCTATAAATAAAAAGACAATACTCTTCAACGCGCTCGAATCCATATCTTTTTACATTGATAATAATGCCCATACAATATAACTATAAGACTCCATCCACAAATTTTGTTTAAAGTAATTTAATTACTTAAAACTTTCAAATTTAAAGAGAAAAAGAAAATTCATGGTGGCATTTCAATTTCATGAACTTATATAGGATCTAATCAACCAATTAGAATTAATTTATTGATACAGGTGGATGATAGAGAAAATAAAATATTAAATGGGATACTCCTATTCCTCTATGTATCTTATGGTTCGTATCTCATATCAGGTCTTTTCAATTTCACTTCAATTGTTTTAATCACATTAATATTTTATTTTTTATCAATTTTTAACATATAATTGATAATTTTATTATGAAATTATAACATAATAATATATATGTTTAATTTTAAATTTTATTTTTAAGGAAAATACTATTTTTACGGAAAAATATAAAAAATCGATACAATAATTTTTTGATCAATTTCAGTTCTGTTCATATTTGTTCTTTTTAGCACGATGCCTAGAACTAGTCATAATCCATTTTCAACCATAGCCCCTAAAATTATAATCAACCTTTCAAAAAGAGTCAAATTGTTTTATTTTTAACGAAAACATTAACTAAAACATTAAATTTTTAAGCATGGCATTTCGTATGGCATTTCATGTGTACTTCATGCTCTTTTTTTAATATTTTATAATTTTAAATTATTTGTTGATATGGTTTATAGATAAATAGTGTCATGTTAGCATGGAGTATACATGGACCACTATATAGGTTGTCGCGCCAACATCGCTAAAAAAATAATGTTTTAATTAGCATTTTTATTAAAAAAGTGATTTGTCTCTTTTCAATAGGTTAATGATCAAATTTAGCAAAAAAAAAGAGAGAATAACAGTTAAATTGATAAAAAATGTAAATGTTGAAGGCTAAATTTATCATTATAAATGACTTAATTTTTAAAATTTTAAATATAGAAATTAGATTTTAAATTTTGTGTATATTTAAACATAAAAAGAAAAAAATGTGATTAAACCCAGAAGTTTTAAAAGATGAGATGAAATTGAATGTGGTGCAAATACTAAGATTTGAACATGATGGCGATTAGGACTAGTTTTGATAATCAAAAGCCCTTACTCTAGCTGTAGTTTTACTTTTGATTCAATCCAGGGGGTTATTAAGTCAATTGATTGATTTGTTGATATTGTGTTTTGCTTTTGTAAGACTGACTATGATGATTTTTCAACACTTTGGGATGTCTTTTTGGAAATAGACAAATTATAGTTTGGTAGGAGCAAAAATTAGTGATTTTACAACACATCACCATAGTAATAAATGTAAATTAATCTAACAACTAATCCCCTTTTGACAGCTTTCAAGATATTTTGAATTGCATTTACACATAATGTCACCATGAAGTTTCATCTATGTTATGAGAAGAAGATCAACACTAATACTTAAGAAAAAAAAAATTTGGGAGGTAAAAATATTATGGAGGTCTCTATCTTAAATGTTGGATTGCATTTTGCTCTCTTTACTAAAAAAATAGGCAAATTAGTCTCTATAACTTAGATCAAAGAGCAAACTGGTCTTTTTGTTAAAAAATTCATCTATTTCTACTATTAAAAACTAGTTCATGTACATTAGAATGAGGTACACGGGGCATGTTAAGTGTAACTGTTTGGTTATTCTGTCAATCACATTAATTTTTAACAATAGAAATGGATGAATTTTGTAATAGAAATGATCAATTTGCTCTTTGATCTAATGTATAGGGATTAATTTACCTATTTTTTAGGGAGAGGATCAGGAGGACAGTAGGTAGTTGGTTATTGGCGAAATATAGGTGTAAGTTCAATCTTAGACTTTGAGCTTCAAACGATTGCTGATGGTCTAAAAACGATTTGGAATAAAAGGGTGTGGCTGTTGTTGATCAAGTGTGATTGCAAAACAAGAGTAGATTTTGATATTTGGGCCAAAGAGGGTAGGGTTACCGAAACTGAGCTCCGAAATTCAAAATTGGATGAAGAGGAATTGAAAGGTAGAAATAAGACAAGTTCCAAGAATGGAAAATATAGTTGTTGATGCGATGACTAAATGGGTTCGATGCTGCGCGATTGGATTTCATATTCTTGACAACCCGCCTCAAGTGGTTCTAGATGTTATGGCATGAGACAAAGGGTAAAGAAACTAAGGTCGGTGATCTGGTTGAGCATTAAGTCTCAACTTCCTATATTGTAACCAAAAGAAAAAAAATTCGAGAAGTAAAAGTATCATGGAGGTCACTGTCTTCGGGGTTAGATTGCATTTTGCCATTTTTACTAAACAAAAAATGGGCAACTTAGTCCATGTAAGTTAGATAAAAGAGCAAACCGGTTTTTCTATTAAAACCAGTCCATGTACATCAAAATACATGACACGTTAAGTGTAATTGTTTGATTATTATGTTAATCACACTAATTTTTAACAATAGAAATTGATTAAATTTTTAATAGAAATGACAAATTTACTCTTTAATCTAATGTACAGATACTAATTTACCCATTTTTTAATAAAAGGAGAAAAATACAATCTAACTCCTAATATAAGAGCCATCATGATACTTTTACCAAAATTGAGATAATTGTAGTTGTTATTTGTCCCTAACATATATTAATGCCTTCCTAGCTTTGCACTAAAGCAACTTGGAACAAAATAACTGGCCTAAATATAAGCATTTATGGCAATCAACTGACTTAACCCCAAGCATAAGGCAATCTTGGATAACGATACTTCGAAACTCAAAAATTATGTCAAAATAATAAATTAGCCCTTAAGATTTAATTTTTTTTTAATTTAGTCATTTTTCTTTTTTTAAATTAAACTTGATCATTAATCTTTTAAAAAGAGTTAAGTCGTTTTTTCTTAAGGGAAATGCTGATTAAACTTAATAATGTTGGCGTGACAATTTACATGTACTTCATTCTAACATAGCTCTTTTGTCTTATATGGCATATCAACAAATAATTTAAAAATTATTAAAATATTAAAGTCATGCAGGCCGTATTTAAAAATTTAACTTTTTAATCAATATTTCCATACCTTTACTAAAAGATTGATGGTTAAATTTAACTTTTTTAAAAGTTTAAAACAAAATTCAGTTAAAAGGGACTAAATTGATAAAAATATAAATATTAAAAATTAAATTTATCATTATACCAAAATTTAAAAGGTTTAAGACACTTGTAAACACCTATTCCCATTCATCTATTCATATTCTTTTCAAAGTTCTTGATTGTCATGATTTTGAAAACTACAAATAATGCCATCTGGCAAATCTTTTGTGTCCAAAACTAGGGTTACATTTGTTCCAATTATTTGCTTTTTCTTCACAGTTGCAACAATGATTCCATGTCTAAATCCAAAGCTTAAAATATGCCATAGAAGAATTTAGAATATACTTTTATTTTCATAAATTAGTTTTTCTATTAGTTAGATTTTAAAATTTAAATTTAATTTGTTGGTGCTACATTTTAAAATAAAATAAATATTCACTTGATAGTAATGTAATTAAAAGAATGATATTGTAATGAACTTAAATTTAACAAAATAATTTTAACACTGTCAATAGTTAAACTTAAATTTTGAAATTTGAAAAAAAAGAGACTAAATTTCTAAAATAAAAATCTAACCTTACGAAAAGTATAAAGACTTATGACATATTTTAAATTAATTTAAACCCGCAAAAAAAAAGGTATTTCACAGCAAAAATAGATTGAAATTTGAAAAAGTGACCAAATGAATCTATGGTTCCTTTACACCTATGTGGCTACAAATTCAAGAGCTTTCATTTTCAATCACATAAAATCATTGAGTAAATTGGATCAACAAGAATTTGATTCCCAAAACATATGTAGAAGTGAATGTGAAAAGCTCTAGAAAGTACCCTTTTGAACTATTTGAAATTTAAAAAATATAATGATAAATTTAATCCTCAATGTTTACATTTTTATCAATTTAATCCTTATTATTTTTAACTAAATTTTACTGTTAACATTTAAAAAGAATAAGGTTTAAAATTGTTAAAAATCCAAAATAATGATAAAAAAAGTTAATAAAATTCAAAAAGAAAAATGTACAAATGGATTGTCATATTAGCTACCATGTTTGAAAATATAACGCTTTAGTCAATATTTCCATTAAAGAAACAATAATTTGATTCGTTTTTAAAGATTGATGATCAAATTAACAAAAAATTATAAATATTAAGAGCTTAATTTATCATTATGCCTAAAAACTCTTTACTTGTTTCTCAGTTCTAATTAAGATTCCAACACTCACGTGAAAAATATTATACATTCAAGACTAGACCAGAATGACCCTTGAATGAAAATGGCATAGATTTTTGGTTGAATGAAGAGAATGAATTATAGAGTAGGGTCTAAAAAATTTGACCTATTCTAATGTGCTTATATAAAAGGAGCAAAAAGAATATGTACATATATAGATATATACATACACACATAAGAACAAACATATTAATGAGATTTTGAAGATCAATCATTTACATTGATTGAGAAAAGTTTATCTAAATACAAGACAAAGCTTCACTTCTCAATACCTATTTGTTGTACTAATTGTAGAATATATAGACAAGAAATCAATTCAATACCAAATCTTCCTTGCCATGTTATTAGACAGAAAAAGTATTACGGAGGCTTTTGTATTAAGAGTCGAATTACATTTTACCTCCTCTACCAAAAACAGTGAGTAAATTAGTCATTGTATGTTAAATAAAAAAGCAAAATGGTTCTTTTGTTAAAAATTTCATCTATTTCTACTAGAGACGAAGCCAGAATTTTTGTTTAGAGAGACTGAGATAAATTATAAATTTTGAGGGCGAAAGCTAAAAAATTGTAGTAAAAAACTTAAATTGAATTATTAATTTTTCAAAAGTGCTAAAATTATAATGTTTTTTTTATTTAATCAAACATGATTTCTACGGTTAAAAACTGTCAAATATAACTATCTGGTTATTCCATCAGCTACACCAGTTTTCAACAATAGAAATTGATAAACTTTAACAAAAAGGACCAGTTTGCTTTTTGATCTATCGTACAGGGACTAATTTGCTTATTTTTTAATAAATAATGCAAAATGCAATTTAACTCTTAATATATAAGACCTTCTATAGTACTTTTATCATTACTAGACACAAAAAACGAGGTAACATCAATTATGCATGATCCATATGAGTACTCCTAGATTCTAAAACTACTTGTTACATACATCATCCCCAAATACCGATAGGTACATCCCCGGATTCATCACACTAAACTTTAAAATATAAATAAATCCAGTGTCCAATAATTTTATCAATATAGCATCATTTTACATTATATTGCACCTATCTGGATTCATCTCCTCAGGGAGTTCAAATTCAACTGCTGGTGGTGCTTTAGGTGGAAAATAGTTAATCACCGGTTGCAACGGTGGTGGAGGTGGAGGCGGCAGGGGTGGTGGCGGTGGTGGAAAAGGTGTTGGGGCATAGTGATGACTATCATACCATGGAAAGTAAGGGTCTGGCCCTTGCATAAATGGATATGGGTGAATTGATCCATAAGGAATGAACCCATTTCCACCATAATAGTTACAAGAGTGATGGTAAAATGGGTCCCTAGTTTCCCCCTCAAATTTAACACAAGAGATTTCACCATGTTTCCCATATTTTTCAAAGACGTTCAAAATTAGATTTGGGTTTACATTCCCTGAAACTTTCATTGTCCCTTTCTCTGCATCAATAACAACTGAATATACCCCTAAATCCAAAAAAAAAAAAAAGAAAATTACTTTCTAGGAAAACATTTTCTAGGAAAAAAAAGGGTTTTTTTTTCTTCTTTTTAAATCACTACAATATGAGAAAAGGAAATGAATTACCATGGAGATTTTGTAACACATCCATCACCTTCCTTCTGCATGTATCACAGTTGATATTCACTTTCAAAACACAAGACTGCATGCAAAAAAAAAAAAATCCAAGAAAATAAATTAATTTAAAGAAGAAGTGATAGAAAATAAAAATAAAATCATCTACCATTTCTGCACGAGATTCCATTGAAGCAATTTTTTGAAGAAATTTCTTGGTGGAGCAAATTAGAATAATTTGTATATATGTGAGAAAGGAGAAATTAAGTCAGTGAAATAAGGTAAGTAATAAATTAATGGATTTTGTATCTTCTAATATGTAAACAAAAATTTCAACCCAAAGCTGACATGATTCCTGAAATCATTTCTTTTTTGATATATTTTAATTATTTTTATATATATTTTTGAAGAGTTGTTTAATTGTAATTATAATTTTTATAATAAATAATAAATAAAATTGTTATTGTTTTTATCAAATTCGGGTTCAATAAATTGAATTCAGATCGTTGACTTTTCATGATTAAATCAAATTAAATTAAGTTTAAATTAATCCGATTAGATTTCATTATAACCCTCAAATTTACTTAGGGACAGAGATTAGTCTGAGGTCGTGATTGAGGGAGATTCTATATGGTTAACATGCTCTGAATGAGATGCACAAACTTATCATTGCTTGGTATGCACCTATCGAAGGCTCGTAGTATTATCAACATTTCTTTTTTTTGTTTCTTTTTCTTATGTTAGTTTAGTATTGCACTAGTAGCTAGGGACACGTGAGTATTTGGAGCTTTTTTTGATACAATGTCTAAAATTACTTATAGTCCTTCCTCAACCCTTAAATAGTAGAATAATGCATTTCAACGTACTTGAACTCACGTTCTTCTTCACCGACAATAATACAGATATTAATCAAGCTAAAACTCAATCGACTATTTAGATTTTTCTTAAATTTTGATTATCTTGAAGTAATTAATGACACAATTATACGTTATGCTTTGATTATTTAATGAATTGTTTTTTTCTATTTATCTAAAAACCTCTATTATCATAAAGTTTTAATTTCTTTTTTCATAAAACAATTTTGAACATTACAAATTTGTGAACCCAAACTCAAACAACTTTCTTCTTTGATCCTCGAGACTAACCGTTAAATCAACTTGGATCTAAGGTATGTTCTTCTATTTGCCGATTGGTATTGATTCATCATACTGATCATTAAATATTCTATTAGAATTAAGTGACCCGAATTCTTATTTAATAAAATACGATGGCAAATAAAATAAAAGGAAAATCCATATAGAACTAGACTTCTTTTATTTTATTTTAGAATAATGTTTTTAAACCTTATTAAACTCCATCTATTTTATATTGATTAGGATAAAGTGTTTCAATCCTACTAGTGAATTTTCTTCTCCTCTGCCCGTGGTTTTTTCCCGAAAGGGTTTCCACGTAAAATTTGTGTGTTCTTTATTTTTTTATTTTTCTTATTTTTCACATCTTCATTTGGAGCTCGCTGACCGAACCTTTTTTAAAAAAAAAACCCTTAACAACTCATTGCCTTTTGAATAGTTCAGTTACTTAAATGAAAACTTTTGAATAATTCATTGTCTATTTTATAACTTTTTGAAGTTAAATTAAATGACTAAAACATAAACTTACAAATAATTTAGTGATGTTGGGTGTAATTTACCCTTAAAAATTATATTAAACTTTTATAATTATTAAAATAATTATTTTCATTAATTTGTCATTTTAAAACCATTTTTAAAGAAAATATTTGGTTGAATTTCGATATTAAGCAAAAGAATAATTTAATCCCGATCAATTTCAAAAGTAAACAACTAGAGATAATTAATCACAATATTAATATTTTTGATTAACTGTACATATTTTTACCAAAATTTTTCATGTTATTATTAATCTTACTAATAGGACAATTAAATTATACTGAATTAAAATATAGGGATTAGTTCATAAAAGAAAAGGATTAAATTTTAAAGTTGAATGCAGTGAAAGGATTAAAACCAAAATTTACCCTAAAATTAAACATGAGAAATTGAAACTAGGCCTGAAATCAAACTCGAACTCCAAAGCAGCAAATTCTGGAAACAACCAAACGAAGCAAAAACTCGTGTCATCAATTAACTGGTCTTTGTTTCAAGCTTTCTTCAATTTGAAGTCCTGTAATCAAGCCGCCACAATGGCGCCTGTAAGAACCACAGGCGCTATTGTTGCTTCCACTGCCGCCATCTCCATTTCCATGGTGATCTTCTCTTACTTCCTCTTCTTCAAAAAGACCAATTCGACCCTTCATTCCAACAAGAAGAAAAAACCCAGAAATGGAGTCGTCGATGCCATTGGTAACACCCCTTTGATCCGCATCAATAGCCTCTCTGAAGCCACTGGCTGTGAGGTTACTTTCATGTCTCTTTTTCTTTTTTCAAATCTGATCACTGGGTTTTCGATAATATACCTCTTTGAACTCAAAGCTTCTTTTTTTTTTTCTTTTTGGATTTTATTGATGTTTAGCCTTGAAGTTACTTTTTTTGGCTGATTTTGAGATTTGGGTCTTTCATGTTTTCTTTTATTAATCAATGGTTTTTATGGACTTGATTTCCTGAAAATGAAGGAAAATGATCATTTAAATTGCTTGTTGGTGTGATTTTGTTTCAGATTCTGGGCAAGTGTGAGTTCCTGAATCCTGGAGGAAGTGTGAAAGATAGGGTTGCTTTGAAAGTCATTGAGGAGGTAATTTATATTTGGTCAAATTATGGTTTTGGTCCTTCTGCTATGCTGAAATTTGTAATTTAGCCTATACTTTGATTTTGGTATAATTTGGTGCTCATACTTTTATAGTTTTATTTGTATCCAAATTATCAACACTCCTAATGTTAAATTGCTTATGACGAATTTTTTATATTTAGTTAGGTCGACAAGTAATTTAAAAAAAAATTCTACATCAGCACTTTAACTTGAATTGTAACAATATTAACAAAATTTGACTAATTAATAACATTCTAAAAGTATGAGGACCAAATTATGCCAAATTAATAGAAGGTTATATCTTAAATTTTAGGATAGTAGAGGGATCAAAACCATAAATTTTACATTTATATTCAATAAATTTTCAATTCAAATTGGTTACAGATAGAAGAAATGAGAAAATTTCAAGCTATAATGCACTGTATATGATAGTTCGTGTTTCAGATTAAAAAGCTTGCATTTGAAATATAGCACTTTTAGCCATGGAGTGAGAATTGAAGCCTTATTATGTTATTATCATGGATAAATGTATCTTTGTATGTTTTTTCAGAATTTGGGGATTTAATATTCATAATTGTAAATATCCCTGTACTAGGAGTTAGATTGCATTTTACCCCCTCTACTTAAAGCATGGGCAAATTAGTCCCTGTACATCAAGTTAAAGAACAAATTGGTCCTTCTTCTATTACAAATTTCAATCCATTTGTACATTTTAAAACCTGGCGTGGTTAACAGAATAACCAGATAATGACATGTGGTGTGCCATGTGTTTCAGTTTTTAATCGTAGAAATGAATGGAATTTTTAACAGAAAGACTATCTTGCTATTTGATCTAACTTACAAGGATTAAATTGCCCATTTTTTAGTAGAAAGGGAAAAACACAATCTCACTCCAAGGACAAGTGCCTCCAGGGTACTTTTACCGCTTCTGTAACTCTGTTATGTTTATAGCATTGGCAGTTCTGTTTGTTAATCCGCACGTTTTCTTCCTTGTGCTTTCCAATTTTCTGGCGCAATATAGGCTCTTGAATCAGGTGATCTAGCTCCCGGGGGGGTAGTTACTGAAGGAAGTGCTGGGAGTACTGCGATTAGCCTCGCTACAGTAGCTCCTGCCTTTGGATGCAAATGTCATGTAGTCATCCCGGATGATGCTGCTATCGAGAAGGTTGTGTAAAATGTACTATGGATGAGCATATTCTGAATTTTCTTGTAAATATTTACTTTGAATTCACAACACTAACTCGAAAATTATTGTCTGTTGCAAACATATGTTAGTCTCAAATACTCGAAGCATTGGGAGCTACTGTTGAAAGGGTAAGACCAGTATCGATTACACACAAAGACCATTTTGTCAATATTGCTAGGAGGCGTGCGCTAGAGGCAAATGAATTAGCGGCAAAGGATAAAAAGGTCAGCCAAGTTGATGGCAAAGACCGGGAGCCAATGGATGGTTTCGTAACTGACCAGGAGAAAGAAAATCCGGGTTTATTGAGCCATTGTAATGGTGGTTTCTTTGCGGATCAATTTGAAAATTTGGCAAACTTCAGGGCTCACTATGAGGGTACTGGGCCTGAGATTTGGGAGCAGACTGATGGCAATGTGGATGCATTTGTTGCAGCAGCAGGCACTGGTGGTACCGTGGCTGGTGTTTCTACATTTCTTCAGGTAGAAGTAATAACGTCGTTAGTTCGTTTTAACTGCCTGTACATATTTATAGGAGGGGCTAACTTAATTCATGAATGTTAAACAGGAGAAGAGTCCGAAAATCAAGTGTTTCTTGATAGATCCTCCCGGTTCTGGTTTGTTCAATAAGGTAACTCGGGGAGTCATGTACACTAAAGAGGAAGCCGAAGGGCGAAGGTTGAAGAATCCGTTTGACACCATAACAGAAGGGATTGGAATCAACAGATTGACTAAAAATTTTATGATGGCAAAGCTCGATGGAGCTTTTCAAGGCACGGATAAGGAAGCTGTTGAAATGTCGAGGTCTGTCTATCACCTTAGAAATATATATTACTTCTGTATTTGTCTCCTTAAACTTCCTATTTCTGTCAAATCCAATATAAAATCACATGAAAGCCGTCTTGCTCGGCTTCTTAGCTGTAATCTTTTTATCTGCTCAATATTTCAGGTTCCTTTTGAAGAACGACGGGCTCTTTCTTGGGAGTTCTTCAGCCATGAACTGTGTTGGAGCTGTTCGAGTGGCAAAGGGTCTTGGCCCTGGCCACACTATTGTAACCATTCTATGCGACAACGGGATGAGACATCTAAGCAAATTCTATGATCCCAAATATTTGGCGCAGTACGGATTGACGCCCACGGCAACCGGATTAGAGTTCATGAGCATCAAATGAACCCTGCAAAGGTTTATACTCCGAGACAAACATTATCCATCAAATCAGGTGGCATATCGAGTCAATTTTTGGTGGTCGGAATCTTCAGATTTTTATTTTTATTTTGTCTTACAGTTAGAAAACATTAGTTCTATGTATACTGCTTTTAGCAGACAATTTTGGAGACCCAATTTATAATGAAAATTTACACATATAGTTAGGTGTTATTACTTTTCTCTTCAGAATTTAGGTTCTGCTCAGAACTGCAAAATTCCGAGTATTTGCAAGTTTTCACAATATACAAAAGTGTGTATGTGAAGAAAATTGTAGTAAAGGAGCTTTATAAATATATCTTTCAATGTCTTCTCATTAGTACTAAAACCAAATGGCTTGGTTGATAGATTATTGTCAAAATACATAAGCTCGATAATTCGCTTGCATACAAGATAAAGACTTATAATAAGTGGTGCTGGTATGTCGAACTTTGCACCGATAAATATCTTAAGCTAAGGAAAGCTCTGATTCACTGAGGGTATGGCTTCTCAAATTCTGATTCATTGCAATGTGGGTCTAGCCAATCCCTAGGGGAACCCTTGGACATGTTGGGGCTTGCTTTCCCACCACCAACAAGCTCTTTCAAATTTTCCACCTTGTTCTCCCGCCCTGTCCCGCCGACCCTTTTATCAGCTTCCTTTAGTTTCTGTTTGAAACGTTGCTTACGAGTGGACGGATTCAGCTCCTGCTGCCTGGATTGTGATGGCGGTGCACCATGCGGTCCCAAGTAGATGTACTCTTCTTTTTTGGCCTGCACAAGACAAGAAAAAAGTTTCAAACAAATAAGGATTGACTCGGTAAAAGTATCATGAAGGCCCCCCTGTACTAGGAGTCAGATTGCATTTTGCCTCCTTTACTCGAAAAATAAGTTAAATAATCCTTATAGGTTAGATCAAAGAGTAAATTGATCATTTCTGTTAAAATTTTTATTCAATTCTATTGTTAAAAACTAGCATAGCTATCAAACCACATGTACTTCATTTTGAGGTATAGAGACCAATTTTTAACGATAGAAATAGACGAAATTTTCAATAGAAAGATCAGTTTACTCTTTGATCTAATATACAGGGGCTAATTTGCCCATTCATTGAGTAGAGGAAGCAAAATGCAATCTTACTCTTCATACAAGGGTCTCCATGATACTTTTACCGTATTGACTCTTGACATCTATAGTGGTATAGATATTTGCAAATGACCTGATGCGAATGCGGTTTCGATGTTTCTACATCTGAAGTATCAGCTTTAGTTTTATATGGTTCTTCAATTCCCAAGCTCGGAATCACGAATCCATCAGTGTCTAACGAAACACAAAAGAATGAACAGACATCAACATAAGAAAAACCTTTTTTAAAAAAGTTATAGACAATATTTCAACATACCAACAGTATAAAACTCTCTAACTCTACTGATAACAATCTGCAAAATAATGACAACAAGTCTCTCTCCAACCATAAGACCGACCCCTTTACAAAAGGCCACTTAGCACATCCATCTTTGAAACTGTGTGCCAATATTGTGTTCATTGTCAAAAGGGCAAGTACTAAACAGTTTCATTCCATAGTTAGAGATGCTAGACTTGACCGAATACAATGATGAAATTAACAGCTTACAAATGACGGAATTGAATAAACTTGAACACCAAAAGAAGAGAAATGGTACAATGGGAAAACCAAAAAACAAACTAATAGAAGCCACAAAAGACCAGCAATTGCAATAGGAATAAATGAACAAGCCAAAATGTAAGTGCATCCGTGTTTACTATCATCTTGCTAAAGAATTGGCTCGTTTAACATACCAAAAGAAATCAAAGACCAACAAACAACTATGGAACAAATGTTTTGAAGTGAGAAGTTTGAACTGAGAACTTCAAGATATGCATATAAGTTACATCTACAGAAAATGAATGCAAAAAGTGTAAGTGGTAGAAAAGATCTCAAAAATAGGGGCACCAAAATTGATGCAAGGCAAACAGCTACAAATATAAGGACTAGTTCAATTCTCTAACTTCTCCCTTGGTGAAAGTACCTATCAGATCTTTCTATTATAAGGACTAGTGCAAATTAGTCCTTGAATTAATAAAAAGAATCAAATGAAGCAAACTTTTAACAGAGTTGACTCTTACTATTTAAAAGATGACATGAAATTTATTCTTTTCATTTGCAGCTCAACTCCAAACAAAAGATTTCATTTGCAAAACCATAAAAGCTTTAAAAATACTAACTTTGTTAAACAATAAATGTTAACTGTCACAATTTGACCTTATTCAATTCTTTTTACTAGTTAAGGACTAAATTGATCCATTTAATAATACAATGACTAATTTGAAGCAGTCACTATAATAGAGGGACCTCTTGTTACTTTCACCCTTCTTCCTCACTAAGATCTCCTACACAAAGTAAAGCTTCATAAACTCAAATTCTAGTTTACTACAAGTATGTAACCTTCAAATGCTTCTTAATTAGCCAAACAGATGAACTTGTTCATAAGATCATCACTTCCATACAAGAGGCAATCAGATATCAACTAAAGCAATAAAGAATGATGAAGGAAATGCATAAATCTCACCATCCCCCAATCAAAACAAAATCATCAAAGAAATAGAATTGAAACAGATAATCATAAATACCAAATTTTCCATATCAAATGATGCCAACAAAGCAATTTTCCAGTGAAAATCAATTCAAACACCCAGTTTTCTCCCATATATCACTACAATCTAAAAAACCCATATCTTACAAAGTAAATATTAATAAAAACTCACTAATAAAAACAAAACGATATTTTTGATATGGATCCAAATTTCTCCCATTTATCAGAATTTTCCCAACAAACAAACAGAGAGAGAGAGAGTTAATATACCCCACTCATCTTCTTGTTCATGAAGTGAAGAAGTGGTGTGCACTGGAGATGAGTCCATGGGATGCTGAAGATCATGGATTTCAAAGGCGAAAGGGCAACAAAGCCCAGAGATCAACAAAAACTCAGCAGCAACGAAACGAATCCAAAACAAATTTTTTTTAAAAGGAAGAAAGTTCTGCAATATGTAAATAAAAACCAAAAAGAATCTTCAAAATTGGAACCTTATTCTCTCTCTCTCTCTTAGGAAAAGATGGTTGGCTTTTTAAATGATTTATGAAGAATTTATAGACACAAATTTTCAAAAGAAAAAGACCCTAACCCTAAAAATTTTCTTTGTAGAATTTCATATACTATAACAATAATTGCATTAATTCTAGAAAACATTTATTATTTATCAAAAGAAAATTTTAGTATTTATCAAAATTTTTGTTTGAATTATTTTTCGAAATATCTCGACATCCAAGAATGTTAATGTTTCTTTATTTATGGGAATCCTCCTGATAGAATCTTGTACGAATCTCGTAATTGAATCGATAATTCAGTTATTTATTAATAATGATATGATTCTATTATAATTTTGTCACTTACAACTGTCGAAGTTAGTGTTAATTTTATAAATGACATTCATAAGTGTCGAGTT
Source organism: Gossypium arboreum (assembly GCF_025698485.1). Taxonomy (NCBI): domain Eukaryota; kingdom Viridiplantae; phylum Streptophyta; class Magnoliopsida; order Malvales; family Malvaceae; genus Gossypium; species Gossypium arboreum. The sequence goes on from NC_069074.1 coordinate 92,572,854, forward strand.
GACTTCATCATAAGTCAAGCTAGACTTGGTCGATGCAAAATTTTAGGCTTATTTTCTAGGCTCGGGTTCGAACCAAAAAATAAGTTTAAATTTTTTCTCTAAGCCCGACCCAGGCAGAAAATGCTAAAATCAAGTTAGCTCGCCTATATTAAATTTTTTATATAAAAATAAATTTTAAAAAATATAATACATCAAATGTAACAGCCCAAATTTTCAGTGGTTTTGAAAATGATGATTTCAGAATCTCTTTGTAAATCGAGTCGTAAATATTAATATTTAATATTTATGAGTCTATTATAGAAATATATTAAAATTTGGACCAATAATTTTATCTAATTGATAGTTAATTAATGTACGAAGCTAAATTGTATGCCTTATCATTATAGATTTTTAAATAGTTGAAGAATTAAAGTGGTAAATTGACCATTATAATTTTTTCAAGCAATGTGGAAAGGTATTAAAATCCACTTGTTAATTGCAATTAACTTTTAATTAATTAAAATTTAATTAAATAATTATGATTAATTATATTTTAATTACAAGTACATAAGTTAAAACATAAAGATGTCATATTTATTTTCTTCATCTTCTTCAACCTTTTCATGAAAAAGAAAAGAAAACCTAAGAAAAAGTTTCAAACATTTGGCCCCTCAAATTGGTAAGCTATACTAGTTCCTTTCTTATAATTTTTATGTTTTTAAAGTCATGGGAGTTTGATTTGGCTAGCCCATTTATCAATTTGAAAATGTTTTTAAAGTTTTTGAATGTTTCCATTGATGGTTTCTTGAAGAAATATATGTTAAATTGATAGATTTTAAGCTTAGGTGTGAAAAGGACTAGATTATAAAGTTTAATTGTTAGTTTTGTACAAAAGGACTAAAGTGTATAAATTGCAAATTTGATATAAATTTTTATAATAATAGCTAATAAAGGGTCCTAAAAGGATGTGATTGAGATTGGTTTTGAAATCAAAGCTCAAAATTGAAAGTTATGGCAATGTCGTTTTTAGGGACTAAATTGAATAAAAAGAAAAAAATTTAGAGGCATCCAAAAAATAGAATTAAACAGATTCATGCATATCATGAGATAATATAAAAATGTTTGGTATTGATAAATTGTTTAAAATAATTGTTTAGATCATGAATTGAATCAAACCAGGGATAATTGAAAGTAAGGCAAAATTATGGAATAGTCATTGAAGATTCAATTTGTTTGTTGTTTTGACCAAATGTGACGTGAGTTATAAATTGATTCAGGAAAAAGTTAGAAAGGATTCGTAAATTACTTGGTTGTAAATGTTGAGTGGCTTAGGTTGATGATAGATTAAAAATGTGATAAATGAGTCTCGAAGTCTTATAGGGTATATCAGTGTTAGATAAGTTTGGAGGTGTTTTATTACCCAGAAATTGACTTTAGATAGGTTTTTAAGGTCTCATTGCACCTAGGTTTCAATACCTTAGGCATTGGTATTGATACTTGTAAAGCTAGTAGCTAATTGAACTTTTGAGAGCACTATAGATACCTCACTTTTCGGTATTGATGCATTTAGTCAATAGATTTATACTTATGAAAAAAGTATCGATACATGGTAACTCAGTAGCCAGTTAAGGATTTTAAGGAAAACAAGCATTGATAACTAAACTCTTGGTATTGATACCTTTTGTTACCCTCCTTAAGGTATCGATATCTTTTGACTTAGTTTCATGCTTTACCTAGCTTAATGAGTCGCAACTCAGGTTTTTGAATTTGGATTATTAATACCTGACAATTAAGGATTAGTAAAGTTTTTTAATCAATGTTCGAGGTTGGTTTTAGTCATGAGATGTCGTTGGGCTCCTATTTTAAAACCTTTTGATCAAGGATCGTTGTCAGTTCGAGTTAGATGTGGTTTTTATATGTGACACTATGACGTGTTATCGATGGATTAATCTTGGTGGACCAGTGGCATTTTATTAAAAATCATCTGTCATTTGCTGATTATTGCATTAGTTAAAATAAGGTACCATAAGACCAATTAACTTTGGTTCAAATGGGAGAAGCAACAAGGTAACATTAGAGGAACCGAACACACTTCTTACCACAAAGTGTATTTAGCTCCTATGTGTAATAGAATTCTCCCGTTCACAACACATGTTTAAGGTTAATGATCTATTGATCTGGTATGGGGGTGTCACCAAGTTTATTTAAAGTCGATCTTGATAAGAGGTGGTGTGACTGTGGGCATTTGTAAGCAGAAAGGTGCCCATGTTCGCATGTGATCATTGCATGCAATACGATGCATTCGAACTGCATGGAATAACATTTTCTAACTTAATCGTGTAATCAATATTTATCAGTATGTATTTCAATCACCTTTTGTAAAAACTATTATTCAATAAACATGATAACTTATCAATTGTGTTTGAGTCCATAATGTTGCAAGCCCCCAAAGAGGTGCCTTTAATAAACCTAAATACCAACCAAAATGGACAATAAGGAGTTAGGCTATCTAAAACATTGTTCATGATGTAGAACTAAAGGATACGACAAACACAAGTCTACACATGATGCAAAGGAGTCAAACATTAGATAAGGAGAGCAATGCATAAATTGTACTCCAATAAACTTGTTTAAGGTTAAAAACTTGTTATGTAGACTTAACATATTTTCAATTGTATGTTTTCTTTAGTATTTTGTTATGAAGTAATATACTTAACTTACTGTAGTTGTAAATTGAGGTCTAGACTTCAAATTATACAAGTTCTATTCTTTTCTTACCTAGATTCGTGTATATATTCAACTTGGTGTGTATTCACGTGGAACTTCACTTTCGGAATTGCTTTGAAATTTCACTTTTGGATTATTTTTAATGTTTTCATTGGTATTTCAATTTATAGATATATTTATATGTTGTATATAGATATTTATAAATTCATAAACTAATAATACAAAATAGGAACCTAATTAAAAATTTAAAAATTATTACATAAGTTTATCTAATTAAACTAATAAAAATCATTAAATTATCTAAACTCACTAACAATAAAGCCTATAACCCAGTTACAGAGTTATCTAATTAAAATCATTATAAAACATATACAACCATTATTTGGTGGTTGCATTGAATTTTGAACCTCAAACAAGTTATTAACATTAAAAGGCACTACAGTTATGGACGAGCTCGTTATATTGGCCCTAAATTACAGAAAAGCAAGTTTGATACTTGACCAATCTAGTATAGGCATCCTTATCAGATCAAGACTTAGATTTGGAGGACCAACAAGTTCGCTTAGTTTTTTAATATTCAATCACATTAATGCCACTTGATATAAGAGAAGTGCATAAGTGTCGTGCACACATTAAAAATATGATTGTGCAAGCATACATTCCCCAATAGTATGGTAGTAATCTTTGAAGCTTGATAGTACTTCTACACAAACTACAAAAATAAATAAATAAATGAACTTAAGTTCAATTATGATAATAATTATATTAAGTAAATATCAATGTAGCAAATAAATTACCTTTTCATATGATTGAATAACAATTTGCAATCGCATCTATACAAGATCATCCTTCCAATAAGTTGTATGGTCACGATGCCCAATCCATCTATTAAAATATTAAAAGTCAATACCAATATAAAACCATTAATAATGCAATACATTTTATAACACATGCTTACAATTTTACTTTATAATAAAAGAAAAGCATGTAAAGTATAAGGGGTAGACACTATCCATGGAAGTTGATACCATACTCATGATTGGGAAATAACAAGACAATAATACTTTTTCACGTTTCTCACTCTTCATGCCTTGCATAGAACTTTTTATAGACATACTAAAACAACAGACCCCAAATTGTATGTTTTTATCTATGGAAATAATCTAACAATGGATTATGTTTGGGCTAAACTTTGTTGCTAGACTTTTCTAGCTACAGTACACCACTGATTAGCTAATGGGTGCAAGCTCTTGCATGTTGAATAATCTCAAATAGAAGGTTTCTTTAGGAGAGTTTCGAAGTGCCTTTTCAGCCATGTAAAATTAATAAAAAAACATCATAATAAGACTTATAGTTGGTGGATTTTGGGATGGCAGAATTTGAATCGTGTAATGGATTTTGAACAACTCCAATCTGAATGAAGCAAGTTATATTTTGAAAAGTGGATTTAGAGTGAGATAAGGCCTGTAGATTTTTTTTTAAAAAAAATCATTATTTAAACCTGTCAGGATGTAGTACCCTAAATGTAGTGTATTCGTTATTTTCTACTTGTAATCTTTCAAACAAATTATTTTATATAAAATTTCATTATACATTAATATCATTTGCACTTTTCTTAACGATTTTTGCTCATAAAGCAAAATGTAAACAAATATTGACTCATTGATTATCTAATATTTAACTAATATTAAGTTGCATTATGTGATTGGATCACAATGCGAGAAAATAACTTATATTAGTAAATAATCTAAATAGTTATAGTCTAATCGAAATTGAGAAAATTGATAGAAAGGCTATTATGTCATCTATCAAATCCAATTGGGGGATGTCTTATTTTAAGTATCGAAACAAATCACTCTCAGAAGATAGATAAATAGATGTTATTGTTCGGACTGGCAATACATTGGATAATACCCAAGTTGAATTTATCCTAAATTCGTTTATAGATTTATTCACTTATGACATTCATAGTATGGTATACCTTAATTCTATGTGGACGATGGGCAATGTATGTGTGACTTGTATACTTTGATGTATTAAAATTCTGAGTTCGAATAGGCAAGGAACCGAAAGCTAGTGCGTTGGGTATACAACTTTTGCAACATGCAGCATCATTCAAAATAGTGGAATTCATAACCCAACTAATGGATAAATGATATCCTATCATCGATATTACATGATTGATGAAAAGTAAATGAGGTCACGAGTCATTTGTCTTTGTCACAAGATAAATGCTTTAATTATGATGTGTTAGTAATTGGTTTTTTTCATTGCAAGATGTAATAGATACTATGAGATAAAGTAAGATTATATCGAGATAATAGATTTTATCCCAAAGAGATTAAATATATCTTATGAGAGTAACACACTTATGAGGTTATTGGACGAGCACTTTTAGAGTTAGTTTCATAATGGTATATAATAAGGAAGGTACCATAGTGGAATGACTACATGATTAAATAATGTTTTATTAATAGACGAAGAGTAGAAACTAAATTTCAAATTATTTGAGCTCTAATTATATATTTCCAATTGCCCCTCGACTAGCTCAAGATGGCTTGAAACGAATTGCATATAGAACTAATAATATCAAATGAATGAAAACGACAACTAAAAGAAATGGATCGCACATATTTCTATTTGCAATGGATGTGTTTTCTCGCTAAGTATACAAAATGACGTAGAAAAAAAATTAATTTCTTCAAATTATTATTTAACCAGTGTAATTAAATAATTAAACTTTGAAGTTAGAAAGAATTAAATTAATTAGTCATTGTAGATTTGTTGAATGAGACAATCAAATTAATTTTCTCATGGATTCCAATACGGTAGAGTTGTCATGACTTTAACAAAATTAGAATTACATTGAGAAAATAATTTAATTGAAATAATTAATTTAATTAATTAGCATTTTGGGAATGAAAAATAGTTATTGGTAGATATTAACCCACGTAGATGCCATGTTAGCATTTAATTAATCTTTTTAATTTTAAAATATTAAAAAATAATTTGTATAATTAATATAATTTTAAAATAATTTAAATGGTTATTAATTTTAAAAATAGCTTGTATTAATTTTTGATTTTTAAAATTTGAAAAATTATTTAAATGCTAACGTGTCATCCATGTGTATGCAAAGTTAGCAAAGTTAAAAAAGGTTAATTTTTCTATTTATTTTGGTTGATTTGACAAAAATATAATTTTAAGGGTTAAAAAGGTGAAAAATTAAATTAAAGGCTAAATTGACATTTTTGTAAAGGTGAAGGGCCAAATATGGCAACCAATATGACAATCCACTTATATTTTATGTTGACATAACACTATTTGTCTCATATGTCACACACCAATAATATAATTTAAAAGTTACAAAAAAATTCAAAATTTTAAAAATATAAAAATTCAAAAAATCAATATGGATTGTCATGCGGGCTACTGTGTTAAAAATTTAATATTTCAATGAATATTTTCTTTAAAAAACAATAATTTGACTCTTTTTGAAACGTTATGGTTAAATTTAACGCTTTTTAAAAGATAGACAATCAAATTTAACTCAAAAAAGAATAAAATTGAAAAGAATTATAAACATTAAGGACTAATTTTAGCATTATACCTTTGTATTCAAAAATTAAGTTTTTAAAAACTAATAATTACTTTGAATAAAATAAAAATAGGAAAAACCGCTCCCACTATCAGCCCACAATTTACCTCACAAAATAGGGGCCCACCAGCAAACCCCAAAATGTGGGGCCCGCAACTTCCAAGATGCCTCCATAACAAAATCTCAACCCTTGGATTTACATTACGTAGAATGAACAAGATCACAGCCGTCCATTACCTCCCATCTCGAGTTTCGCCCATTTTCTGACAAGATCCCGTCCGACGTGTCACTTAACTGCATTTAAAATCCGGGTTTCAAGTCCGCACTTTGAAAAAATTGAAAGCTTAAAATTTGTTTCCCCCAAAAAACAAAAACAAAAAATTTAATTAAAAAAATTTTCTCACTTTAAAACACTCTCTGCTCTCTGTCGAGCTTTTGAATGATTATAAACAGTCCGTAACTCGCTGTAAGTTTTCTGCTTTTATTTTTTTTCGATTTTCAGCTTATATTTGGTTTTATTTTCGTTGGAATTTTGTTTGCTTTTTTTGGGTGTGCTAAAAAGTTAGGGTTTTAGATTTCAACGTTTTTGAAAATTGCAAAAATTTGGGTTCTTTTACTAACTGTTTTGTGGGAAAATCTTCGGTGTTAGTTTGGTTGCTTTAAAATTTGAGAATTGACGAGTTTTCAATTTTTAGATTTGGGTTTTTTTTCTTTGTCTAAATTGAAAATCTATTTAATTAAGCTTTAATAGACTCTGGTTTTTGCTTTGTTAAACTGTGATTTAGGATTTATATTGGGTAGAGAGACGAAAGGGAAAAAAACTTGTGAGATTTAAAATTTCCCCCTTATTTTTACCCTTAGGAACCAACAAGGTGACTTTGTTATGAATTTTGAATTCTTACTTCTTGTGGGTCAAGTTTGGGTTTTTCTTTGCTTTTTAACATGTCAAACTCATCTGGATCTCTATTAATGCAATTCAAGTCTGGAATGCTGTACTTCTCTTTTGGAGTATGAGGCTTTTCAGTTAGAGGATATTTTTTTCTTACATTAAGTTGAATGTTTCTTATAGTTTGTTTTTCCTCCTTATATGGAGAGTAACATTTTTTTGTTGGTTACAGCTTTTTGCTCATTGTATTTCATGAAAGACTTAGAAGAACTTTATTCTGTGATGAACAGAAATTTTGTTTTGTTATGTGAAAAGATTGCAAGGGAAAATTCGCCTGCAAAACTAATATGGCCGTGAATTTTGGAAGCGTTTAAAGAGCCTATTGTTTCGTAATGTATGGATTATTACTTCAGTTTTCATGGAGATTTTTTCAATGGCGGTGTCTTTAGTGGGGTTATGGTGCTTGTTGCTGAGTGTTGTAGTGTCTGTTTAATGGTTCTTTTGTCTTGAGTGTAATTAATCGATTTATTTTTCATTATTATTATTATTATACCTTTTTTTTTTTGTTTCTTCATCTCTTTTGATATCCTATCCTACAGATTCGGAGGGCAAGAGAAACAAGCGTTGCTGTTTGAAGCATTTATTTTGAATTGGTTTGATTATGGGTGAAGAAGAAACAAAGACCAAAGTCCCTGACCCAGTGGCTAACGGGACTTCTCTTCCAGAAAAATCCAGTGAAGTTGTAGCAGAGAAAAAAGAGGAAGAAGATAATGGGGTAAAGGAAATGGAAGAAGATAAGAAAAATGATGAGAAAGCTGAGACTGAGAAGATGGATGAAGACCAACCGGCCGAGGATGACACAGAAAGCAAAGAGACGGAAAAAGAAGAAAAGGAGGAACCTAAAACGGAAGCAATGGAAGAAGAAACTAACGCAAAAGAAGATGTTAAGAAAGTTGCGGATGATGAAAACAAAGATGAGGAGGAGGAGAAAGTGGATGAGATGAAAGAAGAAGATGAAGAAGAGCAGGAAGAGAAGGCTGAAGAAGAGTCGAAAGAAGAAGAAGATGAGGAGGAGCATGAAGAAAAGGATGGAGATGATGAAGAGAAGGATGGGGATGATGAAGAGGAGCAAGAAGAGAAGGCTGAAGAAAGCGAGGAGGAAAAAGGTTCAAAGAAGCGTGGGAAAGGTAAAAAAACTGAGGAGAAAGTTAAGGGGAAGACAAAAAAGTTGGAGGAGAAGAAGGAGCCAGAGCAAAGAACTCCTCTCACTGATCGACCTGTGCGTGAGCGGAAATCTGTTGAAAGACTTGTTGCTTCTATTGAAAAAGATTCTTCTAGGGAATTCCAAATCGAAAAGGTTTTTTTTTTCCCTCTCTTTATTGGTTATATATATATATGTTTTGACAAGTTAGATGTTTAGATCTCTATTTTGAAGGTGCATTAGAAATTAATTGGTTACTTTGGCAATTGCAGGGCAAGGGTACTCCACTTAAAGATATTCCTAATGGTGTGTTCCTTAGTACTTTTTATATCACTCAAATTTTTGTGTTGTTATAGACAATATCCTACAATGGCTTTGTTTGGTGTTATGTTTGTAAATCTTAACAGTGCATTTTTAATAATGTTGTTCATCATTGATTTCATACCGTTTGCATTGTTAAGAAAACATCTGAGGATGCTGCTTCTTTAGTTTAACTTCACTTGTCTCCTTTCCATATTTCTACTAAGTTCCTTTAATGTGTATTTGAATTCCTTTTCCTTTAAAATTAAATATGTTCTAGTATTTGATATTAGTCCAGAACCATGAATTGAGTGAAATGGCCTCTCAAATTGAGTGAAATGGCTTCTCATATGTCATTTTTTGCAGTGGCATTCAAGTTGTCTAGACGGAAGACTGATGACACTTTCAAACTTCTTCATAATGTTCTCTATGGAAGGAGAGGGAAGGTAATATGATTCCTTTTGAATATTTTATATGTTTCTATCTAGCATTCCAAATATGTTGTTTCATCCTCTTGCTTTGATGATAAGGGCTTATTGGCTTGCAAATACACATAAACAGAGTCCAGGCACGAGTCTTTGAAAAGAAATAATTCTTGGATGGTGTGGATTGCTGCAGTAATAATTTGCTTATTTTACTCACGCTCCTTGCTATTGCAGGCTACGCAGATTAAGAGTAATATTTCCCGATTTTCTGGTTTTGTGTGGCATGATAATGAGGTAAGACGATTATAAAATCATGAAGCTGTATTTCTGTTGGATATAACCAATATCCTTCAGTAGTTGGACTTTTGGATTCCAAAACTTTTAGGACATTTGTAGTTGTTCTATTAGTTTAAGTTTCCTATATGGTTGATATTACTGCACTATAGTAGGTGTTTCTTGTGCTTATTTCATTCAAATGTTGTGATAATCGCAGGAAAAGCAAAAAGGTAAAGTAAAAGAGAAGCTTGACAAGTACAATAAAGAGAAGTTATTGGAGTTTTGTGACGTGCTTGACATACCAGTTATAAAGGCTACTACAAGGAAGGTTTGTCGTACTGCTGTAATTTGTGCTTTAGTTCTTCCTATATTTCAAGAAAATGGTGGCTAGTATGTTTGTTTGATTAGTTAAAAGCACTTTCCTGGTAGTTGGTTATTCAACATTCATGCAAATTGATTAATAGGAACCCTACTAAGATAGACTTGTCCGTTGGGTTCTTTTTCTCACCTTGTACCCACTACGCAGTAAAGTGGTGAGTAGTCAAACAATGTACATATGCATGTATGTAAAGTTACAGAACTATGGGTATTCTTTTTCCTTTACTATTCTTTTTAGAAAGCTTATTTTTTTTGTTATTTTAAGCTGAGAAACCCTCATTTATATGACTAATTTTATCTAGGAATGCAGCAGTTATAATTTAATAGGATTGTGATTCACTAGACAGGTAAGGGTAAATTCTGGAGTTCTTGAAAACTATGGTTCTGGTGGTGTAGTTAGTACTTAGTAGTATAAAAATCAGTATCACTGCCCAAGTTGAGTGTCATTTATGTGAGAACTTGTTAATAATCCCACTTCCGCAATCCTGAATGGAATGCTAATTTTGATAATAAAGAAATTGAATTTCATTAATGGGTGTTAATAAGCCGAAAATGGACATGCAGGAAGATATCATTATAAAGCTGATGGACTTTTTGATGGCTCCTCATGCTACAACCACTGTTCTACTTGCTGAACAAGAAAAGGTTTCCTAATTTTTGTCTGCTTCTTTTGCCTAAGTTCCATTTTTACATGCTTTTTTCTAACCTATAGCGTTTATTTTTTATCCAGTCAAGTAAGGGTAAAAAGCGCAAAAGGGCTACGAAGTCTGGGACCACAGCTAAGCGATCAACAAAGGTATTAATTTTTCCTTCTTGACATCAGAAATATTATACTTGATTAACCTTTGGAACTTTTCGTTAGGACAGTCACCTGTACCGTGTTTAGGGAAATTGTAGCATACCATTCAGTTAGGTCTCCTATGTGAATAACTTCTATATGAATGTTTTGTATTATGGTTTTGGTCAAGGATTTAGGGGTCATATGGTTTTACTTCTTTTTACATTAATCTTCCTAGTTATTTTCTTAGAATTTTTTCCCCTTTGTTCTATGTATTATGCAGAGTCGAAGAAAGAGTGAGGATACTCCAAAATCTAGGAAAAAGAGTATGCCTGATTCGGAGGATGAGTCTGAAGAAGAAGAAGAGGAGGAAGAAGAAGAAAAGGAAGAAGAAGAGAAGGAAGAGGAACAGAATGAAGAAGAGAAAAATGAAAATGGAGTTGCAGAAAAATCTGAGGACGAGATGCCTGAGGATTCTGAAAGTGAGGAGAAAAATGAAACTGAAGATGAATCTGAAGAAGATGTGGGAAAGAAGAAAAAGAGTAGAAAAGTATCATCTGGAAAGAAGGAATCTGCTGGAAAAGCTAAAACGAAGAAAGTGTCGATTCCCAAAAAGTCTACTCCACAGAAAAGAACCCCAAAAACAACAGCACCTAAAAGTTCAAAGGCAGATGATGATAGTGACAAAAGTCCAAAGGTGTCTTCGAGGAAGAAACCAGAGAAGGTCACTAAGGAAAAGTCCTCTACACCGAGTACATCTGCGTCCAAGGAGAAAACCAGTAAGATAGTAATCTCCTTTCTTTTTTTGTCTGTACTTTTTTTCAAGGAAACTGAATAATTGTTTCTTATGGTGGCCTAATTTGTAAGATTGGCTTTTGCTTCTGATTGCCTATGGTTCTATCTTTTCCTTATTTTTTAAGGCAAAAGGGCTGGAAAGGGGAAGGACAAAGCTAAAGAGCAAAAACTGAAGCCAAGTGATCATGAACTAAGGGATACAATTTGTAAAATTCTTAAGGAAGTGGACTTCAATACGGTAAGATCTTTATACTAATATAATGACTGCAGCCTTTACTGGACTTTTCTTCACAGCATTTTTGGTCTGGTCCGACTGCTAAGACTATATTGGTTGTGAGGACTTGTTTCAGTGCTAATTAGGCTACCATTGATAACAATTGTAATATTGTTCACATTCATTGATTGGAAAGTTAGTATAAACTCCGAGGATTGTTACTATTTAGTCTAATTTTGTCATCATGCATCCAAACATTCTGCTTAAACATGCCAGTGTGAAAATGGGCTCTTTGGAATGTTTATTGACAACAGAATTGCTTTTTATACTCAATTTTCTGAAACACAGTCCTTAATTCTTGTTACCATTTAGTCTAATTTTGTCATCGTGAATCCAAACATTTTTGAGTATTTTTAAGTTTTTATCTAGATTCATTTCTTAATCTCACTCGTGTTTTCATTTCATCATTAATATTTATTTCGATGTACTTGCTAACTAAATTGTATTACTTTATTCTGCAGGCTACATTCACTGACATTCTGAAGCTTCTTGGTATGCATCTTTCCCTTTTTACTCGGCTCTTTTAACAGTGTTATATAATAAACACTTTTGGGGCACAAGCGTTTAATTATGAAAATTGACAATGAAAGCCATAGTTTTCAATGGTTAGTTTCATACTTTGTCCGATAAGAAGTCTCAGTAATGGTTTGCCTTCTAAATTTCATTGTAAACTTTGATGGTTTCGGGATTAACTCAGTTAGTGCTCAACGGTGAATCATGAAAACCGACCGTGAAAGCCATCTATTTCAATGGCTAATTATGTACTTTTCTAGGATGTTAACTTTTCTGATATGCAATGTTCTAATGGAGAATTGACGTCCTTTCAGCTCAACATTTCAATACTGACCTCACCCCGAGGAAGTCATCAATCAAGCTCATGATCCAGGAAGAACTTACCAAACTAGCTGATGAAGCCGATGACGAAGACGACGAAGGAGATGCCGAGAAAGATGAAACCCAATCTGCTGGTCAAGAGGTTCAAGCCTGACCCTACAAGATGGATAATAACTACATGCAAAAATGACAAAAAGGAAATGTAGGTATTCATGTCTTGTGCCAATATGTACTTTTTAGTTGTTATTTAGAAGGGTTTGGTTGTAAACTATTGTTGCTTTTTCCGATGAGCAAATTAGCATTTATGAAAAATACTAGAGGGGGAAACTGCAGTTGCACCCATCTGTGTTGCAGGATATGTACAAACCATTAACATAATCTGTAGGAACTTTACTATCTGAAAAACCAAGTACTTTTGAGTTATAGAACACAGCTGCATGTGGTTTTTTCTTAATTTCTTTTTCCATATATTCTCTTCTAGTCTCGAGAAGCTAGTTTTTACATGGTTGTGGTTGGTCAAAATGTTGGGTGCTGATTTGGCCAATACCTGCTTATATTGGATGGTACACTATTTTGATTTTTTTTAAATTAATAAATTATAATCATTAGAATTTAATTAATAATTTTAATTGAGGTAATATTGATTTATTATACAATATTTTGTTAAACAATTATAAATTAAAATTTATATGTATGAAAAATGTTTTAAAATATTTATAAGCATCATGGGGTTTTTATTAGAATTTAAATTGTATATTGTTTTTTTACTTAAAAATGAGTAAATTAATTTTGTTCATTACACTAATAAGTAAATTAATTTTTATTAAAATTTTATCTATTTTATTATTAAAATTAGTATGGTAAACTGAATAACTTGACTAATTAACATACTTTACATAGTTTTTGCAAGGTATTTACTAAAATTTGTATTCTATAGGCTCATTAATAGGTAAATATTAGTTCTTAATTTTAAAACTGTTTTAAATCTAATGTGAGAATTGAATTTTCGACCACTAATTAAGATAATAAAAATTATTATCGTCTGACCAATTTTTAATAATAGTATATAAAATTTGGAACGGTATATAAAAATTTAGTGCTATGCCGGTACATGTCAGTATTAAAAATGGAAACAGTAGAGTATTAATAGGTTTTGCAGTCTGCAGATATGCTTCAGGTAGTTTAAATGCCAAGTTTCAGCTAATATAAACTGAAATTGTAAAGCCCATATAGCTCCCCTTCAAGACCTTCAAGACCTTGGTAATGCCCAAAATACTTATTATGGACATGATAAAATTATATATAAAAAATAATTTAAATACGATATAAATACGAGTGAGACTTTGCTCATGGTCCGAACAATCACGAACCCTTTTATTATAATATTTATTAAGATATTTAAAAAATTTAAAATCAACGATACAGTATTGTCCGTAAATATATGAACGATGTATGTATCATTTTTTTATAAATTTATAACGTGATAGACTAATTATTTAGTATACCGATGAAAAATTTGAACTTCACAGACGAAGTTGAAAATTTACCAAAATTGTTGGAATTTAATAATTGAAAGAAAATAATTTAAATTGTTTTGGGAAATTAAAATAAATAAATTGAGAAAGATTTAATCATTAAAATTCAGTCAACAGAAAAATAATTGGGATTTGAGATTTGACGGCTGGTAAGTGGTAACGGCTATTTCTTAAATCAATTTTAAATTTTGTTACAACGGTCAAATTTTCTTTGATCAAACCGTTCTATAAATTCCTCCACTGACCTTTCAATCTCAAAGAACATCTCATAAACGGAAATCAAAGATGTGTGTAGTCAAAGAGCTTTCCATTTTTGTTCTCTTTGTTTTGATTTTTGGAAATGTAATTCAAGCCCAAAATTCACCTTCTCCATCTCCTAAATCCACTCCAACCACAGCTGCTCCCTCCAAATCTCCTTCATCATCGCCTCCTGCGAGTTCTCCAACAACAGCATCGCCTCCTGCGAGTTCTCCAACAACATCATCGCCTCCCGCGAGTTCTCCAAAAACATCATCGCCGCCTGCAAAATCTCCGACTACTACTCCTCCTCCACATATCCAACCACCGGCTGCGACTCCGCCTTCTTCTTCTAGCCCATCGATTTCTCCCCCAACTGCTTCTCCTCCGGCGTCGACTCCTTCAAGTTCTCCACTTTCATTGACTCCAACTAGTTCACCTCCATCAATGACACCGGCCGGGGCTCCACCTGTTTCGGCTGATATTCCTTCGAGTTCAACGACGCCGGCGGAAAGTCCCCGGATTTTCCCGTCGAGCAGTAGCCCATCGAGTCCTACTCCAATCGGTTCGTCCCCTGAGAGTGCAGCGGGTCCGGCTGCTAATGATGATTCGGGTTCAAGATCCGGATACGAAGTCGGGTTCGTTCTAAGCTTTGGTTTGGTTTTTGGGGCCGCATTGGCTATTTAGATTTTGATATTTTTTGGATAGTAATTTTTTTGAAATTTTTATTTTCTAAGCAGCACTTCATTTTATTATTTTGGATTTTAATTTCTTGTATAAAGTGAAAGTAAATAAAGTAAGGTAGGATCTTCATTATTTTTATAAAAATATTTAATTTTCAATTTATGATTATTTTATTCACTTTAATATTTATTATTTTTCAGTTGATATTAAATTTTGGGGTAAATTGAAACAAAATAATAGTTTTGTTTAATCGAATCCTAAGCAATCGATTTAATTGATGGATATAGAAAATAACTTCTATTAATTAAGTTCAAGAATGTAATGACCCAAATTTTAGTTATGTTAAAAATACACATTTGTGTTTGTGCGTGTGCTATGTGTGAGTTTTTTTATTATTATTTTTTATATTGAATTGATTTTACATGTTATTCTAATTGGTCGGACATATATTTGTACTTGTAATTACATTTTATACTTTTGTATTGTGCTTGTAATTGTATGTCTCGTTTTAATAACAATTAAAAAAAATTCAAGAGCATAGCTGCAAAATTTCCCACAAAAAATTGAAGAAAAAGAAAAAAATTGTGTCTAAGTTACCAAGTTCTTTGGGAAGTTCTATCCAAGTCTGATCTTGGTCAGGCAATCAAAAAAGCTCATCGACGGGAGGATGACCCTTCGAGTTCGGATGATCTAATGGTGGATGAATCAGAGGTGGCTGTGGGTGCAGGTACTAGTACTGGTACTGGTCACCGGACATCCTTTTAGGAGACGTTGCTGGGAGTGAATCCAGCTAATCCCACTGTTCCAGTGTTGGAAGGCTTCCATTACCTTTTCAAGTAGGGTGCATGGCCTTACAGAGGAGAACATGGCACTCGCAGTCATCACCAAATTACTTTGGTTTAGGCATTGTAATCGAAACTCTTCAGAATAGAGTCTATGTGCTTTGGAAGCCTAGGCAACTGATCGAATTGATGGATTTAGAAAATGATTTCTATTTGGTAAGTTCAAGAATGAAGACTATTTGAAAATGTTGACGGATGGCCCCTAGATTATTTTTGGTTAGTATCTTAACGATTCTCCTATGATCTCCGTTTTATGTTTCGTTGTAAGAGTATCTCTCTCGATTGGTGGTTTGGATATGGTTGTTGGGTATGTCGATTGAATTATATAAGAAGTGTCGGTTGGGAAATTTTGGTTATGAAAACGCTTTACTATTACAACAAAAGTTTAAAAATTTTTAAAATCGACCCGGTTTATGATATTTATAGTAATAAACATTCTACCAAAAATTACATGTGTTTGTGTGAAACAGATTCGAAATGCTCCTAGCTTTCAATCGAATGGTTTTATCCACTATCCTCATACCTCTAATTGCATTGAGTGTAGACTCGAACAATAAAAACCAAACACAAAACCAAAAACAATCTATTATTTTCAGTAAAAAAGTAATTCTTTCAATAGAAATCGGTAAAAATTATTATTCTTAAAAATAAAATTTATTTTAAAAAAATAAATTTTCACTACTTTTTTGGTAGAATAACAATATATGAAAACTTATGCGTGAAAACTCTACTAGTGTCATTTATTTATAGGGAGAGATAAGAGAATCCTAGTTGAATAAGTATAACACAAATAATATTTATTTAATGAAAAAATATTTTTCTAATCCAACTAGGGGCGGGAGGGCAGTACACTCTAAATAAAAACACTAGGGATGACAATCCTCACATGTAAAATGAGGGGAATTGGGTCTACATACAATTCTTAAGTTATTCTATACTCAACAAGAAAACGTATTCATTTGTGAATCTGACTCATTTCTTTAATTTCATCATTTCTATTAATTTTTATTCATTTTGTTCTACATACAATTCATTTTTAGTTTCAACAAGCTAGTGAAGGGACCGATTAGATATATAATTAAGACTCAAATAATTTACAATTAAGATCTAATTTTTTGCCTATTAATTATATATAAACTTTTACAATCATGAGCTAGTAAAAGCATAGTGGAATCCACGGTTCATGTAGTGCGAGACTGTTTTTTCAAGAGAAGGGCCTAGTGTTCTATTTTTCCTTTTTATTCACATAATGCCTTCTTTGCACACTCACTTGGTCCATGGCTTTGTGCTAATTCGTAGAATATGGTTATCGTTGTGTTGTCTGATGGTAAGTAGCCCATTGTGTTCTCTTATTTGCTAGCGCCTATGGAAGAGCCGAAATGTGTTTGTTTTTACAAGTGTGAGTAGTACCGGTGCGGAGATAGTTTCATTGAGCCTTGGGTGGGTGAGATGTTTAATGTAAGGATAAAGCGGGGACCAAGTTGTTAGTGGTGGTTTTAACGTCATTTAATGGTAGCCACTTGCGGTTGGTTGGATAAGGTAAATACGGACAACGCTTGTACAAGCATCGGCGTTTGTCTATTGAAGGAGTCATGCGGGGCTTAGATGGGGGTTAGCAGCTTGGATTTGCGATGGATATAAGGAATGCGTTAGTTTTTAAATCGAAGGCAAGGGCCTTGTATTAAGGCTTCTAGCTAGCTTGGGCGAACGAGTATCAACAAGTTGAGCTAGAGAGTGACAATGGTGTTATAGTCAAAGTTATTTGGGTCGATTGTGGTGTGGACAACAACCTTTCTAAATTACAATTAGGGGCACAACTGCTCTGTCAGTATTGGGTGTGTCACACCTAGTTTCCTTTAAATCCAAAAATTAGGAACAATTGAGAGTTTAATTGAAAGAAGCTATAAGTTGGCGATTTTTACTGGAAAATCAGAAAAAGTTAGTAACTAATTTGGACATGGTTGAAATCCACTGCTAGTTCGGTTGAATTCAAACCAACTGGTTCTTTAGTAAGAGGTACAATGATTGTCAAAGAATGAATTTTATACGGTTGAAGATCGTGCGAGAAAAGTTATAAATAGTTAAGAGGTGACTTCCAGGAAAGGATTCATACTACAAGAAAATAGAAGCGCCGCCGCAAAAAAAGCCGCTATAGGTAAAAGTCAAGGCTTTTAGCGGCGTTTGTGGGAAAAGCGCCGCTAAAAGTCATGTCTTTTAGCTGCGCTTTTTCTACAAACGCCGCTAATTTTGGCATATTTGCAATATTTTTTTCACCAATATCCAGCCCTTCCTGCATTAAAATCCAACCAAATACAACAAATATAATATAAAATGCAGCCAAAAACAACAAATTTAGCATAAAAATACAACCAAAAACATTAATTCTAAATGATACTTCAAATTTAACTAAAGATATATGATATAAATAATAAATAAAGTATAATTTAAAATATTTTTACAATAATGTTAAACGTGACAAAACTTAAAACATTCTTACAATAAGAAAACTAATGTCTAAGATGGCGACTTTTGCGATTCTTTGAAACATATGCATCATCTCTTTGAAGTCAGGTGGAGGTCATCGTACTTTTTTTGCTCGTTACGCTACCATCGCTCGTGCCTCTGCCTCTCTCGCTACAGCCGCTGCCTCTCTCTCTGCTGCCTCCGCTCTAAGTTGTTGCTGGAGTTCTTCATATTTTCGTTGAACCTCGACAATTTGCTCAACCGTGTTCACTTGCATCTGAGCTATCTGGTCTTTTAACCTCTGAACTTCAGCTTGAGCTTGACTTCCGGAAGGCATGTATTGTTGGGAGCTGGATCCAAAATATTGGGTCGGGGTAACACCAGATCTTTGAAATCGAACCCGACCGTACCTTTCAGGACCCAAAACTTGATGATAATTACATTATCAATGTTCTCAAGATTAACAGAACTATCACCAAGCAATCGCTTCATATTCGCCTTCTTCTCCTTTAGTTTCTTCTAAAAATCAATTAAAAAGTTAGAAACGAAATATATAATAAAAATGAATGCAACATAACTTAACATTATTTAAAACTACTAATGATGAATTGAATTAAACAATCATAATTAAAGATTATAAATATTTAGAATAAATCAAATATTATTAAGTAAATATACCATAATTTCTCCAGCTTCGGATGTCATAGGAGATCTATCTTTCTTCCTATGCGTAATCTCAAAAAGTTGAAGGCGTCCAACTTTTTGTCCGGATTTGACTTCCTACAATATAGTAGTAAGAATATTATTTAATAATAGAAAGTTATTAATATTTGAAAGAATTAATAAATTCATAATACCTCGGCCTCAGTTACAGAAGCAAAACTTCTCGACCTGCTGGTAATGCGTGAATTTTTGTTTTTGCCTACTGCTTGTTCCAACTCGCTCACGGTCCTACATAATAAAATTATTATTACATATATAGTAAACACTATATATAAGAGTTTGGAAATACGTTGAAATCCAAAATCTAACCGCATCTTCCCATTGATACCTTAGCATTCCCGGCGGAACATTTCTCAGTTTTTCCTCGAGGCTTATGTCTTTCTTAAAATATTGTTTCTTTAAAGTGCTTTTATTGTCTCTCCATCTTTTACCTAATGCCTTCTTGATATAATCATCGGAGACTTCTAAAGCAAATCTCTCCTAAAAAAACATAAGTTTAGAATGTAAATATAAATGAAACTTAAACCAAAGTATTATAAATTGCATTCACATTTTGTTACCTTAATATTAGCGAGAGCCTGATTTTTGTTGCTATCAGGCATGTGATGCCATGATTCGTAGTTGATGGGCAACATATTTGCATTTCGTGCTAAAATGCCCAAATAGCCTGCTAAAAGTCGAGCTTCAGATCCAACAGGCTGACCATGAGTATTTCTACTTACTTTAACACGCTCGACAAGATCTAAGTCGTATAAATCTCTAAGTAGCGTACGTCCTCGAACTCTGCTCGTCCCACCACTTTCAGCTGAAAAATGATATACTATTATTATATTAAAATTGACAAATAATTCAATAATAAAAGTCAACACATGTAAAATGAACATAACATTACTTTGAAATTCTTCAGGCTCATCAAGTGTCTCCGGCACATTCGAAGATCCAACAACTATCTTCTGTTCACTATTTCTTTCTTCCAAATTTGGAGTATTCTGGACAATACTTAAATCTCGTAATCTTTTTCTACGTATTTTTCCTCCAATACACATAAAATAGTTAAAGTTTTAGTAACAAATTACAACAATAGTAGTACATATAAAATAGTTAAATTATATAACATGACAAAGATTAAAATTATAATATTACATATAATTAAAAATTGTAAAATCTTACTACATCATTATTAAGTAAATATCTTCATCCACATCATGTCGAACCCATTGATGTTGTGTATTAGTACTAGGGATATTTTCATCTAAGTTTTGTTCTGGAAAAGGTAATGTTTCTGATCTTTCGACGATGTCATCTCTACTTCCATTACCCATTTCAAACAAGTCTCTAGGGGTGTTCCGGAGTACAACATACCAACCCTCATCAGTTGGATCTTTCGAATAAAAAACTTGTTTCACTTGAGAGGAAAATACATATGGCTCGTCCATCAATTGTTGTACAGTGTGAATCAAGCGAGAGAAATTCAACATTGTAAAACCAAATTGATCTTCTTTAATTCCTCGAGTAGTAATAACATCAGCTCAATCACACCGAAATAAGACAACTTTCCATCTGCCATAGTAATCCAACTCAATAATGTCGGTAAGAAGTCCATAATACTCCACATTACCCTCAACCGAATTACTGTCCCTAGCACTAGCATAACTTGTAATTGAAGAATTAACAACAACTCCACAATTTTGAGTTCTCCTCATTCTCTCACGATACTTTTTATGAAATCTGTATCCATTGATGAGGAAGGCACTATATCTTTTTATTATTCTGTTCGGACCTTGGGAAAGCCATTTAACTTCGTCATTGACGTCCTTTCCACTCCAAACCTATTGAATCGAAAGTAAATTGAATAATTAACTAAAAATCATTAACCTTAAACCATAATCGTAGACATATTTTTGGGAATTCGTGTGGCCAATGTTAGTATAGTACAAATTAAAACACATATATACGTTTATATTCTTATATTAAATAATATGAGTATATATATACAAATTAAATGGCATGAATCTCAGTAAAATCCAAATGTTCTTCAGTTTCTAGCTAATATTATCCTTTCCTTAAACCCTAAATTAATCTAAACTTACACCCTAAAATATAGAATCTTAATATATATAACAAGGGACAAAAGTAATTAGTATAGAATCTTAATGCTTACCAAAACCCTAAAATAAATTAATTTTTTTTATCATTAATCATAACCTCTAATCCCTAATAACATAACCCCTAAAACCATGAACATTAAAATTAATTCGACCCTAGCTAATACCTAAAACACAGTAAACCCTAAACTTACACTCTAAAACATAAATCCATAACCCAAAATAATAAACATTATATCATAAACCCTAAAACTCTAAATTAACCTAAAATTCATAACCTTAAACCTTAAAATAACATAATTTATTTGCGGCGTTTTCTAAAAAACGCCACTAATGATTCACATTTTGCGGTGTTTTTAAAAAAACGCCGCTAATTCCTCTATAGCTAACTAAGGGATGGCACTGTTTTGCTCAAAACTTCTGCGGCGTTTTCAGAAAACCGCCACTAATACGTCACTTATTGTGGCATTTTCAAAAAACGCCGCTATTGCTTGAATTTTTTGTGGCGTTTTTGGTAAAACGCCGTTAATGCCTCAACAGCTCACCATCAAAACGACGCCGTTTTGGTCAACACATTTGGGGCGTTTTTCGACAACCGCCGCTAATGCGTCACCTATTGCAGTGTTTTTAAGAAAATGCCGCTAATTCTCACTTTTTTGTGGCGTTTTCTATATAAGCGCCGCTAATATTGATATTTTGCGGCGTTTTTTTTGCAAGCGCCACTATAACTCTGACCTATAGCGGCGTTTTTATACAAATGCCACTAATGTGTAAATTTTGCAGCGTTTTTCGTCCAAACGCCGCTGAAAGCGCCGCTAGAAGTCTATTCTACTGTAGTGTCATCTCGATGTTATTTCATTTTCCTCTCTTCTTTATCTTTATCGCTGCTCAAAACAAGAGATAGTTATGATAAGCTCTACATGGAGCAGTGATCATGAAAGTAGAAAAAGTAAAGAACCTAACAAGCTGGTAAAGTTCTTAGTCCTTTTGTATACGTAAGATCAAAAAAATGAAGTTAAGAAATTTCAAAAAACCTTTTTAAGGGTTCTACATGTTTCAGGAAAAATGAGTTTTAAGTTGAAAATGTTGGGTTTGACTTATGACCTTGGTTGTTATGCTTAGCTACTAGGAGAATGACAACTTTGACATTTGAAAAAGCTAAGTTGAGGAGGTCAAGAAGCATCAAGTGAGTTTCAGTACCCCATTTTCGGGAATGTTGAGTAGCTGGCTTAATTTTGTGCTAAGTTCTCTGATGGTGAATGAACTCTGTTGATTGTGAATGATAAACTTGTATAAAAATTTCTTGCTATATGAGTATCCACCAATGTAGTAAAGTGTGTGAAATATTTAGGATTTCATGTTTAAAAATATAGCGTACTCTATGCTAGTATGTGAGTGAAATGCATGTATTGTATGATTATAACGATGACAAATTAATTGATGAGATAGATGAAGCTAGGTTTGGGAATGAAAATTTCTGTTAGATACCACCATACGAGATTGCTGAGTGCACCTGTGATGTGTGAAGCTCCGGGCCTTGTGGATGAGACACTATAGTGTTCGAACATCAATGTTAGGAATGACGAAATGGAGGAACGGACAAAAGAATAAGAAAAATAGAATTCCTGTTAGATATCGTCATACAGAGTTGCTAAGTGCACCCGTGATATGCAAAGCTCCTGGTGTTAGGGGGGGATGCTTTAATGTTTAACCATCAATGTTAGATATGAGATGAGTCAATATCGATGCATATTAGGTTCCATAAAGCAACACTATGATGGTGGTTAGCAGGCTTTATGGGGTGACATCGCGACGACAGTAAGGTCCTACAGGGTAACATTTTAAAAGAAATCTAACGTGTAAGACCATAGCTTGACTATGGCAGCATATGGAGTCTAGCAGGAGAGTAAATATGGGGGAGTTCGTCAGGACAATAAACACGGGGTAGTCTGCTAAGACGTTAAACATGGAGTTGTATTGTATAAGACAATAGCTCGACTATGACAGTATATAGAGTCCGCCAGGACAGTAAACATGGGATAGTCCACCAAGATGTTAAACAAAAGTTTGTATTGTGTAAGACCATAGCTCAGTTAAGTTTTAACATTTAAGATCATTGTAGATATTCAGTCATATTTCTTTTATCATTTTCATTTCTTTTAACTTTCCCTGCAGCTGCTCGGTGAAAGCCCACCAACATATCTTTGCAGTCCCCAAGGATTACTGAAACTGGCATGGATTACCTCCCTTATTGGAAAAATCTTCTTTTCTATTGGTATGCAACATTTGAAGAAACAATTCTGTTTTCACCACCTGTACAGCTATATGGTTGCCTCTTATCAGGAAGTTCGACAGAGTCTGTTTAGACCGTATAGTGTATGAGGTGCGATTTAACGGCTAAAGAGTATGAATACGAAGTGCTACTTGTCCCCTTCTGATTTCTATAGCGTATATGGTCTGTGTCTGGTCCTGTCTTTTCTTTTTTCTCTTCAACTTTTCCGGTATATTCTTTACAAACATAACTCATATTGCTCTGCAACTGTGTTAAATTCTTGCAGACTGGACCACGGAAAATTCATTTAAACTGTCACAATCCTCAGCCAGAAGTTATAAGATCATTTTACCTATTTTAGAATAAGTGTATATTTAAGGCTGAAAATTGGGAATAACTTAATGAGCTGTGATTTTTAATATACTGTTTCAACTGTGTAACCATTTGATTAAAGCTAGTTAAGATCTGTCTGCCCCTACCTTATTTTTTTCCCTAACTGGGGGACAGAAGTTGAATTACAAAAGCTTTTGTAGCATTATCGTATAATCTACAACCTTTTTAACCCCTGCTTTGTCATTTTTTGTTAATGTTGGAAACTAAATCCAAAAATAACAACAAAAGGTTCATCTGAATTCGGATAATGAAAATGTACAGAAAATAGAAACTTGGTTGGCTAGATATTAGCAGCCGTAGCCTTTTCGGCAACGTAGGGAACCAGCAAACTGAGCTGTCTTTGTTAGAAGTGAAGATGGTCTTGCCACCATGCTTGATGCTTTTATGTAGCTTTCTGAAGCTTCTTCTCCAGAAGGTGTGAAAAAAGCACCATTAAGCATCATATCTCCTTCTGATCTCCAATTCCAGTTCTTCCACTCATCAAAGTAGCTTTCACGTTTCGTCACCTGATTAAAAAAATAAATAAATTGTTGACAGAAATATGGTAACCTATGGAGTAATTTTTTGCTTAAGTCTTTTAGCTCTTTTATTTTATGTTAGGATGGAGTTAGTATAGGTACATTCGGGTGGAGAAACTTGCCTCCTTTGAATAATTGCTATCTGATGCTACGAATACATTCCCTTGGCTATTGATTGTCGGGTTGGCACTTCCTCCGATTGCATACATCTGCCAACCGGTGTATACATTGTTAACAATGTGAAAATATCCATGCCTGCACCTGAAACATTTTGACTACGTGTTTAGATATCCATTTATATTGTGCTACTTGTGTGTGCATATTGCTGCAGGCGAATGCTACCTCGGCATTCTCTGAACCAGGCCTTCCCCAAAGTAGTTGAAAGCTATTGTTACTTGCATGTTCTTGTCATCAAGGAACTCATCACTATGACCCATAAGCATGACTTCATTGTGATGTAGCATATAGTTGTTAGAGATTGTTATGGATGTTGAACCATACGTGGCATCAATGAGCCCGTCATAACAATTTGCTAGTGTGCAGTGATCAATCCACACATCCCGCGAGCCAAATATCGAGATCCCATCTCCATCAGATCCACTGTGAGGAAACGGGTCCCACACCATTGCATACCCTGACGGTAAGCACTTATGTATGTAGATGTTATGTATGATTACATTACTCACATTGTGTAACGTTATGCACGGTCCACTTGTGATTTGGATGTCGTGTCCTCTTCCATCGATGGTCTTGTACGAGTTGATCAGCAGTTGTTCTCTTAGGTTTATGACCATGTCATGATCAAAGATGATCCACAGAGGTTCAGTTTGAATAACTGCATGACGTAATGTACCTGGAGTTGGATTTAGGGGATCATCATTACCTGAATCCGTGACTACATAAACATCACCATCTCGACCCCCAATGGCATTTTTCCCGAACCCAACCGCACAATCAGCTAGCTTTCTCCGGTTGGCTTCCCATTCAGGGTCACACCTCCAGCAATCATCTATAGGATTACCAGTTCTACATTGTTCCATATCCAACTGCCTTCTTGTTGAGTACCTATTTAGATGCCATGTCACATTATCGAAACTTCATTAGAAAAATACGAGAAAATCATTAGGTCGAGAATGAAGCTCCGGAGAACCGGAGCAACTCACCTAGGTACTGGTTCTGATATTTGCTGAGGAACATGTCTAGAGAATGTTAAGGTAGCATGTAAGCATATGAGTAGGGAAACTAGATAGAACCTTGCCATCTCAAGGAAGCTTTTAGCTACAATGGAGAGATGACTATTTTTTATATTAACGTTTACACATTGCATGATTTTATATATATTATCATGAACAATATATTCATTATACTAAAAAAATGTCCTCAATGCATTAATTAGCAAAATTCGTATAAGAAAAAACATAGGAATTGAATGATGCTGTGAAAAGCTGGTTAGATTTCCCACTTGGATAGCTGCACATTGAAGGAGGTGATTTATAGTGTAAAATCTTTGCTCCATTTTAAGGACTTGGCCAGTAATGGCGACCGAATAGTTAGGTTCACAGGGACTAGCAAGCTAGCTGGATGGCTGGCTGGTTGGCTTGCCTTTTCTTTTTTCCCTTTTTTGGTTTTAAGATTGGTTAAAATATGCCATAAGTCCATGTACTCTTCATTAATTTAGAATTTAGTCCCCCAATCTTTTTAATTTTAAAATTTAAGTCCAACTGTTAATCATTGTTAAAACTATTTTATTAAATTCAAGTTCATTACAATGGGTAAAAGTAACATGGAGGCCCTTGTAGTAAGAGTAGAATTGTATTTTGCCCCCTTTGCTAAAAAAAATGAACAAATTAGTCTACATATGTTAGATCAAAGAGCAAATTAAACCTTATATTAAAAATTTTATTCATTTCTATAATTAAAAACTGATCCATATACGTTAAAATGATGTACATATAACATGCCACGTGTAACTTTTTGTTTATCATGTCAATTGCATCGGTTTTTAACAGTAAAAATAGGTGAAATTTTCAACATAAAGAACTAATTTGCACTTTGAATTATTCTACAATGACTAATTTTTTCATTTTTGAGTAAAAGGACCTTCATGGTACTTTTACCCATTACAATGTCATTTTTTTATTATAAAATGCCACCCTAATTAAATTCAACCGTGTTAACAGTTGAACCTAAAAATTAAAACTAAAAAAGTAAGATTAAATTCCAGGAAATAAAAGTATTAGGATTAAATTGTAAATTTATGAATAGTACAAGTACTTATATATAGCATATTTTAAGCTTTAGGATTTTGTAGGCTTTATATCCTTGAAAATCATAGAAGATGGTCTATGGGTGAGGAAATGTCGGGTGCAAAGGAGTCAGAAATTTGAATCATTTAAAGTCATTACGGCTATAATCTAATGTCTAAATCCATTCGAAATTTCACATGCTTTATACGTAATTGTGTTGCTAAGTTCTTAATCCAGTGACAGTTGATGTTGCCGGTTGGTCGATGTTGCCGGTTGGTCAAGTGGCACCACCCTTTTTTCAGCACAGTCAATCATCACCTTTTAAAAAAAAAATGGTGTCTTCACTATGTCAGGCGGCACTCATATTATTCGAAATACCTGTGAAAATACGGATATTCACGATGGAAGTCAGCAAAAATTATTTAGCGAAAAAAGAAAAAAAAATTGTATATTTTATAAAAAAAGTGGCTTGAAAAAATAGAAAGAAAACCATAGGTGATTTGAAAGATTTGATCATTGTTTTAAATGATTTGGAGTAGACTATTGGGAGATCTAAACCATAACGAGAAGGAAATCTCTTTTTTTTTTTTGTTTTTGTGTGTGTCGAAATAGGCAAGAAAAGCCACCATAAATGGAGTCGGCTATTGTTTTAATGATTTATATTAATTAAAATTTAAAATATTAAAATATTCGTCTCCTATATTTTTTCTAGTATTTATCTTTCGCAACAAAGAAGAAAAAACTTATCAAAATCCAATGCAAAATTAATTCGAGAAAGATTAAAATATGTTGTTAGTCCGATAAAATTTGAGATTTAACATCTATACATTAAAATTCAATCTTTTTATCTTTTCAATTAAAGAAACCCGGTTCAATCATTATTATAGTTAGTTGTTTCAATCAAACATATTTACTTTCCATTCATTATATGTCGCGTCATATAAGGGTAACTTAATCAATATGCTAAATTGATAAATTTTGATTGAAAATACTTACGATTTTAATTATTGGGCTGAGATTTTTAAATCGAGAAAATAAGAGTTAATTTTAACATTTTAAATACAAGGATTAAATATTAAAATTTGTCAAACTATAAGGACTAATGGCATATTTTAACCTTTGAGAATATATATATATATTATAAATTCAAAGAGTTGATACAACCACTTTTTCTAGCTATTAAAGTGTTGAAAAGCTTTCCATGTTTAGCTGTGTATTTATTGGTGTCGTTTGTGGTGAAGTTTAGAAAAGGACTGTACAACGTGACCCTCATTTTAAACACAATCCAATCCATAGGGTTTAGGGTTTGGATTCTGTCTTTTTGTCCTTTTCCTTTTTTTGTAGGTTTCTTTTAGGATTACAAATTAAATTATTCGAATTTGAAATAAAAAAAATTAAGGATAAACTATTAAAATTGTTAATTTTATTTGTTTTGGGTTATATTTTAGTAATTTATGCTTAAAATGTTATGTTTTAGTCATTTTTGTTATCGTGTTGTAACATTTTAGTCATCGAGTAATTAATTATCGTTAATGGTGTAACGGTAAGTTGATCTGGCACGTTAAATCATCATTTCAAACGAAAATTTTAGGTTAAATTCTAGCCTTTTATTTTTTTCATTTTGAATAATTTAATTTTTTTCTTTTATGTTCTTTTTAAATTTTTTTTCCATTCTTTTGCTTCTCCCTTTATTTTCCTCCTTCATTTTCTTTAACGTAGTTTTTCTATGTTTTCTATTTGTTAAAACTAGTTCATAAGCTCGCATTGCTTAAAAAAAATTAAATTGTTCAAAAAATAAAAGTATAGGGATAAATTTTAACAAATGAAAAATATAAAAAATGCATTAAAAAATGGAGAAGAGAGGAAAATAGAGAGTGAAGCAGAAGAGAATAGAAAAAATGTTAAAAGAATATAAAAGAAAAATTAAATTATTCAGAACAAAAAAATATAAGGACCAATTGTAGAATTAAACCTAAAATTTTTGTTTGAAATAATGATTTAACTTGTCTCGTGAGCTTACCGTTAACAACAATTAATAGTTTAGTGGCTAAAATGTTACAATGCGATAACGTAAGTGACTAAAACGTAATATTTCAAACATAAATGATTAAAATGTAACCTGAGCTAAATAAAAGTGACAATTTTGGGAGTTTACCCAAATTTAAATTATTGAGTTTGAGTTAAAATACCAACAAATCAAATTTGAAAATATTAATAATTTAATATTATCAGCGCAATTTAATTTTTTTCTGAGAAAAAAAAGTTATGGTAGAATTTCATTCTTGGTACTTGCAAATCTATTGATATCACTTTTCAACTTTTATTAGGTCTGTTTTCATTGCTTTTAGAAAATATTTTTAAAATATGCTGTAAAAAGTGCTTATGAAAATTTATATGTTTCAGATTGCGTTGTTAAAAATATTTTTGTAGAAATAAAATATTTATTTTAAATATTATGTTGTGAAATAAAATATGACTTCAAATAATATTCAAATTAATTAATATTATGATATCTTAATAAGAATATTAAATAGATAATTAACTACAACTCATTATTAATATTTTAATATATGCAATAAAAATTTTAAATATTAGTAAACAATTAATATTAATTATTTGTGCATTTTAATTTTAATATATAATCTACATTTTAATATTATTAAAATATAATAATAACTACAAATCATTTACAAAAAATAATAATTACATAATTAAAATGTGTTATAAATTCTTATATTCTTTATAAATTAAAATTCAATTGCTAATATCATTATTTTTTGTTATTAAATTTACTAATTACTATTATGATATTTTTAAAATTAAAAAATTCATAAACATGTAACTAACAAAAATAATATTGTAATAAAAATAATTTTAACGGTGTTAACAATTAAACTTATATTTTACTTGATTATAATAAATAATAATTACTTGATTTTAATCTCATATTTATCAAATAAGTTAATGAGCTAAACTCGAATTTACATTTTCCGTAAAACCTTTTCAAAGTTCAAACTTGTATTCTCACCTGCGACCACTTCAATAATTCAACCTTTGTTTTTACACATTTGTGATGGTGAAAAGTAATTTATTTGCCACATCCAAGTTTATTTACATCCACTACTAAGTGGTTCCATATCCATTACTAGAAAATAAAAATGAAAAGAATCCTTTTGAAAAAAGAAGAAAATTTACATTGTAACACCATTGAGGGGAGAAAAAACACTGGATTCCAGCATGTCCGAGACTCGAACGTCGAACGGCAGACGGCCAGTTGACGAAAACAAGAATGTTCAACAGTTGAATATGAACACACATAAGAAAGATAAATTTTAAACCAATGAACCAAAACAACATCATAGGAACTCACTCTTTTGGCCATTTTGATTTGAAACCTCCATGGATAGGAACAAGCTTTGAATCCAGTTGCATTCAGGTATCATCAACTTGTGAATGAAAAACGAAGCTCGGGAATGTTGTTGTGATGTCCCTGTTTTGAGGATATAGAAGAAAAATCGTTGAAGGTGAGAGCAGACATGGGATGAAACCAAAGTGTTTATCAGGGAATGTTCGGAACTTACTTGAGGTATTGCAGGGTCATGTTTTTCAGAAGGGACGGATGTCGTAAAACAAGGCTTCTCCACTCTTCCTTGTCAATCCTTCCATCGTGTTTCGTATCAGCTTCCTCAAAGGTCTGTTGGAAAATGTAAAAAACAAAGGAAAATGAAAGTTACAAGATATGACATCAAATAAATCAGATTTAAGAGATCAATCACCTTGTCGATTATACTTTCTATAACATCATCCGAAAGGTTCATGCCTGATTCAGCAAGCGTAGCCACTACCATTTGCTTCACCTATATGTAAAAATATAGGTATGAATGACGGAAAGAAGGATCCAAGAAATATAGAATACAAAAGATCAAAACTGGGTAACATACTACTTACTTCCTGCCTCTCAATGAAACCTTGTTGCTTGAGATCGTATAGTTGAAAAGAGACTGCAAAAAGGCACAAAAGAATTACGAGACAACAAAGTACTCGGTGGATTGATAATTGGAAAATGAACTGGTACTTGAGTTCATAGTTCCATTTCCATGGCAGTCATTTACATCCGATCCCCAAGTTTATGAACGATGGCCAGAGATGCAAATAAAGATCTCGATGTAGACAAATATTAGACACATACACTCAATCTTATCGTCAATGGGTGCATTCGGATGGAAGACAGAGAGAGCACGAGCAAACTCTTCAAAACCTAGAATTCCATTATGCTTTGTATCAAACAAGTCAAATACCTGCAGCAAAGTACGAAACATGTTCAAAACGGCTCAGACAAGATGCTAATAACTGCAAAGATTGGTATGATGAGATTTAGGAGCATTATTTTATCGAGGACGGAAACAAAAACAATATCAGTTAACATTAGACTAAAAATACCCGATCTGCAAACAAGCTCTCCTTTTTGTTTGTTTTGAATAATGCCAATTGAAACTCCTCCTGCCAAATGGTAACATGAAATAAAACTCAGATACGAAAAAGCATTTCGAGTGATCATCAAGTCCCAAAACTTGTCAAATATAACAAAACAGCATCGGTTTAATAAAACGTGAAGTAAAAATAATAATAGAACAAATACCTTGTGAAGTAAAAGATAATAGAAAAAAGGTTAAATTCGGCAATTAGTCCCTGTACTTTATGAAAGTTGTGGATTTAGTCATTGTACTTTAATTTGGTCATTTTAGTCCCTAAACTTTTTAAATTTTAAAATTTCAATCCACATCAAAACAAAAAATGTTAAATTTATTAAGTTAAGTTTAGCTATATCCACATATTACTCACTAAAAACCTAGTTAACATATTAGCGACCATCATTTATGTCAAGATTGAAATTTCAAAATTCAAAAAGTATAGAGACTTTAAATGATTTAGTTTCAGAATATGAACTAAATCTACACCTGTATGCATAGTACAAAGCTAGTGATCGAATTTAACCAAACAGATTTAACGATTACTGTTTGGGTTAGGACTAAAAGTTTAAAATTCAAAAAGTATAACGAGTTAAATTAAAATATACGGACTAGATCCACAATAGGGACTAATAGAAGGATTTAATCTAGAAAAAATACCTTGTTAATCAGCCCATCATCTATCACCGCGCTACTTATCTTCTTGAAGAGCTCATAAAGAGCTTCTATTTCACTTACACTAACTGCAACAAGGTGCGAAATAAGCGAAAGCTCGAATAAGACATTAATTTGTTCAAAAGCTTAACAATTTAAGAAAAAAACAAAAACAAAAAGAAAAGAAAAGAAAACAATAACATACACACAGTCTCTCGTGCAAGAAGTTCAGGATCATCGAGACCTCTAGATTGTTTGTACAAATCAATATCACAACATTGCAGTACAGAAGCAAATAAATGCTTCACACCAGCTACGCACTGCAACATGATATCTTCCACACGTCAAAACACTCCATACCTACAAAACACAACCAGGGTTAGAAAAAAATCCCCAGTCACAACATTCTTTTCAATAATCTGTCTCGGGACGAATATACACGACAAACCTTTTAACCATTTCCTGATTCTGCTGACTGAAGCTCAAAATGTAAGAATCTGAATTCTGAAGACAGGAAGGAAAAAAAATCCTCAAAATCAAATCAATATCTGTTTAATAAATGAAACCAATATCCCAATTCTTTTTTGTCCTAACAGTCTTAAATGCATTCCATGATGTTCTCCCTGATCTTTGTACATGCATATACATATACATATATATATATGTATATATGTGTGTATATATATGATAATAATTCCTTCGTGTTCATTTTTCATGCATTGGATAATAATTGAAAACAAGAAGGCAATGCATAACAGATGAATGATGAAATGCCAAACAGAAAAAACCAAAAAAAGAACAAAGAAAAAAAATGATCAAAAATTACAGTGGTTGATCACAAATCACCAGGCTTTATTACACCCATTAATATCAAGAATCTATGATTACACCAGACATTGTTATTGTTAAAAGGATGTGTGAACAGAATTTTCTAATAAAAGAAACAGTTCAAAACCATATACCCATCAAATCAAACACATTAAGAACGCCAATTCAACCCCCCAAGCAGATCCAATCTAACCAATTCAACACAAAATTAACAACAAATGATTGAAAAATAGAAAAAAACATAACTATAATAGATCTACCAAAGACTGGAAATCTAGACAGAAGATACTCACTTTTAAGCTCACGTAGATTTTCAAAAAAAGAAAAAAGTTAGGTAATTTTCTCGAGAAACAAACAGAGAAAAGAAAACAGAATTGAAGGGAAAATTATAGTAATACCTGGAGAGAGTAATGTTGGGGTAGTATAGAAAATCTATGAAACTGGGTGTGAGTTAATTGGGGAATGAAAACGATTGCGATAAGGGTTGTGGAGGAACTGTAGAGTCCAATCATTTATTATATATATGCAGACATAAAATTGAAAAATAAAAATAATAAAAAATAAATAAATAATTTTCTAAAAATAGAAATTGATAAATATGAATAAATAAATGAAAAATAGATAATTACGAAATTTTATTTGTATAAGTTGTGAGTTTAAATTCTATCGTAATATTGTTTTAATAAAAAATGAAAAGACAAAAATATCATCCTATTAAATATTGTTACTTTATATATAAAATGATATTTTAGTAATATTTTAATAAAATTAGTGTTTGGTTAACTCGTAACATTAATTCAATTAATGACATAATATAGTATTAGATTATATCACACTCACGAGTGGAAAAGAAAAATTAAAAAATGGTTTAAGGATCAAATAGAACTTTACTTAAAAGGGTAAAGATGTTGAAAATCATGGTTGTCTTAATTCTCCGTTTAATTTCCTTTTTAAGTTTTTAAATTTGTATTATTTATTAAATTATCTCAAAATAGATAAGAAGTTATTTTGTTCTGTTAATTTTATAAAAAATATTTTAATCCTTAATTTAATTTTTCATTTTTTAGCCTTTAAACCTACATTGTTAACTCGCATACATATGCAACTTCATTTAAATCTAAAAATATAAAAATAATTAAATATGTATAAATATTAAAATATCTTAAAATTAAAATTAATTTTTTTAAGCTAATGCAAATTTTATTATTTAAAAATCTTAAAAATTTCAAATTAAATTTCATTTGTTTTCCATCGTTGAAGAACACCTTCAATCACATCAACGACTTCATGCTGTTTTGCCTATAAATTATTAGATTGTTTAGGGTTTTGAGTAACTTTCAATTTTGAAATTTTAGATTTTTTAAATTTAAATATGAAGTGCTCTTCTTCTTCTCCAAACTCACAATTTTTCATTAAGTTTGAACTTAAGGTTTTATTTTCAGCTATAAATAAAACATTTAATATATTTATAATGATCTAAGAATAGTATAGTCGACGCCGATTTACATGAAAAAGGAGGAAAAAAAACAAGCAAAGAAAGATAATATGAACAGAGCATAAATTAATAAAACAAATGAAAAACGAGTAGGATTAAAGTGGAAAAATTAGTTGGAAAATTATTATTTTCTCTCACCAATTGATTTTTATATAAAATTTTATTTATTTTAAGATTTCTAAATTTTGTTACAATTATTTTAATAAAAATTTGAAAATATAAAAATACTTTTTGAACTATAATTCAAGACTAAATTCAAAGACATGAAAGAAGAGATAAACAACACCACCATACAAAATGTTACACTCAAACAAACCATCACAGATAGTACGAAATGCAATGAAAGACAGAGGAATTGGTACAATAATAAAGACAGACACATACCAATGCAACCCTTCACCATAGGCAAAATTGTCTACAGAATAAGAAATTATGAAAATACAACACTAATTCTTGAACATTAGTTGCAGTAATTAGATCCTTCTTCATCTATTGCTGCGATTGCCTTTCTTTGACTTTCTTTTTCGCCTCTTCTCATGTTGGTTTTCAACCAAATTCATCAACCAATTCGGTTTACCATTCTGGAAAACAACATATCCCACGAACATTCCGAACACTACTCAGCATCCATAACCTATCAACGCCACTTTCTAACCAAAACCAATGTTTGATTTTGAGCCATCTTTTTCAAGCACACTTGGAGGTGGTGGCTCAATGATGTTGCAACCTTTTGAGACCAGAAACCCACATAGTCCCTTTTTTCCTTCACATGAATCATTTCCAAATGTGTTGAACTGTTTTCCTTGAGGAATTTGACCATGGAGTTGATTTTTAGAAACATTTAAGGACGAAAGATATGCCAGCTCTGCCAATCTATTTGGAATCGTCCCAGACAACTTGTTTGAAGATAGGTCCAACCATTCAAGGCTTGTCAAATTCCCTATTGAGGTGGGGATACCGCCATTAAGGTTATTATGAGAAGGTTGAGCCCTTTCAGTAAGTTAAGCTTCCCAATAACCTTTGGAATACCCCCTTCAAACTGATTGTTTGATAGATCAATGATCATCCACATGTTAAAAATTTTCACCAATTCCATATCTTGTCCTTTCGTAACAATTCCAATGGAATAGGTATAGAAGGCACTCTGATCATACATCCTCATGTACGACATTGTACTCCCAATCTTCTCTAGATTTATCATAGCCTTGAAGCTGTTGATGTATCTCACTGGTAGGGGTCCAGAAAAATAATTACTTGAGAGGTCAAAAATTTAGATTTTAGAGAAAAAAGGGCTAGACTTGGAGCTATTGACATACAAGGAACCATGCATATGATTTGACTTCAATACAAGAACTTGTAGCTGTGGAAGACTTCCCAACCAATGAGGAAATGTATCATTGATCTTGTTGTTACCAAGATCTAGCACTTCCAAACCTTTACAATTAAGGATGGATGGTGTCAAAGGCCCTTCTAACAGATTTCCATTTAAGTTGAAATTACTCAGTTGGCATCCCTTTACAAATGTTGGAGGAATCGTCCCATAAAACTTGTTCTTCTTCAGATTCAAGAATTCAAGGCTGTTGCTCAAATTTCCAAAACATTGCGGAATTGTTCGACTCAAGTTATTGTGGGACAAATCAAGAATTTGAAGAGCACTGGCATTGCATATTAAAGAAGAAACCTCTCCATTGAAACTATTATTTGAGATCAGAAAGATATTGACCGTCGAAGCTAGAATCGGAAGATTTTCACGGATCAAATCGGAGCTTAAGTCAAGAAATGCAATATTCTTCCATGGAAATTGCTCAACTTCTGTCAAAGAGTTATGGGATACATTTAAATACCTCAAAGAGTCAATCCCCACCTCTTGCATCCACTGTGGAATCTTGCCTTCAATTCTGTTGTAAGAGAGGTCTAACCAGTCCGAACTTTTAAGCCCTTTTAAAAATTGGAGGAATTCACTAAGATTGCAAGATGACAATAATAAGCTTGTAAGATTAACAGTAGAAGTGCTATTAGATGTTAAGGATAGGCTGTTATATGAAAGGTCAACATATTTGAGATTTGGAAGGTTTGAGAACATGTTCAACTCTATGACACCACTAAGATTATTTGAGGATAAGCTGAGCCCGATAAGATTGAGAAGTTGGAATATTGAAGATGGAAGAAGACCTTGGAGTTTATTATTCTCTAACCATATCGATTCTAGTGATTTGGATTGGAATTCTTTGATATGCCCATTGATTTGATTTTGAGAGAGATCTATTTCCTTTAAGGTGGGAGCAGTATACAACCATGAGGGAAGTGTTCCATTGAATAAATTGTTAGATAAATCTAGTAATATTAGATCAAGAAAAGCTGCTACCTCATCTGGAATGGAACCTTTAATGTATTTCCAGCAATTGTTAAGTCTTTAAGCCGCGTTAGGTTTGGAATTGACAATGGAAATTGTCCACTCAATTGGTTGTGTGACAAGTCTAAATGAGTGAGTTGCAAGAAGTTCCCCAATAATCTTGGAATTTGTCTACTCAATTGGTTCATCGACAAGTCTAAATGAGTTAGTTGCAAGAGGTTTGGCAAATCAAAAATATTTTTTGGGAATTTTCCTTGCAAATCACAACCACCAAGACTAAGAGACCTTAGAGAAGAGGATAGATTCATGAAGACATGAGGATTAACAGAAGACATGTTGATTCCATCCAAAAACAAATGTCTGACCTCGGTTAGGTTGTGAACAATTCCCTCCAGAGCATGTTTGTCAAAGAGGAGAGATCAAGTGAAACTAATTTTGACAGGTGGGAGACTTGGGACGGGACTTCTCCTACAAACCCTGTATTGAAAAGGTTGAGGTAGAATAGGCTTGTAAACTGATCGAACTCGGATGGAATTTTGGAAAGATTAAAATCATTGTGGGCAAGGTTGAGTTTTTGAAGGTGAGGAAGAAGGAAGAGAGTGGTATTAGAAGGGAAGTTGCCATATAGCCAACTGCAGCTCAAGTCAAGGGCAATCATATGAGCATTTAGGTGGTCACAAGTGACCTCATCCCATAAGCAGCAATCTTTACCCTTCTTCCATGAGTTTGTCTTGGGATAAGATTTAAGTCCAGCAATACCATTGCAAAGGAAAGAAGCATCCTTTGCTATGGAAAAAGAGTTATTGAACTGGATTAGTGAAGAGCAAGAGTGAGATACTGAAGAAGAAAAAGAAGCATAAAGATGGGGAAAGAAGAGGAATAGGGAGAGAAAGAGATAGGAGACCATGTTATGTTTGTAGAGGAAGATGAAGGATATGAATGGTATTTATAGAAAATGAATAAAAGTTATAAGTCTACACAACATTTTATTTGTTTGGAAGATAAAGAAAGCGTTACATATTTTGCCAATTGACGTTTGTCTATATTAGAAGATACCCATTCATTGCCCATACCTTTCCCATACCTTGGAAAGGTCAAAGTTATGGGCACCAAATATTTATTTAGTGTTGGGCATGGAATAATAGTAATTTTTGGTCCCTAATTGTATAGGGACTTTGCAAGGTGGCCCTTGAACCTCAACTATAAATAGGCCTAACCATTGCTCATTCTAATCATCCCACATTTGCCATTCTCTACTTAAGGCATTGTTCTCTCTCCATATTTGTAAAGTTTTACTTGTATTTTGGAGTGAAATATATTTGGTAGTGCCCAAGGACGTAGGCGAGATTTGCCGAACTTCGTTAAAATTCTGGTGTTCTTTACTATTTATTTTCCATATTTTGTAAGTGTGATTGTAGTGATTTATTGTGCTATTAAATTACGATGAAGGGATATTATGGCTAGGAAAGACTTGGTACTTAAGTGATCCTCGTGATCCACCTCTCTTTCCTGGGAATTGAACTTAGTGTGATTTTTTTAGTACAATAATTTTACTCTTTCACACCCTTTCGCGCAATAATTGGAATCAGAGCCAGATTCGTACTTAGAGAATATGACCATTTACGGTACTATTCATGTATACAGTACTATTCACGTATACAGTACTGTTCACGTATACAGTAGTTGGGATTGATGAGAAAAATGGCAGCAGTATCGTCATCAGCAATGACTATTGTGACAAATGCAAAATTTGAAGTAAAGAAATTTGACGCTATCAACAATTTTGGTATGTGGCAATGTGAGATCCTGGATGTCTTATGTCAGCAAGAGCTAGATATAGCCCTTGAAGAAAAACCTGACAAGATGGATGACAAGGAGTGGGCCAAGATCAATAGACAGGCGTGTGGTACAATTCGCCTATGTTTGGTCAAAGAGTAGAAGTACTCTGTCATGAGGGAGACATCAGCGAAGAAGTTATGGGACACACTAGAAGAAAAGTTTCTAACGAAAAGTCTTGAGAATAGGCTTTATATGAAAAAAAAACTTTATCGATTCACGTATGCACCCGGTATGTCGATGAATAACCACGTGAACTCATTCAATAAAATTTTAGCAGACTTGCTAAATTTGGATGAGAAATTTGAAGATGAAGACAAGGCATTATTGTTGTTGAATTCCCTTCTTGATGAATATGATCATCTTACCACCACATTGCTTCATGGGAAGAACACGATCACATTTGATGCAGTCTGTAGTACGTTGTATAAATCTGAAACTCGAAAGAAAGATAAAAGAGATCACAGAGATACAACTGCAGAAGTCTTAACAGTAAGAGGTTGTTCATACAGCAGTAAATCTGGTAGAAGGGGAAAGTCCAAAGGGAGACCCGCCAAAGATGAATGTGCCTTTTGCCGTGAAAAAGGGCATTGGAAAAAGAATTGTCCTAAGCTAGAAAAGGGCAAGGCTATTTCTAATGCATGTGTAGCAGAGCATGATGAGGAGTCAGACTTTAGCTTGGTTGACATGGCAATGGCATGTCAAACGGATGAGTGGATTTTGGATTCAGGATGTACTTACCATATGTGTCCTAATAAGGATTGGTTTTCTAGTCTTAAAGAGCTATAAGGTGGAATTGTTCTTATGGGCAATGATAGTGCTTGTAAGACAATGGGAGTGGGTACAGTCCAATTGAAGAATCACGACAGCTCAATTCAAGTCTTGACAGATGTTCGCTACGTACCTAGCTTGAAGAAAAATCTCATCTCATTAGGGGCCCTAGAATCTAAAGGGCTCACAATCACTTTGAGAGATGGATTACTAAAAGTAGTAGCTGGGCAATTGACGGTGATGAAAGGCACAAGAAGAAATAACTTGTACTTTTTAAATGGAAGTACAGTTATTGGATCAATATCAACAATTTCTACAAAAAATGTAGATTCAGAGGCTACCAGATTATGGCATATGCGATTGGGACATGCTGGTGAAAAAGCTTTGCAGACATTGGCGAAGCAAGGCTTGTTGAAAGGTGCAAATTCTTGCAAAATAGAATTCTGTGAACATTGTGTTCTGGGCAAGTAGAAGAGGGTAAAATTTGGTCCAGCAATTCACAATACGAAAGGAATTCTGGACTACGTTCACAGTGATGTGTGGGGACCTACCAAAGTGGCTTCTTTGGGAGGTACGCATTATTTTGTTACTCTTGTTGATGATTATTTAAGAAAAGTATAGGTGTATCTAATGAAAAGAAAAATTGAAGTTTTGGATGCATTTCTGAAATGGAAAAAGATGGTAGAGACTCAGACTGGTCGAAAGGTCAAACGACTTCGATCAGATAATGGCACTGAGTACAAAAATGATCCATTTCTACAAGTATGTTAAGATGAGGGCATTGTGTGACACTTCACTGTTCGGGATACACCACAACAGAATAGGGTGGCAAAACACATAAATTGAATTATACTGGAGAAAGTTCGATGTATGTTGTCCAATGCTGGATTGGGCAAGAAATTTTGGGCTGAGGCAGTTACATATACGTGCCATCTAATTAACCGTTTGCAGATGTGGAGATGTGGACTGCAGGTGGAGCTTGAAAAGGTTAACAATGATCCAGTTAATATTGAAGGGACAAATGATGAAGAGGTTCCTACCCAAGAACCTCTATAGCAATAAGATTCAATTGCATATAAGAGGCCAAGAAGAGAGATTCGTAAGCCTGCTCGCTTTGATGATATAGTGGCCTATGCACTTCCAATTGCAGATAATGATGTTCCTTCTACTTACACAGAAGCAATAAGTAACCCTGATGGTGTAAAGTGGAAGCAAGCAATGAATGAAGAAATACAGTCTCTTCATAAAAATAGGACCTGTGAGTTGGTGACACTACCCAAGGGAAAGAAGGCAATTGGATACAAATGGGTATATACAAAGAAGGAAGGATTTCCTGATAAAAATGAAATTCGATACAAGGCTAGATTGGTAGCAAAGGGTTACGCTCAAAAAGAAGGAATAGACTAAAATGAAGTGTTTTCTCCAGTTGTGAAGCATTCGTCTATTCAGATTTTGCTAGCCTTGGTCGCATAATATGATCTTGAACTAGTTCAGCTTGATGTGAAGACCGCGTTTTTACACGGTGATTTGGAAAAGGAAATCTATATGACTCAGCTAGATGGATTCAAGGTTGCTGGAAAAGAAAATTGGGTTTGCAAACTAATAAAGTCGCTCCGAGGCAGTGGTACAAGCGATTTGATCAGTTCATGAAAGGGCAAAGGTACACAAGAAGTAAATTTGATCATTGCGTGTATTTTCAGAAACGAACTTTCATATACTTGATCTTATATGTTGATGATATGCTAATAGCATCTAAGAGCAAAGTTGAGATTGAAAGATTGACGACTCAACTCAATCTCAAGTTTGAGATGAAAGATCTAGGAGAAGCTAAAATGATTCTCAGCATGGAAATATGGAGAGATAGAGCTCATGATAGAGTTAGCTTATCTCAAAAGCAGTATTTGAAGAAGGTACTATAGCAGTTTGGCATCAACGAGCAGACAAAACCTGTAAGTACCCCGTTGGCTCCTCATTTCAAGCTTTCTGCACAACTATCTAAGTACCCTGTTGGCTTCTTATTTCAAACTTTCTGCACAACTATCTCCTTCGACGAATACGGAACGAGAATACATGTTGCAAGTTCTGTATTCTAATGCAGTGGGTAGCTTGATGTATGCAATGGTGTGTACAAGACCCGACATTTCACAGGCAGTTAGTATAGTAAGCAGGTATATGCATAATCCTGAAAAAGGACATTGGCAAGCTGTGAAATAGATTCTACGGTATATTCAGAAGACCGTGGATGTTGGATTACTGTTCAAACAGGATAATACACTTGGTAAAGATGTTATTAGGTACGTTGATTCTGACTATGCCGGTGATTTGGACAAGCAAAGATCAACCACTGGTTATGTGTTTACACTTGCTGGAGGACCAATAAGTTGGAAGTCTACATTGCAGCCTACAGTTGCATTGTCAACCACAGAAGCCGAGTACATGGCTGTAACAGAGGCTGTAAAGGAGGCTATTTGGTTACAAGGTATGGCTAAAACCTTGGGGTTGGTTCAGGAGCATATTAACGTGTATTATGATAGTCAAAGCGCTATTCATTTAGCAATGAATCAAGTCTATCATGCACGTACAAAGCATATCAACATACGATTCCATTTTGTGCGGGAAATTATTGAAGAGGGGAAAATTTGTCTTCAGAAGATCAAGACTGCAGATAATCCTGCATATATGATGACCAAGGTAGTAACAGCAACCAAGTTCGAACATTGTTTGAACTTGATCAATATCCTGCAAGTTTAACAGTTCAAGAAGGCACTATCAAGTATTGTTGTCAAAGGCAAAAAGAATTGTGTGAAGATAAGATTATCCTAATCAAATCTTCAAGGTGGATATTATTAGAATATACCCATTCCTTGCCCATACCTTGCCCATACCTTTCCCATACCTACCCATACCTTGGAAAGGTCAAAGTTATGGGCACCAAATATTTATTTAGTGTTGGGCATGGAATAATAGCAATTTTTGGTCCCTAATTGTATAGGGACTTTGCAAGGTGGCCCTTGAACCTCAACTATAAATAGGCCTAACCATTGCTCATTCTAATCATCTCACATTTGCCATTCTCTACTTAAGGTATTGTTCTCTCTCCCTATTTGTAAAGTTTCACTTGTATTTTGGAGTGAAATATATTTGGTAGTGCCCGAGGACGTAGGCAAGATTTGCCGAACCTCGTTAAAATTCTGGTGTTCTTTACTATTTATTTTTCCATATTTTGTGAGTGTGATTATAATGATTTATTGTGCTATTAAATTACGATAAACGGATATTCTGGCTAGGAAAGACTTGGTACTTAAGTGATCCTCGTGATCCACCTCTCTTTCCTGGGAATTGAACTTAGTGTGATTTTTTAGTGCAATAATTTTACTCTTTCACACGCTTCCACGCAACAGTCTATTTAGAAACATAAATTTTATATTTTTAGATAACAACGGCATGACTGATCATTGTCACAAAAAAATTGGAGAGTAAATTCGAAAAATGGTAGGTGGTTTCACAACAGAACCGTTAGTATGTTCTGATAGCTATTAATTACAGTGGAAGATATTGGATTGTCTCCCCAACACAACTTGGAAGTGAAAACATTTGCCTTGAATCTTCGATCCTACCTACGACAAGTCTTCACCCATATGTCAGATGAACCATATCATGAGTGCAGGTTTATATATGCAATCAAGCTTTACTCACTACTTCAACATCACAAATCCAGGGAATCTGTATGTATGTATGTCTGTATGTATGAAATTTGCAGGTTTATATATTTGAATTCAAGCATAGAATATAAATTCAATGAATATCAGTTAACATTAGATTAAAAAATACCCTTTCTGCAAACAAGCTCTCCTTTTTGTTTGTTTTGATTAATGCCAATTGAAACTCCTCCTGCCAAATGGTAACATGAAATAAAACTCAGATACGAAAAAGCATTTCGAGTGATCATCAAGTCCCAAAACTTGTCAAATATAACAAAACAGCATCGGTTTAATAAAACATGAAGTAAAAATAATAAAAAAAAGATAATAAAAAAAGGTTAAATTTTGCAATTAGTCACTGTACTTTATGAAAGTTATGGATTTAGTTATTTTACTTTAATTTGGTCATTTTAGTCCTTGAACTTTCAAATTCTAAAATTTCAATCCTCACCAAAACAAAAAAATGTTAAATTTATTAAATTAAGTTTAGCTATTTCCACGTATTACTCACTAAAACCCTAGTTAACAGATTAGCAAGAATCATTTATGTCGAGATTGAAATTTTAAATTTTAAAAAGTATAGACTTTAAATGATTTAGTTGTAGAATATGAACTAAATCTACACCTGTATGCATAGCACAAAGCTGGTGATTGAATTTAACCAAATAAATTTAACAATTACTGTTTGGGTTAGGACTAAAAGTATAAGGACTAAAATTGATCAAATTAAAATATAGGAACTAGATCTACAGTAGGGACTAATAGAAGGATTTAACCTAGAAGAAATACCTTGTTAATCAGCCCGTCATCTATCACCGCGCTACTTGTCTTCTTGAAGAGCTCGTAAAGAGCTCCTATTCACATCCCATATGTTCATATATGGCTTATAAGACAAAAGTTAAAACAGCCTTTAGTTCATCTACATTCCACGTCTAATCTGCAAGCATAAAATATTAACCTTTGAACTCCATAATAACAACACCAATTTCTAACAATTGCAGAAGAATGTCCAATAATTCCACCTAAATTAACAACAATTTGCAGCATCCAAATTGGAGACCATGCTTACAAATTGTGTGTATTAAGTGTCAAATGGTTTAATGTATAATTCCACAGTCATTAGTGTATAAAGTTGAAACCAGAGTCGCCTATATATGTTGAATAATAGTATCTAAGAAACATATTTTCCACCAGACTGCAAATTCTAACTTGTTTATACTCTTAATGAAGCTACCTAAAAGATATGATGAATTCCACTGCAAATTTTGTATTGCTTGGAATGAATTGACTGTCATTTTCTATTGCTTGCGACAAAATTTTGTATTGCTTTAAATTTAAATAAGAAATAGGAGAAAAAAAAGTACAAGGAAAGAAATTTTGCTAATTCAATTTCCCAAGTCTTTATTCAAAGTTGGTTCTAAATTAAATTGGAGTGAATATTACTATTTCTGTTTTTTGCCAACTAGAAAATTAAAAAAGAAGAAAAAGATGATCCCATATCAAAAGACTATAATAGCTAAAGTTTGTTCCAACCATTAGGTGAGAAAATTTCACATTCATGCATTAAAGTTCGAGTTACCTTTACAATTGTCTTTATGGTGGATGCACTTTTTGAATTATATTAACACTGCAAGTTTGTAACACCC
Source organism: Gossypium arboreum (assembly GCF_025698485.1). Lineage (NCBI taxonomy): Eukaryota > Viridiplantae > Streptophyta > Magnoliopsida > Malvales > Malvaceae > Gossypium > Gossypium arboreum. The sequence goes on from NC_069074.1 coordinate 92,617,076, forward strand.
CAAACTCGGCCTAGACGTTATGGCCGAATCTGGCATGTCACATCAAAGTGTCCTTTGAAATCGTACTTGTTGGTAAAAATCCGTTTCCAAGCTAAAAACCCTTTTATTTCTTTTATCAAAATAGCTCGTCAAAATGTTTGTCATGTTTGTTACTTTTGATTTCTCAATCTGATTTAAATCGTGGAAGCTTTCTTTTAAAACCATGAAGTTTAAAATACGTGTTTTTCGAAAACAATTATTATTATGAAAACTCGTTGTTTCTTAGACTAGCATTTTAAAATAAGTGATCAAAGCCCAATTAAAAATTAAAATCCACCAATGGCCTTATTACATAATTAAAAACTCAAAAGTAAATAATGAATAAAGTCCAAAGCAAGACAACAGCAGATGTGTCGCCACCTCCAAGTTCCTCATAGCGTCAAATCGTCTATGGCTGGGGATTACCTGTACAATTAAAAAGGAAATGGTGAGTTTACGACAACTCAGTGTGTAATCCCCTATCAGTCAACCAGTAAACAGTGCATGCAATATCAGTCTGGGCCTGAGCTCTATTCAATAACAGTATAGTTTGTAAATGTCTTATTAAATTCTCACTTCGAGGAGTGCTATGTTACTCCAATAAAATTTCTCCTAATTTATATTTGAATTCAAGCATAGAATATAAATTCAATGAATATTGTAATCTAAATTTATTTGGAATAGTTACTTTTCATTCGTTAATTATTTCTGTTTTAATCAAGTAAAAAATTAAAACTAAAAAGACATAATGATTTATTTGGCATTTTTTAACTTTACAAACAAAAAATCATTTTAGCTGTCCAATTTTTTTTGTCTCTTTTAGCCTTGAAACTTATATAGTTCGTAAAATCACAAAAAAAAAGATGAAAAAGTTAATATCTGTTAACTAACAAAACTAGCACTTACGTGGCTGATGTTGACCCTTAGTAGTTATGACATAACCTACGTGGTTGTTAACAGATACCACACCAACACTGTTTGTTGATGTGACAATGCTACATGATTAATAATCACTAACATGGTAGCGCCACGCCATCACCCATTGGTGACATATTAACTTTTGAGTTCAACTCAAATTACTCTTTCCTTGGTTATAAATTAAGAGGATAACTAATTTGGATGGGAATTGTTACTTTTTATTAACTCAGTTGAAAGCACTATAACACGTAAAGTTTGGTCCTATTGCAGAATTCACATGCAATGCGGGACATTTACATTATGTAGAATTCAACACATGTATGGAAATATTTGTATTTCCACAATCATCATGTTATTAGTGATCAGCAGCAAACTACTTCCTTTTTACCATATATTTTTCATTCATAAAATTGATTACCTTTTTTTTTTAACCAAAGAAGTAAAATAACTAACATTCATGAGATTACAAAGTCTTCTTCCTTATAACACCTCAAGTTTGGTCCCAAATTATTTTCCACACAAAAGAATAAAGAGGAAGAGGACTGCTTCAAATTTAACTATCAATTGTCTATTCACTATACTTTAACCTCACAAAAAAGACCAAGACCAAGACTATGACTATCAATTGTCTATTGACTTCATTGACTTCACACTTGCTGTTGCTTCCTCCCATCACTCTCACCCAAACTTAATTTACAAGCAATGTGGAAATTTCAGACATTTGCCCCACAATGTATAATAATTCACTGCAGGAAAATAGGGCTTTAGCGGCGTTTTTAGTAGCATTTTATCAACAAACGCTGCAAAAATTTTAAAATACAGAGCAATAGCGGCGGCGCTTTTGGTAAAACGCCGCTAAAAACCAGATCATTAGCGGCGCTTTCGGTAAAACGCCGCTAAAAACCAAAGCATTAGCGGCACTTTTGGTAAAACGCCGCTAAAAACCAGAGCATTAGCGACGCTTTCGGTAAAATGCCGCTAAAAACTAGAGCATTAGCGACGCTTTCAGTAAAACGCCGCTAAAAGTCATATAACCCCTATACCCGAACAAAAATCATAAACACTAATCTTATAACCCCTAAAACAATAATTATTAAAATTTATGGTTATACAATATATTAAATATTCTCTTATATAATCGTAAAAGAGATATATAGTATTGAATTTAAAATATTAATGAAATTAATTATCATTATAGTTTAAGATATATGGTTTAGGGTTTAAGCAGGTTTATGAGTTAACTATATATGGTTTAAGATTTACGGTTTAGGAGTTAATTAGTATTTGAAGGTTTATGATGAATTATGGGTTTAGGGATTATGATTTAGGGTTTAAAGGTTAGGGTTGAAGTTTACAATGGGAAAATTATTAACTTCTTAAGAGATAATTTTCTTTCCAGATTCTTACATGGGATGCTATTAAGAAAGGGTGATTTTGAATGTGGAATTAGCATTTGTTGAACTATTAGCTAGAAATTAACTGAAGAACATTTAAGATTCATGCTATTTTGTATATACTCATATTATTTAATATAAGAATATAAACATATATATATATATATATGTGTGTGTGTGTGTGTGTTTTAATTTGTACTACACTAACATTGGCCACACGAATTCCTAATAATATGTATACGATTATGGTTTAAGGTTAGCAATTTTTTAATTACTTTATAGTTTGGGCTTTATGGTCTAGGAGTTATGGTTGGTTTAAGGTTACCGAATAGTTTTGGGGTTTAAAGTTTAGGGTTAGGGGTTTTGTGTTTGTGGTCTAAGGTTTAGGGGTTTAGAGTCTCAGGTTTAGGGTTTTAAATTTAGAGTATAATTTTGGATTTTAATTTAGAAGATAAATGTATATTAGATAAATATATATATTATTATTTGAAAAAATATATAAATATATATATGAAAAGTGGTTTAGTGTGCAATTGTGTACATGAATTCTGTAATTTGATGTAGATCTTGTAAAATATTTACGCGTTATTGATATAATAAATAGCATCATGTATTTTTAAATTAATTTATATGCATACATAATATGTATTTTAAAATGTGTATTAAATCAAAATTAAAGTTTCAAATATAGTTAGGGTTTAGAGTGTAAGTTTATTGTTTGAGGTTTAAAGTTTAAGGTATATTATTATTGAATATTAAACCAATATTTAGAATTTTATGAGATTCTTAGGAATTTGGACTAAACCTAATATAAATATATGAAATATAGATATTGTACTACACTAACATTCATCACAAGTATCATTATTTAGATATAATTTAAAAGAAATTCTAAATATATAGTTTTAAATTTTGATCAATTTTATAAAATATTAAGGTATTAGCGGCGTTTATGCATAAAACGCCGCTAAAGATAAAAAATAGCGGCGTTTTTCAAGAAAACGCCATAAAATTTAATTATACATTACAGTAAAACGGCGTTGTTTCCTCTAAATAGTAATGGCTTTAGTGGCGTCTCTGTAATAAATGCCACAACTCGTATTAGAACGACGTCGTTTTGTAGTGTAGATAAAAGAGGCGTTAGTGGCGCTTTGCTGAAAACGCCGCAAAAGGTCTCATTACAGGCGTGTTGCTGAAAACGCCACAAAATTTCCATATTTGAAACGGCGTCGTTTTTTCTCTCCTGAGGTTTATGCCCTTTACTCGAAATCAGTCTCATTTTTTGCTAAGTAATTTTCCCTCATTTCGTCTCTTCCTTCCCTAAATCCCTAAAACACTTCTCTTTTTCCCCCAAATCATCCCCTAATTCCCCAAACCCAAAATCCCTAACATTTTCCCCAAGTCTCCTTTTTTTCCCTTATTCTGTTCCCCCATCCCCAAAATCCCTAACTATTTTTCCTTTCTTCTCGTCGACAGTCATATGCTTCATGGGTTTGAAATGATTAGTTTTTGAGTCCCCTTCAGATTAATGTGTAGTTACTGTATTACTTGCTTTTTTTTTGTTTGAAATGGTTTGAAATGGGTTTGATCTCGATGATTATACCCTTGTTTTAAGTAAACCCAATACCGGGTTTGGTGTTTCTGGTGCTGTTTTTAACTTAACCACCACAATTATTAGTGCTGGAATCATGGTTTTACCTGCTACTATGAAGGTTCTGGGTCTTGTTTTAAGGATTTTTTTGATAATCCTGATTGGGATTTTGTCTGAAATTACTGTCGAGATGTTGATTAGGTTTGCGGTTTCTTGTAAAGCTAGATCTTATTGGGAAGTTGTGAAAATTGCAATGGGGAGAACTGCTAGGGTTTTGTCTGAGATTTGCATAATTGTCAACAATGCAGGTATCCTGATAGTTTATTTGATTATTATGGGTGATGTTATGTCTGGTTCGGTTCGTCATATTGGGGTTCTCGATCAGTGGTTAGGACTGGTTTTTGGGATCATAAGAAGTTATTGGTTTTGGTTGTTATGGTTGTTTTTCTTGCTCTATCTTTGCGTGTTAGATAGGATTGAGTCATTGAGCATGACTTGGTACGCTTGGTAGCTCTCATTGTTGTTTTCGTTGTGGTTTGCTTTTTTGTTGCATTCATTAAGCTTATTGAAGGGAAGATAGAGGCTCCAAGGAGGAGCCAGATTTTGGATCGAAAATGGCAATTTTGATTTCTTGGTAGTTATCCCTATTATGACTAATGTATATGTTTGCCATTTCAATGTTCAACCTATATACAATGAGCTCGAAGGTGATGTTTTGACCAATTTTGATAGGAATCTGGGAATTCGTTTTTTAATCGCTTTGAATTATATTTACTCTTCATTTGGTTCTGGTTTTCCCTGTTATTCACTTTTCCCTAAGGCAAACTGTGGATAACTTGGTGTTTGAGGGATCAACTCCTCTCATGGAGAGTAAAAAGGTCTTTGGCATTAATGAGAATATTGTTAGTGCATATATATATTGGATCTACTATGATCCCAAATATATGGACAGCTTTCAAATTCTTCGAGCAACAACAACTTTTTCCTTAGGTTTTACGTTCCTTGCTCTAATTGCATTGAGGATAAGTCGCAAGAAGAGAGCATGAGCTTGAAGCAGTAGAGGAAATTTTGTCGTGGTTAATGTTAATCTGGTGTGATAGTTAGCATTCTTTGGGACAATCGGGAATATTTATACCAAATTGCAATGATAATATGTATACAATGTAACTTACTGTCTTTTAATGGTATTGAGCTTGGTCCTATTTCTCCTGTTAATGGTATACTATTTCTCCTGTTAATGTTATACCAAATTGCTGGCTATTTTTTTTAATAATTTTATTTGTTTATTCCCACCTGTTATTATGCAATATAATTAATATTATACCAATCATTAAATGTTGTTTATTTTTAGAACTCATTTGATTGTTTTGTCGACCAGAAACAAACTTCTGTTCTTCAAATGCAATGAGTAGGGAAGTCTCTCGACATTATTAGAGATTAATCCCAAGCATCTCTAAATAAACCCTCAAGAAAACATTTCCAATTCAATCAAGGTAAACATTGTCTTCCCTAACATTTATGTTTCTTTCAACATGTGTTTCCTTTTATGTTTTCAATGTTTAATTAACATTTAATTACATTCCTAAATTTTTAATGTTTTTCCTAACATTTAATTAACATTTAATTACATTCCTAAATTTTTAAGCTTATTTCATCCACTATTTTTTGTGTTTTGTATCGATTTGGCTTCCTTCGTTAAGTTTCCTGTAGAAGCTTACTTATCTTTTATTTTTAAGAAACAGATTTAGGTAATGGAAGATGTATGCCTGTGTGTTTGTGTCTCTATATATGTATGTATTTGGTACTAGATGAAAGCTTTATTCCAGTTTTGAAATATAGACCAAGTTTTGCATACATTGATCAATTTCTGGCTCTTTTCCTTTGAATACATGGTTCTCTTGATACTAAATACTCAGGTACTTTCTGCATATTCTATGATTCTTATTAGATAAGTTATATATCAACAGTTATGTTAGTTTCCATCTAGGCCTCTGTAAATATAAAGTTGGTATTCTGGTTAGAAGAAGTTAATGTTTATGAGTTTTGTGGAGTATGATTCTGCACATGCAAAGTTGGTTTGTTTCAAGCTGTGCATTTTCATGTATACATAATAATGGTGATTCCATTTTGGTTTTTTAGATGTTCTTTTCGTCTGTTTTCATGTTTCTATCCAACTTATGTGTTTAGTGTGGACTTAGATTGATTTAAGAGTTTAATGCTGTCTTGTTGCTCACGTTTTATATAAAAAAATTGTTATATTTTGTTTGAAAATGCTTTTCAATTTCTAATTATAAAATGAGATGTCAATTGAAGGTTATGGTGAAAAAAGAAAATGGCACTGATAATGGTGTTTAGAATGGCAAGCTTATATTGGATATAGTAAATTGCAGCAAGACTCAATATATTATGATGTTTTTCATGGTCATTGGCAAATTCCAGTTGATTGGGGTTGAAGCAATTGATTTTAATATTTAATATTTAATATTTTTAAATGCCTTTAAAAGTTATAACTAATTTTTATCAAAACAGTATTAATTATTATTTGAAGTATTGGATCCTTGAGTAGTTCCTGTCATCAGATCCTTAAGTTTCCTTTGTCCCATTGATGATAAGTGTGCTTTCTATACAGTGTAGTCTTTCCAGATTTTGCTGAGGTGTACAGCTTCATTTATTGCTTCCTGCTCTTCCTGCAAGTATTGGTTCAACTGAAGCTGTCATTTAATCTTCGAATTAAAATTTGGTACTGATATAGATAAAGTTTTTATATTTGCTTAAACTGAAATATATTTGGTGCTACTCTTATAACCTTACATCTGTTCTAGGTACTATCGAGCACCTGAAATAATATTTGGTGCAACTAAATACACCACAGCCATTGACATTTGTTCTAGGTACGTACAGGCCGTTTAGTTGCAAATTTTTTTTCCTTATTTCTATGCATTTTCACTTTAAATTACTTAAAAAATATTACTTTTTGGACTCCAGCCTCTGTTTGCTGGTGAGAGTGGAGTAGACCAAGTACGTTTTATTAAGGTACGTTTTAAATGTAACAGCCTAATTTTCAGTGGTATCGGGAATAGATATTTGAGATCACTAAATCTGACGGGTGAGTTAAAAATTTAATAAATTAATACCTATGAGTCAAATGCGAATATAAAAGCATTTTTGAATTAGTGAATTTGGTGATTTAAAAGAATTAATTAGGTAAATTGGGTCGAGAATGAGGTATCGAGACCTCAACTTCATAAGTCGAGCCATAAATATTTTTAGAAATATTTATGGAGTGTTGGTGAGGTAGTATTAAAATTTAGTCAGAAAATTTTTACGTTTGGGTGGTTAATTAAATAAAAAGGACTAAATTGAAAAGGGTGTAAAAGTTGCTAGAAGGATTAAATAGCTCAATTGTCAAATGAGGAAGGACCTAAAGTGAAAATAGTCCTAAAGGAGATATTTTGGGCGACAATAGCCGAGAAAAATCAGGAAATGGATGAAATAAGGGCAAAATTGGAAAATTGCCAAAATTGGCTAAATAAAAATGGGACTAAATTAGAATATCTAGAATTCTCTTCATTTTCTCTTCATATTCATCAGCTGAAAAACAGCCATGGAGACGGGTTCAAGCTGGTTTTCATACTCTAGCTTCATGTAAGTTTAATTCTTGTTTTCTCCTTGAAATTTTTATGTTTTTGTGACTTTTACAACTAGGTCCACTTGTTGAATTCATTAGTTTTTGATTCTATGAAAGAAATTGAAAGTTGTTGTGAATATGTGCTGGAAGTATATGATGATTTGGCATGGAATTAGAGCTTTAAATTATTTATATGCTGATTTTATTGAAAGAATTGAATAGAAAAGTGAATGTTTGGGACCTAATTGTAAAAGAGTTTGAAGTTAAAGTTTCATACGGAAATTTTGAATTTCAAAAATTATGAAATAACTTATAATGTCTAGAAAAAGTGTTAATTGAGAAAATTATCTTAATTGAGGGGTTAATTGAGCAAGGACGGAATTGTATGAATTGTGAAATTTGGGGCAAAATGGAAATAAACATTTTGCACTAAAACTGTTTTAGATAGCAGCGGTAGTCTAACTTTGAAAAATCACTAAAAATTATAGAAATCGAATTAGAGGATGAATAAAATATGAAATTAAAGCTTATTGAGTCTAGTTTCTTATAAAAGAAATTATGTAAGCAATGGAATTGTAAATCATCAGATACAATAACTTTTGTGAGACAAGGTCAGAATGATTTCGAGTTCCCCTGTTCTGACTTTGGAAAATCATAAAAACTTGGATAAAAATAATTAGGGGCTTAAATTTATATGTTTAGAATTCTGAATGAGTCTATTTTCAAGATAAATAAACGAGGACATCATTCGAATCCTGTACAAGAAGATAATTAATTTTTAGTAAAGAAGGGTCAGAACTGTCAGACAACAGAATAGGGGAGACTTCAATGAATAAACTGTATTAATTGGCCCAACCAAAAATTATGAAATTTTTATGGTAAGAAGGTATATGAGTCTAGTTTCAGAGAAAATTATCAGATCTTAATTTGGAGTTCTATAGCTAAAGATAAAAATAATTTAGTGACTATGACACAGATGGATAGCTTGAATATTCACATAAGTAGATAATGAAAATTATGGATAATGTTACTTACAAGTGTGTTATTTATACTAAGGATGTGGATGGAGAGGAGGAGGAGGAAAAATATACATATATATGAATGACTCGTGTATAAATTGATCACATGCCCGGTTATAATCGATGAGTGTTGGATTAGAAATGATATAATGTTTTATTTGGAATATTTATTATGAAATTATGATTATCGTTATAATACAAAAATTGAACTTGTGAGTTTATATGGCTAAATTTTAGTGATTATTTGTTAATTTTATAAATTTTATGATGAGTTATTTCATATGTATTGGTGATAAAATCGTGAATAATGTAAAAGCATGAAAATTGAATAAATGATCAAATTGAGCATTTCAGTTCAGTAACAATATGAATTGAAGGAAAAGACCATGGTTGGACCATGGAAACAAGTGATAAGTGATAGCTTCGACTACACTTATCTGATCAAGGACAAATGAAAGTGATAAGTAATAACTTCGGCTACACTTATCTGATTAAGGACAAGTGAAATCGATAAGTGATAGCTTCGCTACACTTATCGATCAATGGCAAATGACAAGCTGAAAAGTGGTAGCTTCACTACGATCGATGAAAAGTGGTAGCTTCACTACCGATCGATGAAAAGTGGTAGCTCGGCTACGATCGATGAAAATGGTAGCACCACTACCGATCGATGAAAATGGTAGCCGGCTACCTAATCGATGAAAAGTGGTAGCTCGGCTACGATCGATGAAAATGGTAGCACCACTACCGATCGATGAATAGTGGTAGCTTTGGCTACAAGTGACAAGTGACAAGTGACAAGTGATTTCGTATAAGACCATATCGGGATAAGGCATCGTGTGATATATGCTATTGTATAAGACCATATATGGGATATGACATCGATGAGATATGTGATTACGTGTAAGACCATAATGGGCTATGGCATCATTATGTAAAGATGTGTAAGACCATAGTTGAACTATAGCATCGAAAAAAAACGAAGTACTCAATTCGTAAGATGTTCACTAATTTGAAGAAGTTTGGTAAGTATTACATGGAATTATGTGACATAAGGAAATACGAGTTGATGAGACATGAGCATAAAACTTGGTTGATGGATGAATTCATTTGTGATTATATATTTCTACGCCTTGAGTGTATTATCCGTATGAATTGGTACTCCAAATGAGTTAATGAGAAAACTTCTAGTATGAAATAATCTGAGTTCGAAATGAAATATCATGAAAACGTACTTGAAATACATTGGTATGTATTGTATATGCTATTTGAATTCATAAATGTGAAAAGCAAATGTATGTGGAAATATAAAATGATGATATTTGTACATGGAATTTATTGATGAATACGTACATCAAAATTTATATGATAAATTTTAGTGAACATTGAAATTGGGCTCAATAAGTGATTTGGCAATTTAAATCGTAATTGGTAGGAAGAGTTAATGAATTGCATATTTATGAATTGTTACACTTCTTTGTCTAAAATATGAGGAAGTGATGGTAATTGATACATGGAAATATGAAACTATGATATATATAAAAATATGGAATATGTTTGATAAATGTGTTCATTCATAATTATAGAATTATGTACCTCATGTGTGCTATTTGCATAAAGATGATATTTCAAATACTTTAGTGAATAAAGCTTAAATATGAAATAGTATGAAATCGAAACAAATTGTTATGAAAATGTATTTAAATTATCTGTAAGTGTTTCATGCTTCTCGGTAATGCCTCGTACTCTATTCCGGCGACAGATACGGGTAGGGGGTGTTACATTAAATATTTTAAAGATTCAAAGTATATAGGCATCGTCGGTGGTTAGATGAAAATCATAGATATAGATTTCAGAAGGCTTTATTTGACGGTACTGAAGAGTTGAAAAAAGCTCCTGAGTAGACCATTGGATCTGAAATCTTATTCATGTTAAAAGATATGGATTTCAGTTACGGAAAGCTGAATCAACCATCTAACAGGTAAACAAATAGACGATCAAGGGATAAATCTGATGATGAATCTGACGAGGAGGATGACCCTAATGAGGCGGACTTGTGGAAGAAAAGAAGTATTTTTTTTGAGTTGCCTTATTGGGAGCATCACATATTACGCCACAATCTTGATGTGATGCATATTGAGAAGAATGTCTGCAAGAACATCATCCGGACAATTTTGAACGTCGATGGTAAATCAAAAGATAATCTTTAAAGTCGACTTGATTTAGTTCACATGGGAATTAGGCGTGATCTTCATCCCCAAGTACTTCCTAATGGAAAATATTGGTTGCCGCCTACAATTTTGCAATGTCAAAGGAAGAGAAAGAAATGTTCGCACGGTGTTGAAGGATATAAAGGTTCCGGATGCGTATTCATCAAATATATCTCGATGTGTAAGTCTTAAAGATCGAAGACTATATTCATTAAAATCACATGACTATCACATCCTGATGCAAGATATACTTCCAGTTGCTTTACGGTGCTGTATGTCAAAGAAGGTAACATCCTCGTATAATTGAGTGTCCAATATAATGAAAGCAATTTGTGGCAAAGTTCGAATGTTGAAGAACTTGAAAAGTACAAGATCGAGCCGCTTTGACATTATGCAATTTGGAGAAGATCTTTCCACCTCCTTCTTTACTATTATGGTGCACCTTGTCATTCATCTCCTCGTGAAGCAATAATTGGTGGGCGGTTTTCTATCGTTGGATGTATCCAATTGAAAGGTGCTAATTTATTTCAAAGGCATTCACCTTTATACCTATAGTTACCAGTTTGATAATGTTGTATACGGTGTTTAGGTTCCTAAGCAAATTGAAGTCTTATTGCCGTAACAAGCGTTATCCGGAAGGATCAATTGTGAAGGCTACTTGGCGAGAGGAGTGTATTACATTTTGTTCTAGATATTTAGATGTTGAAACAAGATTGAATAGACCAAGTAGAAATTCGGACTCAATGATCCTAACTTGGACAAAACTTATTTATTTCAAAGTTATGGAGAACCAATCGGCAAAGTTGAAATTGTAGAATTAGATGACCGATCTTGGATACAAGCACATAGATATGTTCTTTTCCACCACGATGCACTTGAACAATTACGCAAGTAAGTTCTAGAATATGATAAATATTCTTCTTTTTTTGATTTGTTTATTTTTTTAATGAATTAAACATGTGTTTAACATAGTGAGTACAAACAAATCTTAAGATCTCGTCCACGCTTACGAAGATTACAACATCGCGAGATTAATAGGTTATTCACAAAATCTTTTCATGAATGGTTAAGCCAAACGGTATGCAACCCAACATTTTATTGACAAATAATAATGTTTTCTCATAACATTTATAATTACTCAATTTACTTTCGATCCAATAGGTTTGGAGTGGGAATGTCGTTAATGACGAAGTTAAATGGCTTTCCCAAGGTCCGAATCAAGTAGTAAAAAGATATAGTGGCTTCATCATGAATGGATTCAGATTTCATACTGAACATCGCGAGAGATTGAGGAGAACTCAAAATTGTGGAGTAGTTGTTAATTCTTTAATTACAAGTTACGCTAGTGCTAGGGACAGTAATCCTGTCAAGGGAAATGTGGAGTATTATGGACTTCTAACTGACATTACTGAGTTGGATTATTATGGAAAATAGAAAGTTGTCTTATTTCGATGTGATTGGGCTGATGCTAATACTGCTCGCGGAATTAAAAATGATCAGTTTGGTTTTACAATGATGAATTTCTCTCGATTAATTCACACTGGAGAACATTTGATAGACGAGCCGTATGTATTTTCTTCTCAAGTTAAAACAAGTTTTCTACTCGAAAGATCCAATTGATGAGGGTTGGTACGTTGTACTCTGAAACACCCCTAGAGACTTGTTTGACATGGGGAATGGAAGTAGAGATGCAATCGGTGAAAGATCAGAAACTTTGCCTTTTCCAGAACAAGACTTAGATGAAAATATCCCTAGTACTAGTACACAATTTCAATGGGTTCGTTAGGATGTAGACGAAGATATTTACGATTTATGATGTAGTAAGATTTTATGATTTTTTATTTATATGTAATGATACAATATTAACATTGGTCATGTTATATAATTTAACTATTTTATATTTACTATTGTTGTTATTTCTTACTAAAATTTTATCTATTTTATGTGTTGCAGGAAAAATGCCTAGAGAAGATTAAGAGATCTTAGTATTGTACAGAATACTACAAATTCAGAAGAAGTAAGTACTAAACAGCAGACAATTGTTGGATCTTCAAGTGTGCCGGAGACACTTGACGAGTCTGTAGAATTTCAAAGTAATGTTAAGTTTATTTTACAAATTGTATTAAATTTTATTACTGATTTATTTTTAAATTTCAATATAGTAATAATTTATTATTTTTCAGCTGAAAATGGTGGGACGCGCAGAGGTCGAGGACGTACGCTCCTAACAGATTATTTAACTTAAATTCTGTCGAGCGTGCCAAAGTAACTAGAAACAGCCATGGTCAGCCTGTTAGACAAGAAGCTCGACTTTTAGTAGGCTATTTGAGCATTATAGCACGAAATGCCAATATGTTGCCCATCAACTACGAATCATGGCATAACATGCCTGATAGCAATAAAAATCAAGCTCTCTCTAATATTAAGGTAACAAAACGTTAATGTAATTATAATACTTTGGTTTAAGTTTCATTTATATTTACTTCCTAAACTTGTATTTTTTAGGACAGGTTTGCTTTAGAGGTCTCTGATGCCTATATCAAGAAGGCATTGGGTAAAAAATGGAGAGACAATAAAAGCATTTTGAAAAAAGAATATTTTAAAAAACCCATAAGCCTCGAAAAAAAATTGCAAAATGTCCCACCGGGAATGCTGAGGTACCAATGGGAAGATGCGGTTTGATTTTGGAATTCGAAGAAAGGAGAGGTATTATGTACTTGCAAACTCTTATAAATTTTTTGGTTTATAGTATTTACTATATACGTAATAATAATTTCATTATGTAGGACCGTGAGCGAGTTGGAACAAGCAGCAGGCAAAAACAAAAATTTACACACACGGCAGGGTCGAAAAGTTTTGTTTGTGTAGCTCAGGCCGAGGTACTATGGATTTATTAAATCTATCAAGTATTAATAACTTTTTACCATTAAATAATATTTTTACTACTATATTGTAGGAAGCCTCGTCTGGTCAAAAAGTTGGACGCCTTCAACTTTTTGACATTACGCAAAGGAAAAAAGATGGAACTCCGATGTCATCTGAGGCTGCAGAAATTATGGTATATTTACTTAATAAAAATTGATTCATTATAAATATTTATAATATTTAATTATAATTTTTAATTAAATGCGCTTTTATTAGTGTAATTTAAATAATATTATGTTGTATTCTTTTTTATTGTATATTTCGTTTCTAACTCTTTAACTGATTTATTAGGAGAAACTAAAAGATAAGAAGGCAGAGTATGAAGCGACTGCTTCGACTGATAGTTCTGTTAATTTTGAGGATATTGATAACAGAATTATTAATGAAGTTTTGGGTCCTGAAAGGTATGGTCGGGTTAGATTTCAAGGATCTGGTGTTAACCCGACCCAATATTTTGGATCCACCTCGCACCAATACATGCCTTCCGGGAGTCAAAGTCAAGCTGAAGTTCAGAGGTTAAAAGATCAGATAGTTCAGATACAAGCTAGCACAGATGAGCAAATTTCTCAACTTAGAGTGCAGGCAGCAGCGAGGGAGGTGGAGCAGAACAGGAAATACAATGAACTCCAGCAGTAGCTTCAGTCTATGATGACTATGTTCCACCAATTTCAAAATCCGCCATCATAGACATTTGTTTTCTTGTAACTTTTAACATTATTTTAAGAATATTTTGAATATTCATTTACAATTTATATAATATATTTTTCGTATAATTTTGTATTATTTAAATTTGCGTGTTTTGGTTGGGTTGGATTTCATGGTATATTTGCTGTTTTTTATTGAATTTCTTGCAGGAGGGTTGGATATAGGTGTAAAAATACATATTGCAAAACTGGGCAAATTAACGGCGCTTTTTAAAAAAGCGCCGCTAAAAGTACAGGTCTATAGCGGCGTTTTTTATAAAAGCGCCGCTAATGGTCCTAGTCTTTAACAGCGTTTTTTATAAAAGCGCCGCTAAAGGTCCTGGTCTTTAGCGGCATTTTTTATAAAAGCGCCGCTAAAAGTACAGGTCTATAGCGGCGTTTTTTATAAAAGCGCTGCTAAAGGTCCTGGTCTCTAGCGGCGTTTTCTAAAAAAAAGCCGCTAAAAGTACAGGTCTATAGCGGCGTTTTTTATAAAAGCGCCACTAAAAGTACAGGTCTCTAGCGGCGTTTTTACAAGAACGCCGCTAAAGGTCCTGGTCTTTGGCGGCGTTTTTATAAGAGCGCCGCTAAATGTCCTGGTCTTTAACGGTGCTTTTATAAAAAACGCCGCTAAAGGTCCTTGTCTTTAGCGACATTTTTTGCGGCGCTTGCAAAAAAACGCCGCTAAAAGTCTGTTTTCCTGTAGTGATTCCACACCATTTACAGTATTGACTACATTTACTTGAGGGAGAACAAAGACATGAATGCTGGAAATTTTAACTAGTTTGTACCGTCAATGAAGCTACCTCAATTCCTGTAATTGGATTAATCTCATGGTTGCTGCAATGTTTTGACAGTGTAATCGAATGTTAAATATGTTACTCTGCAATGCCATTGTAAATATTACTGTTAAATTTGTTGATAGATATATAGGTTTGGCACAAAATTAAGAATACACAGGCAGGTTGAACTATTCCATGTATGAACCTCTGCAACATAAATACAAGTTTGTATTTCATTTGAACTCCCTAAACTACTGAGAAATTTAAGATTGATGAGATTATAAAGTAGATTAACTTAGCCTTCTTCCTTAAAATACGTAAAGAATGTGAATTTCTATTCACTTACTATGTATGGCTGTCAAGCAATGTAGAAATTTGCACACAAAAGAACAAAATTTTGCACTTCAATTTGACATAATCACTTGGTCCTTCAATTTTATTTAAAAACAAATCATTTTAACTCTTTATTTAATTTCCTCTTTGAGTTTTTAAATTTGCGTTATTAGATTGTTTAGTATTTTGAGTAACTTTCAATTTTGGAATTTTAGATTTTTTTAAATTTAAATACGAAGTGCTCTTCTTCTTCTCCAAACCCACTATTTTTTATGTTAAATTTCAACTCAAGGTTTTAATTTCAGCTATAAATAAAACATATATTATATTTATAATGATCTACATGAAAAGAAGGAAAAAAAGCAAAGAAAGATAATATGAAGAGCGTATAAATCAATAAAGCAAATGAAAAGCGAGTAGGATTAAAGTGAATAGGTATTTAATATTTTTTTATGAAAGTTCAAAGACTAATTATTTATGAGATTGGATGTGGAAAAATTAGTTAGAAAATTATTTTTTCTCGCACCAATTGATTTTTATATAAATTTTTATTTATTTTAAAATTTTTAAATTTTGTTACAATTATTTTTATGAAAATTTTAAAATATAAAAATACTTTTTGAACTATAATTCAAGGATGAAATTAGCTATTAATCATTTAAATAAATAAAGCATACACATGGATTAATTAGTTAATCCACAAGCAATAATGTTGGACATTTTCATAAGGTAAATAGGCATAACTAGAAAACATGAGAAAAATTACTATTTCAATTAATTTATTTGGGAAAATGAGAAATATTACTAAAAGGCTAGAAATTCATGCATCCTTTAATACGTACCCTTCTACTGTCTGCATTGTTCCATGTTTCAATTCATTACATCATTCCTTCAACTCTGCTATATATTTTTACTTTCTCCATATAACCAGTCCTTTTACTGCTAACTTGTAAAAAAATTATGAAAATACAACAGAGATCATTGAGCCATTTTGTTCTCCTTTCTCCTTTAGTGGGCAGTAGCAAAGATTATGGAGACTAAATTCAAAGTCATGAAAGAAGACATAAACAACACCACCATACAAAATTTTACACTCAAACAAACCATTACAGAGAGTACGAAAAGCAATGAAAGACAGAGGAATTGGTACAATAATAAAGACAGACACATACCAATGCAACCCTTCACCATAGGCAAAACGGTCTGCACAACAAGAAATTGTGACAATACAACACTAATGCTTGAACATCATTTGCAGTAATTAGATCCTTTTTCGTCTATTGCTGCGATTGCCATTCTTTGACTTTCTTCTTCGCCTCTTCTCTTGTTGGTTTTCAACCAAATTCACCAACCATTTCGGCTTACCAGTGTGGAAAACAACATATCCCACGGACATTCCGAACACTACTCCGCATCCATAACCTATCAACACCACTTTCCAACCAAAAGCAATGTTTGATTTTGAGCCATATTTTTCAAGCACATTTGGAGGTGCTTGCTCAATGATGTTACAACCTTTCGAGATCGGAAACCCACACAGTCCCTTATTTCCTTCATATGAATCATTTCGAAATGTGTTGAATTGTTTGCCTTGAGGAATCTAACCGTGGAGTTGATTTTCAGAAACATTTAAGGACGCAAGAGATGTCAGATCTGCCAATCTGTTTGGAATCGTCCCAGACAACCTGTTTGAAGATAGGTCCAACCATTCAAGACTTGTCAAATTCCCTATTGAGGCGGGGATACCACCATTAAGGTTATTATGAGAAAGGTTGAGCCCTTTCAGTAAGTTGAGCTTCCCAATAACCTTTGGAATCTCCCCTTCCAACTGATTGTTTGATAGATCAATGATCATCCACTTGTTGAAAATTTTCACCAATTCCCTATGTTGTCCTTTCATAACAATTCCAATGGAATAGGTATAGAAGACACTATTTTCCTTATCAAACGCCCCATCTCCACCCCCACCCCATGTACGACATTGTACTCCCAATCTTCTCTAGATTTATGATAGCCTTGAAGCTGTTGATATATCTCACTGGTAAGGGTCCAGAAAAATAATTACTTGAGAGGTCAAAAATTTGGATTTCAGAGAAAAAAGGGCTAGACTTAGAGCTATTGACACACAAGGAACCATACATATGATTTGACTTCAATACAAGAACTTGCAGCTGTGGAAGACCTCCCAACCAATGAAGAAATGTATCATTGATCTTGTTGTTACCAAGATCTAGCACTTCCAGACCTTTACAATTAAGGATGGATGGTGTCAAAGGCCCTTCTAACAGATTTCCATTTAAGTTAAAATTACTCGGTCAGCATCCCTTTGCAAATGTTGGAGGAATCATCCCATAAAACTTGTTCTTCTTTAGATTCAAGAATTGCAGGCTGTTGCTCAAATTTCCAAAACATTGCGGAATTGTTCCCCTCAAGTTATTGTGGGACAAATCAAGAATTTTAAGAGCACTGGCATTGCATATTAAAGAAGAGACCTGTCCATTGAAACTATTATTTGAGATCAGAAAGATATTGATCGTCGAAGCTGGA
Source organism: Gossypium arboreum (assembly GCF_025698485.1). Classification (NCBI taxonomy): domain Eukaryota; kingdom Viridiplantae; phylum Streptophyta; class Magnoliopsida; order Malvales; family Malvaceae; genus Gossypium; species Gossypium arboreum. Next base: position 92,635,124 of record NC_069074.1, read on the forward strand.
ATCGGAAGATTTCCACGGATCAAATTGGAGCTTAAGTCAAGAACTTCAATATTCTTCCATGGAAACTGCTCAACTTCTGTCAAAGAGTTATGGGATACATTTAAATACGACAAAGAGTCATTCCCCACCTCTTGCATCCACTGTGGAATCTTGCCTTCAATTCTGTTGTAAGAGAGGTCTAAGCTATCCAAACTTTTAAGCTCTTTCAAAAATTGGGGGAATTCACTAAGATTGCAAGATGACAATAATAAGCTTATAAGATTAGGCAATGTATGGTTAACAGTAGAAGTGCTATTAGATGTGAAGGATAGGCTGTTATATGAAAGGTCAAGATATTCGAGATTTGGAAGGTTTGAGAACATGCTCAACTCTACGACGCCACTAAGATTATTTGAGGATAAGCTGAGCTTGGTAAGATTGAGAAGTTGGAATATTGAAGATGGAAGAGGACCTTGGAGTTTATTATTGTCTAAACATATCAATTCTGGTGATTTGGATTGGAATTCTTTGATATGCCCACTGAATTGATTTTGAGAGAGGAATATTTCCTTTAAGGAGGGAGCAGTATACAACTATGACGGAAGTGTTCCATTGAGTAAATTATAAGATAAGTATAGTGATATTAGATTAGGAAAAGCTGTTACCTCATCTGGAATGGAACCTTCTAATATATTTCCAGCTATTGTCAAGTCTTCAAGCCGCGTTAGGTTTAGAATTGACGATGGAATTTGTCCACTCAATTGGTCATAGGACAAGTCTAAATGAGTGAGTTGCAAGAGGTTTCTCAATGATCTTGGAATTTGCCCACTCAATTGGTTGTCTGACAAGTCTAAATGAGCGAGTTGCAAGAAGTTCCCCAATGATCTTGGAATTTGTCCACTCAGTTGGTTCTGCGTCAAGTCTAAATGAGTGAGTTGCAAGAGGTTTCCCAATGATCTTGGAATTTGTCCACTCAATTGGTTCCCGCACAAGTCTAAATGAGTGAGTTGCAAGAGGTTCTCCAATAATCTTGGAATTTGTCCACTCAATTAGTTCATCGACAAGTCTAAATGAGTTAGTTGCAAGAGGTTCCCCAATGATCTTGGAATTTGTCCACTCAATTGGTTCTGCTTTAAGTCTAACTGGGTGAGTTGCAAGAGGTTCCCCAATGATATTTGAATTTGTCCACTCAATTGGTTCCCCCACAAGTCCAAATGGTTTGGCAAATCAAAAATGTTTTTTGAGAATTTTCCTTGCAAATCACAACCACCAAGACTGAGAGACCTTAGAGAAGAGGATAGATTCATGAAGACATGAGGATTAATAGAAGACATGTTGATTCCATCCAAAAACAAATGTCTGACCTCGGTTAGGTTGTGAACAAGTCCCTCCACGGCATGTTTGTCAATTGTTAATTGCTCAGAGTCATAAATCCAAGAGAGATCAAGTGAAACCAATTTTGACAGGTGGGAGACTTGGGATGGGACTTCTCCTACAAACCATGTATGAGAAAGGTTGAGATATACTAGACTTTCAAACCGACCAAACTCAGATGGAATTTTGGAAAAATTAAAATCATTGTAGGCAAGGTTGAGTTTTTGAAGGTAAAGAAGAAGGAAGAGTGTGGTATTGGAAGGGAAGTTGCCAAATAGCAAACTGCAGCTCAAGTCAAGGGCAATCACATGAGCATTTAGGTGGTCACAAGTGACCCCATCCCATGAGCAGCAATCTGTACCCTCCTTCCATGAATTTGTCTTGGGATGAGATTTATCGCAATACCAAGAAGCATCATTTGTTATGGAAAAAGAGTTCTTGAACTCGATTAGTGAAGAGCAGGAGTGAGATCCTAAAGAAGAAGCATAACGATGGGGAAAGATTAGGAGTAGGCAGAGAAAAAGATAGGAGGCCATATTATGTTTTTAGAGGAAGATGAAGGATAGGAATGGTATTTATAGGCAACAAATAATACTACAACATTAGTGTTACAGTCTTTTTTTTTTGCTTTTACAATGAAAAGCTATGGATATTAGATTTTCAAAATTTTTGAATTTTTCACAATCATCAACAAACCACCTACTCTTCTTTTTACCAAATATTTTTCATTCTTAAAATTGGGTGCTATTTTTTTTAGCAAAATATTGTATTTCATTTGAACTCCCTAAACAACTTAAAAAAATATTAAGATTGATGAGATTACAAAGTAGATTGACTTAGTCTTCTTCTCTATAACACGTAAAGGATGTGAGTGTCTATTCACTAGCCTATCAACCAAAGCTAATTAAAATTTAATTTTAGCCATTCATTTAATTTTTCATCTTTTTTAGCCCTTAAACTTGCATTATTTGTCAAATCATCTCAAAATAGATAGAAAAGTTAATGTATGTTAACTTTACCGACATGGCATCCACATGATAGCACATGTGTATGTCACACCAACAATTAATTAATTTTTTTAAAAAATTCAAATATCACACCAATAAATTTAATAGAAGAATTTTAACAGTGTTAACAAATAAAGTTAAATTTTTAGATTTAAAAAGTAGAGGACTAAATCCTAAAAATATAAAATAAGTTTGAGAATATTAGAACCATCAAAACTTATCTTATTCATTTTTCATTTGTTAATTATTTCTTTTTAATCAAGTAAAAACAAAAATTCATTTTAGATTTCCAATCTTTTGGGGATTTTTTGACTCATGCTTTTAGGAGAAGGAGTGATTATAGAAAAGATTATGTAAATTTTGTCACTCTATCCCCTATTTATAGTACTAGGAAACCTAGTCTAGTCCTATTTAAATTCTAAAAGATAAATACAGATAAATAAAATGGAGATAAAAGCTAAAATAAAATCTAAATAATAATATCTAACAATTATCCTAATATAATTAAATTAAAATAGTCTCTTATTCATAAAATATCTCTTCTTTGCACTTTTGCCCTCATAACTTCCATACTTGCATTTTTAACACCACTTTTTTTCTCTGTCACATTTTGACCCATTTTATCTTCAATTTAATGCTTTTTGCCATTAAATTTCCTTTTGCCTTCCATTTAATCCCTAAAAGATAAAAGACTATAAATAGCTCAAATTATTATCAACCTACGTGGTTGTTAATAGATACCACACCAACACTGTTTGTTGACGTGACAATGCCACATGATTAATAATTGCTGACATGGTAGCGCCACACCATCACCCATTGGTGACATATTAACCTTTGAGTTCAACTCAAATTACTCTTTCCTTTGTTATAAACTAAGAGTATAACTAATTTCGATGGGAATGGTTACTTTTCATTAACTCAGTTTAAAGGACTATAACACATAAAGTTTGGTCCTATTACAGAATTCACATGCAATGCGGGACATATACATTATGCAAAATTCAACACATATATGGGAATTTTTGTATTTCCACAATCATCATGTTGTTATTGATCAACAACTACTTCCTTTTTACCATATACTTTTCATTCATAAGATTGATTACATTTTATTTTACCAACTCAACATTCATGAGATTACAAAGTCTTCTTCCTTATAACAGCTCAAGTTTGGTCCCAAATTATTTTCCACACAAAAGAATAAAGAGGAAGAAGACTGCTACAAATTTTTTGTGTTATTTTTATAAAAAGCTAAGATATTCAAACCATTTTTAAATTCTATTTAAAAGTTTAAAATAGTATTTTAATTAAAAAGTGAAATTTGATTAATTAGAAAATAAAAATATTTGTTAAAAAAGATTTATTTGTTAAAAATGAATTTATTTAAAACATATATATTAAAAAGTAATAATTTAAAATATTATAATTTAAAATATTATAAAACAATTAAATAATATTTAAATTATTATAAAACTAATAACAAATTTGAAAGTTTAAAATATTTAAATATTAAAAATAATATTTAAAATTTAAAAAGTAATTTCAAAATATATATTTTAAAATTTAAAAATATATATTAATAAAATATTTTAAATATATATTTCAAAATTTTAAATTTAATAATAATAAATAAATAAAATAAATGAGACAAAAAGACAAAAAAAGGTTAAAGAGAAAAAAAAAGTACTGACATATGGCTAGACTGGTGGCACCATTTAATTTGGCTCCACCAGAAAAATGGGTAATTTTTTTAAGTCCTCCTATATTTTAAAAAATTTCAATATTTCTCTACTATTTATACAGATGGCGCCACTCTACATGGTGCCATGTGTATCAGTACAAACATTCCCAATTCACTTCTTTTTCATTTTCCCAAAAACTCAATTCACTTTACATAATGAAAAACGAGTAGGATTAAAGTGAATGAGTATTTAATATTTTTTTTTTGTGAAAGTTCGAAGACTAATTATTTATGAGATTGGATGTGGAAAAATTAGTTGGAAAATTATTTATAAGATTTTTAAATTTTGTTACAATTATTTTTATGAAAATTTGAAAATATAAAAATACTTTTGAATTAGCTATTAATCATTTGAATAAATAATGCATACACATGGATAAATTAATTAATGCACAAGCAATGTTGGACATTTTCATAAGGTAAATAGGCATAACTAGAAAACATGAGAAAATTTACTATTTCAATACTGGTCAGTTTTGTTACCTTGGAATTCTGATTAGTTTATTTGGGAACAGGAGAAATATTACTAAAAGGCTCGAAATTCATGCATCTTTGAATCACCAATTCAATTCATAAGCTTAACTAAAGGAAATAAGGACATTACGTCCACCAATTAAAGCAACCTATATGTTCCCTTTTACTGTCTGCATTGTTCCATGTTTCAATTCATTACATCATTCCTTCAACTCTGCTATATATTATTACTTTCTCCATATAACCAGCCCTTTTACTGCTAGCTTGCAAAAAAAATTATGAAAATACAACAGAGATCATTGAGGCATTTTGTTCTCCTTTCTCCTTTAGTGAGCAGTAGCAAAGATTATCGAGACTAAATTCAAAGTCATGAAAGAAGACATAAACAACACCACCATACAAAATTTTACACTCAAACAAACCATTACAGAGAGTACGAAATGCAATGAAAGACAGAGGAATTGGTACAATAATAAAGACAGACACATACCAATGCAACCCTTCACCATAGGCAAAATGGTCTATACAACAAGAAATTGTGAAAATACAACACTAATGCTTGAACATCATTTGCAGTAATTAGATCCTTCTTCATTTATTGCTGCGATTGCCATTCTTTGACTTTCTTCTTCGCCTCTTCTCATGTTGGTTTTCAACCAAATTCACCAACCATTTCGGCTTACCAGTTTGGAAAACAACATATCCCACGAACATTCCGAACACTACTCCGCATCCATAACCTACCAACACCACTTTCAAACCAAAAGCAATGTTTGATTTTGACCCATCTTTTTCAAGCACATTTGGAGGTGCTGGCTCAATGATGTTGCAACCTTTTGAGACTGGAAACCCACATAGTCCCTTATTTCCTTCATATGAATCATTTCCAAATGTGTTGAATTGTTTGCCTTGAGGAATCTGACCATGGAGTTGATTTCCTGAAACATTTAAGGATGAAAGAAATGACAGATCTGCCAATCTATTTGGAATCGTCCCAGACAACCTGTTTGAAGATAGGTCCAACCATTCAAGACTTGTCAAATTCCCTATTGAGGGGGGGATACCACCATTAAGGTTATTCTGAGAAAGGTTGAGCCCTTTCAGTAAGTTAAGCTTCCCAATAACTTTTGGAATACCCCCTTCAAACTGATTGTTTGATAGATCAATGATCATCCACATGTTGAAAATTTTCACCAATTCCATATCTTGTCCTTTCATAACAATTCCAATGGAATAGGTATAGAAGCCACGACCTTCATGATCATTCACCCCCATGTACGACACTGTACTACCAATCTTCTCTTGATTTATGATAGCCTTGAAGCTGTTGATGTATCTCACTGGTAGGGGTCCAGAAAAATAATTACTTGAGATGTCAAAAATTTGGATTTTAGAGAAAAAAGGGCTAGACTTGGAGCTATGGTCATGCAAGGAACCATGCATTTGATTTGACTTTAGTACAAGAACTTGTAGCTGTGGAAGACTTCCCAACCAATGAGGAAATGTATCCTTAATCTTGTTGTTACCAAGATCTAGCACTTCCAGACCATTACAATTAAGGATGGATGGTGTCAAAGGCCCTTCTAACAGATTTCCATTTAAGTTGAAATTACTCAATTGGCATCCCTTTACAAATGTTGGAGGAATCGTCCCATAAAACTTGTTCTTCTTCAGATTCAAGAATTGAAGGTTGTTGCTGAAATTTCCAAAACATTGCGGAATTGTTCCACTCAAGTTATTGTAGGACAAATCAAGAATTCGAAGAAAAGTGACATTGCAGATTAAAGAAGAGACCTCTCCATTGAAACTATTATTTGAGATCAGAAAAACATTGATCGTCGAAGCTGGAATCGGAAGATTTCCACGGATCAAATTGGAGCTTAAGTCAAGAACTTCAATATTCTTCCATGGAAACTGCTCAACTTCTGTCAAAGAGTTATGGGATACATTTAAATACGACAAAGAGTCATTCCCCACCTCTTGCATCCACTGTGGAATCTTGCCTTCAATTCTGTTGCAAGAGAGGTCTAAACTTTCCAAACTTTTAAGCCCTTTTAAAAATTGGGGGAATTCACTAAGATTGCAAGATGAAAAAAATAAGCCTGTAAGATTAGGCAATATATGGTTAACACTAGAAGTGCTATTAGATGTTAAGGATAGACTGTTATATGAAAGGACAAGATATTCGAGATTTGGAAGGTTTGAGAACATGCTCAACTCTACGACGCCACTAAGATTATTTGAGGATAAGCTGAGCTTGGTAAGATTGAGAAGTTGGGATATTGAAGATGGAAGAGGACCTTGGAGTTTATTATTTGCTATATCTAAATATTCTAGTGATTTGGATTGGAATTCTTTGATATGCCCACTGAATTGATTTTGAGAGAGATGTACTTCCTTTAAGGATGGAGCAGTATACAACCATGACGGAAGCGTTCCATTGAGTAAATTGCCAACTAAGTCTAAATATATTAGATTAGGAAAAGCAGTTACCTCATCTGGAATGGAACCTTCTAATGAATTTTTTGTCATAACCAATTTTTCAAGCCGCGTTAGGTTTAGAATTGACGATGGAATTTGTCCACTCAATTGGTTCTCCCACAAGTATAAATAAGTGAGTTGCAAGAGTTTCCCCAATGATCTTGGAATTTGTCCACTTAATTGGTTCTGCGACAAGTGTAAATGAGTGAGTTGTAAGAGGTTCCCCAATGATCTTGGAATTTGTCCACTCAATTGGTTGTCTGACAAGTCTAAAAGAGTGAGTTGCAAAAGGTTCCCCAATGATCTTGGAATTTGTCCACTAAATTGGTTCTGCGACAAGTCTAAATGAGTGAGTTGCAAGAGGTTCCCCAATGACCTTGGAATTTGTCCACTCAATTGGTTCTGCGACAAGTCTAAATGAGTGAGTTGCAAGAGGTTCCCCAATGACCTTGGAATTTGTCCACTCAATTGGTTCCCACACAAGTCTAAATGAGCGAGTTGCAAGAGGTTTCCCAATGATCTTGGAATTTGTCCACTCAATTGGTTCCCCCACAAGTCTAAAAGAGTGAGTTGCAAGAGGTTTCCTAATGATCTTGGAATTTGTCCACTCAATTGGTTATACGACAAGTCTAAATAAGTGAGTTGCAAGAGGTTTCCCAATGATCTTGGAATTTGTCCACTCAATTGGTTCCCCCACAAGTCTAAATGAGTGAGTTGTAAGAAGTTTGGCAAATCAAAAAGGTTTTTTTGGAATTTTCCTTGCAAATCACAATAAGCAAGACTGAGAGACCTTAGAGAAGAGGATAGATTCATAAAGACATGAGGATTAATAGAAGACATGTTGATTCTATTCAAAAACAGATGTCTGACCTCGGTTAGGTTGTGAACAAGTCCCTCCAGAGCATGTTGGTCAATTGTAAATTGCTCAGAGTCATAATTCCAAGATGAGAGATCAAGTGAAACCAATTTTGACAGATGGGAGACTTGGGATGGGACCTCTCCTACGAAATTGGTGTGAGAAAGGTTGAGATATACTAGACTTTCAAACCGACCAAACTCAGATGGAATTTTGGAAAGATTAAAATCATTGTAGGCAAGGTTGAGTTTTTGAAGGTGAGGAAGAAGGAAGAGAGTGGTATTGGAAGGGAAGTTGCCATATAGCCAACTGCAGCTCAAGTCAAGGGCAATAACATGAGCATTTAGGTGATGACAAGTGACCCCATCCCATGAGCAGCAATCTGTACCCTCCTTCCATGAATTTGTCTTGGGATAAGATTTAAGGCCAGCAAAATCATCGCAATACATAGTAGCATTCTCTGTCTGAGTGATGGAAAAGGAATTCTTGAACTGGATTAGAGAAGCAGCTTCGTGGTGAGAGCAGGAGTGAGATACTGAAGAAGAAGAAGAAGCATAAAGATGGGGAAAGAAGAGAAATAGGGAGAGAAAGAGATAGGAGGCCATGTTATGTTTGTAGAGGAAGATGAAGGATAGGAATGGTATTTATAGGAAACAGATAATACCACAACATTAGTGTTACAGTCTTTTTTTTTTTGCTTTAACAATGAAAAGCTATGGATATTAGATTTTCAAAATTTTTGTATTTTTCATTCTTAAAATTGGATGCTGTTTTTTTTAGCAAAATATTGTATTCAATTTGAATTCCCTAAACAACTAAAAAAAGTAAGATTGATGAGATTACAAAATAGATTTGACTTAGACTTCTTCCCTATAACACACCTAAAGAATGTGGTTGTTTATTCACTTGCCTATCAATTAAAGCTAATTAAAATTTAATTTTAGCCCCTAAAAAAATTTTCTATCTTTTTTAACCCTTAAATTTATATTATTTATCAAATTACCTCAAAATAGATAGAAAAATTAATGTTTATTAACTTTATCAATATGTTATCCACATGATAGTACACATGTATCTTACATCAATAATTAATTAAATTTTTTAAAAAATCAAATATTACACCAATAAATTTAATAGAAGAATTTTAACAGTATTAACAAATAAAATTAAATTTTTAGATTTAAAAATAAAGAAATTATATCCTTAAAATTAAAAGTATAAAGATTAAACATCAAATATAAAAGTAAAATAAGTTTGAGCATATTACAACCATCAAAACTTATCTTGAAGCTGGGATAGCTCAGTTGGCTAGAATGTGTGGCTGTTAACCAGGTCAACCTCCTACTAGCGTTTCACTTTTGGTTAAATCTCATCTTTGGTCCTTTTAAATTCATTTTTGCATTAATTTGATTGCTTTCAAGCATTGCAAATTACACAACAGTCTACAAATGTCTTATTAAATTCTCACTTTGACGAGTACTATGTTACTCCGATAAAATTTCTCCTAGTTTATATTTGAATATAAATTCAATGAATATTGCAATCTAAATATAAATATAAAATACCGTATTCTTTTAGTTTATATTAATTAAGTGTTATATTTATTTGCGAATAGTTATTTTTCATTCGTTAATTATTTCTATTTTAATCAAATAAAAAATTAAGACTAAAAAGAAATAATGATTTATTTGCCATTTTTTAACTTTACAAGCAAAAGTTATTTTTTAGCTTTACTAACAAAACAAGTACTTACGTGGCTAATGTTGACCCTCAGTAGTTGAGGGCAATACCTACGTGGTTGTTAACAGATACTACACCAACACTGTTTGTTGACATGACAATGCCACATGATTAATAATCACTGACATGGTAGCGCCACGCCATCACCCATTGGTGAAATAGTAACCTTTGAGTTCAACTCAAATTACTCATTCCTTTATTATAAATTAAGAGTATAACTAATCTTGATGGGAATGGTTACTTTTCATTAACTCAATTTAAAGGACTATAACACGTAAAGTTTGGTTCTATTGCAGAATTCACATGCAGTGCGGGACATTTACATGATGCAGAATTCAACACATATATGGGAATTTTTGTATTTCCACAATCATCATGTTAACAGATACCATAAATAGCTCAAATTATTATCAACCTACGTGATTGTTAATAGATACCACACTAACACTTTTTGTTAACTATACTTTTAACTCCAAAAAAAAGACTAAGACTAATGACTATACTTTACTCGACAAAAAAAGACTAAGACTATCAATTGTCTTTTGACTAAGACTATCAATTGTCTTTTGACTATACTTTAACTCCACAAAAAAAAAAAAGACTAAGACTATCTATTGACTTCACACTTGCTGTTGCTTCCTCCTAATTCTCTCACCCAAACTTAATTTACAAGCAATGAGGAAATTTCGGACATTTGCGGCACAATGTACAATAATTCCACACCATTTGCAGTATTCACTACGTTTACTTGAGGGAAAACAAAGACATGAATGCTGGAAATTTTAACTAGTTTGTACCGTCAATGAGGCTACCTAAAAGCCATTAAGGATATATATCAGTTCCCGTAATTGGATTAATCTCATGGTTACCACAACATTAGTGTTACACTCTTTTTTTTCTTTTACATTGAAAAGCTATGGATATTAGATTTTCAAAATTTTTGAATTTTTCACAACCATCAGCAACCACTTACTATTCTTTTTTCCATATATTTTTCATTCTTAAATTTGGATGCTATTTTTTTTAGTAAAATATTGTATTTCATTTGAACTCCCTAAACAATTTAAAATAATTAAGATGAGATTGACTTAGTCTTCTTCTCCGTAACACATAAAGAACGTGAGTATCTATTCACTTGCCTATCAACTAAAGCTAATTAAAATTTAATTTTGCCCCCTAAAAAAAATTTCTGGCTTCTCCCCTGTTTTAGCCATTCATTTAATTTTTCATCTTTTTTAGCCCTTGAATTTGCATTATTTATTAAATTACCTCAAAATAGATAAAAAAGTTAATGTCTGTTAACTTTAACGACATGGCATCTACATGATAGTACATGTGTATATCATACCAACAATTACTTAAATTTTTAAAAAACTTAAATATCACACCAATAAATTTAATAGAAGAATTTTAACAGTATTAACAAATAAAGTTAAATTTTTAGATTTAAAAAGTAGAAGGACTAAATCCTTGAAAATAAAAATATAGAGATTAAACTTCATATAAGTAAGAGCGTGTGGCTGTTAACCAGGTCAGATGTTCAAGCCCTCCTTCTAGCGTTTCATATTTGGTTAAATTTCATCTTTGGTCCTTTTAAATTCATTTTTGCTTTAATTTGATTGCTTTCAAGCGTTTCAAATTACACAATAGTCTGCAAATGTCTTAAATAATACTCCATTTTTTAACAACACCAATTTCTAATAATTGCAGAAGAATGTTCAATAATTCCACACAAATTAACAACAATTTGCAGCATCCACTCCATTTTTAATCGACAAATTGGAGACCATGCTTACAAATTGTGTGTATTAAGTGTCAAATGGTTTAATGTATAATTCCACTCCATTTTTTTTTGAATTAATTTTTTTTATTCTGATGAATCTTACTGCAAATTATAACTTAAATCTAAGCTATGTTCTTCTACTCGTCTATGAGTACTAATCTACCATACCGATCATCAAATTGTCGCTTGGAGCTTCCTAGCCAAACTTCTTCTTTTTTTAAAAAATAAAAAAACCTTAATAATCCATTAACTTAAATAAAAACTTTTGAATAATTAAGAGATCAATCTCACTTGAAAGAGTTAACAAAAATTTTAGAAATGTGTCGTGATCCTGTAAGAAAGTTTAAGACAACTAAAACAAGGGCCTCTTTTGTAACTAAAGGTCTTAAAACTTCCATCTACAATCATCAAACAAAGTTTTCATACCATTGACAATGGTGCTCGTTGAAGTTGAGTTTGCCACAAATAAGCAGGTGTTATTCCAAGAAAACGATTAGGCACACCACCAACATCAGGTTCTCCTGAATCACCAGTATTATTTGCAGCTGCACCACTGGTTGCAGCACTATTTGCATAATTCAACGAGTTTCAACTCGAGCTGATAGTGAGACTGGTACTAGTACTATCAAGCGGACTCCGTGACATAATACTCCATTTCTCAATTTCTTCCTCATCAATTTCCCCATCTTTAGATATTAGTGGAAGTCTCAACCTTTGAGCCGCTTCTGTAACAACTAATCGACGCTCTAGAGTCTCATAAACCTAAAGCTCATAAACACAGAGTAAAAACCCTTATCATCAAAATTTTACTCCTTGTAATTTGAAAAACTTTTATATTTAGTCCCTGTACTTTACAAAGTTAAAAAATTAGCTCCACCTACATTTTTTATTTTAAAAAATAACAGCCCAATCATCAAAATCATATGTATTTACCGAAGTCAAATTGACATCATGACTAGGTTGCCCTCATGTAATGTAACATATGTTTGACTGGAAAATAAACATGTCAAGTTGACAAGTTTAAATAAAAACTATCGAACTATAATTCAAGGATCAAATAATTAATTAATTAATCCACAAGCAATGTTGGACAGTTTCACAATGCCAACTTTCACTGCAGATTTAGTTACCCATAATCATATTTAGCTATATGTACCCATTTTACAGTCTGCACTGTTCCATGTTTCAGTTCATTACATCATTCCTTCAACGCTGCTATATATTATTACTGTCTCCATATAACCAAACCTTTTACTGCTAGCTTGTAAAAAAATTATGAAAATACAACAGAGATCATTGAGGCATTTTGTTCTCCTTTCTCCTTTAGTGAGCAGTACCAAAGATTGTCGAGACTAAATTCAAAGTCATGAAAGAAGACATTACAGATAGTACGAAATGCATCGGTTTAATAATGCATGTATATGTATATATATATAATAATAATTCCTTTGTGTTCATTTTTCATGGTTCATTTTTCATGCATTGGATAATAATTGAAAACAATAAGGTAATGCATATCAGATGAATGATGAAATGCCAAACAGAAAAAACCAAAAAAAGAAGAAAGATAAAAATGATCCAATAAAACAAAAAAAGAATTGTCCATTTTATCAATTCCACAAAAATTACAGTGGTTGACCACAAATCACCAAGCTTTGTTACACTCATTAACATCAAGAATCTATGATTACACCAGACATTGTTATTGTTAAAAGGATGTGTAAACAGAACTTTCTAATAAAAGAAACAGTTCAAAATCATATACCCATCAAATCAAACACATTAAAAATGCCAATTCAACCCCCCAAGCAGATCCAATCTAGCCAATTCAACACAAAATTAACAACAAATGATTGAAAAATAGAAAAAAAAACATAACTATAATAGATCTACCAAAGACTGGAAATCTAGACAGAAGATACTCACTTTTAAGCTCACGTAGATTTTCAAAAAAAAAAAAAGCTAGGTAATTTTCTCCAGAAACAAACAGAGAAAAGAAAACAGAATTGAAGGGAAAATTACGGTAATACCTGGAGAGAGTAATGTTGGGGTAGTATAGAAAATCTATGAAACTGGGTGTGAGTTAATTGGGGAATGAAAAAGATGGTGATAAGGGTTGTGGAGGAAATTGTAGAGTCCAATATTTATATATATGCAGACATAAAATTGAAAAATAATAAAATTTAAAAATTAATTTTCTTAAAAATGGAAAATGATAAATATGAATAAATAAATGAAAAATAGATAAGTACAAACTTTTATTTGTATAAGTTGTGAGTTCAAATTCTATCGTAATGTTATTTTAATAAAAAATGAAAAGACAAAAATATTATTGTATTAAATATAGTAATATTTCAATAAAATTAATGTTTGGTTAATTCGTGACATTAATTTAATTAATGATTTAATTTAATATTAGATTATGTCACGCTCACGAGTGAGATGAAAAATTTAAAAATGGTTTAAGGATCAAATTATGGTATTTTAATTTAACTCATCAATTTTATTTTTCTAGATTTCATATGATAATAGGCGAATCTAGAGGGATTGGTAGGTTCCACCCTAAAATGAAAATTTGTTATTTAGGTGTTTTAAAAAATTAAAAATTTAAATTAATAAAAATAAAATTACACTTTGGTCCCTTATAAAATTAAAAAGTTTGATTTAATTATTTAAAATTTATAAAGTTATAAACTATAAAAAATAAAATTTTATTTGACCCTTGAAAATTGTTTTGGCTTCGCCTACATATGATTTTAAATGACAAAATTATTTTCATGGTAATGTTTAGTATTTTATAAAAGGAAGGTTTTCGATAATTGCTCAATTAATTTGAGACGTGTTTAAAATGTGACACTAACTCAGTAAGTCCCTTAAACAGGGGTGAAGCCAGAAAAAATTTTGGGGGACGAATGAAATTTTAATTTTTTATAGTCTATATATTTATAATTTTTAAAGGATTAAATTGAATTTTTATAATTTTAAGAGGGTCAAAGTGTAATTTTACCTTTACTAATTTAAAATTTTAAAAAAATTTAAATGGCCTAAATGAAAATTTCCCATTTTAGGAGGCTGGGGCCCTGGTTTCGCCCCTACCCTTAAATATAATATTAAAATTTATTTTTAAAAAATAAAACTAATAAAAATCTAGAAAAAAACAAACAAACTATAATAAATGTTAAGACTTTGAATTTTGTCACGAATTAATTGTGCATAAATTTGTTGGGTAATGACGAAAAGAACATTGCTTCACAAAATAAATGGTATTATATCTATTTTATCATTTCAACCAAAGTATTATTATTTATTATATCTATATATTTTACTAAGTTGGTGTCACCTTTTATTTGATTATTGGGTTTCGATGTAATTACAAGATAGATAATATTGTATCAGTGGACATATTATTTTTGTTTTAATACAAGTACATATAGATGTGTTTTCGATGCACTATTTTGAATTTATCAATTTTAAAATTATTCTTATTTATTAGTTGCTATATTTAAATGTTTTATTGAGTATGTGTCACCTTCAAACGAGTTATCAATTCAATAATAGATTTAAAAATTTTTTAATAAGTAATAAATATTATTTTAATTAAGATATTATTTTATTTAAAATATCACATAATAAATTTTTAAAAAAATTGAAAATGAATTTTGTGAAAATAAAACTACGAGGAGGTGCGGCAAATTTTAACCTTTAATGTAAGGAGACTAAAACGGTGACGTATATCGATTTAGGGGAAAGCGGGGGTATAGGAGGAAAACAAAACCCCGCGACGCCTCCTCTCGAAGCCATAATTCCTTTTCGAATTCAAATTCTCAAAAAGATTTAAATAAAAAGAAATCCCCAAATTAAAATTCTCCAAATCATAGAAAAAACCCTAATAAATTTATAATATTGAAAAAAGATTTATCTTTGAGCCAGAAGTCTAAATCAAAATCGATGGGGAAGAGAAAGGAGCGTCGTCTAGCTGCTATGAGCAACGCCGGCCGCCGTGTTAAACTCGATCTCTTCGCGGAACCCCCTGGTAATCTTTTGTCTCAATTTTCCCCTTTTTTTTCATATGAAAAACCCTAGAAACTATTGAATTTGATTCACTTTAGTATCCTGTAGTGCTTGAAAGAGCAAAAAAAGGGAATGCTTTTTTGGTTGTTGAAAAAGGTTTTGCTTTTGATATTAGTTGAAGTAGTTGTTTTAGAGTTATTGGAAAGTGAATAAGGATATAGATTGGTTTTTTGTTTTTTTAACTTTTGGTTTCATTTATTGAAACTTTTAGAAGATTTGGGTGGCTCCTCAGTACATGAAGAAATCGATGGGGAACTGAAACATCATGCTGGGTTGCCCAATTCATTATCTTCTCCAGGTGGGTTCCGTCAGTTTTCTTCAAAAAGGACTATGTAGAGAGAGAGCATGAGTGGTCTACATTATTTTGGTGGAAAATTGGAATCTATGCCAGACATATATGTTGTTTGCCCCAGAATTTGTTTTCAGATTGTAGGGTGTCAGCTGTGGTCTTGGGAACATTCATACCGAACTGATTGGACCCGATCAGTGTGATATTTTTTTGAACGAGTCCCAATCTGTTATGCACTATTTCGCTGCATCCACGCGATTTGCAGATTTCTTCTGGGAAATTTTTATCTCGGTTCGTATGTCTCTTGGCTTTATTTCCATCATGCCTCCACTGACTTCTTTCTTTGATTTGTAACAGGTGGCTGTCATGAATTGCTCATGCGTCTATCAAATTTATATGGATTTTGTTCAACCTTTCTTTTATTTATTTGTTTCTTGTTTATGGAAGCTGTCACCTCTCTGATCTATCCTAAATGAATGTTTTCTCAGCTTATGTTTAAAGTTTTAGATATAGCAAGAACCATTAAGTACAAATTGTTGTTTAAAGATTTAACATATTTATGGTGTGTCTTCAGGTCAACAACCACCAAATCCTTTGCTGCTACTTGGCCAGTATAGTGATGATGAGGTGGATGAGGAGTCAGATAAAAGACTAGACCATGGCATTTTGGATGGTTCTGTATCTGACCACGATGACAAGGTAATTTTGGGTTTCCTTACTGTTGTTTGTGAAATTATGCTTTGTACGACCTAGGTGGGAACCTTTGGACTGGATATGAGGTTAGCTTGGTTGTGTTGGCTGCAGTCCAAGTTGTTTTCTTTCTATTTTTATGGATCTATGATTTGTAACTGCCAGTTTCACTCTTTTAACTGAAATAATGGGGGAGCATTGTGGGTTAAATTAGTAACTTGCTATGTTAGACTTGCATGTGGTTTTCATTCACATTCTCATCGGTTATTTTTATTAGGCTAAGGGGCCCCTAAGTGAGACTTGCAAAGATACAGAAGCTGATGCAGGTGAAGGTCTTGATACTCTAAAGGTTAATCAGCAGAACATAGAGAAAGATTCTACTCCGGATGCTGTCCATAACTTGGTAGAAATTGATGAGAAAGCAGATAATAATGTTACAAACGAATCAGTCGAGAATGATTCTACAGAACAAAATGCTGTCGCTGGAACTTCTGAAGTACAGGTAACTCAAGATGCGGGTTCAGGCTGGAGGATTGTAATGCATGAAGAGAGTCATCAGTATTACTACTGGAACACTGAAACTGGTGAAACTTCATGGGAGGTGCCTGCTGTTTTGAATCAGATAAACCAATCAACTTCTGACGAGAAAGTGCCTACTGTTGAAGATATGGAGGCTTCTCAAGTGGATGCACGTGATTTGAATCCAACACCAAGTACCCAACCAGTTGTTGACAATGTGATTTCTCAGAGCAAGGTGCATGATAATGAGCCAAAGTTAGAAGAGCTGGACAGAGGAGGCAAAAGTGAAGCTTTGAGGGATAAAATCTCTGATGTCAATAGAAGTGATTTTCAAAATAGCTTAGATGCTGTTGATACCTGTTTGGCTGGTGAGAGTTTAGATTGCTCTGGGAACTATGCCCATGATGTGCTTGCTAATGATGATAATAAAACAGGGGTTGATTGCTCTGCTCATCTTTTGAGACAAGGGGAGTGTTTGCTAGAGAGACTGGAGTCACTAAACGTGTAAGGAATATCTAATTGCTTTCATTTCTCTATTATTAGGTTATTTGCTATTACTTTTAGCCAATATATTTTTACTATTTCTTTTGTTTAAAGTAGAAGACTAGAATTCTTCAGTTTTCATTGTTATTTGTGATTCTAATATGAAATATTTTCAGCTCTGAAGACGATCTGCAAGCTCAGGGCTGGAAGTCTAAATGCATTTTAGAAGTTGAGATTAGACTTTCGGATATCAAAGCGTTGGTTTCGTATGGATCATCTTTATCACCATTTTGGACACATTGTGAAAGGCAGCTAAAACGGCTTGAAGGTATTATTAATGACAAAATTTACCAGCTTGCAAAATCAGCAATTATGGAAGAGGCTGAAGAAACTCCAAGCTCTTTTGGAGAAAAGCTCAAGATAAAGGAAGGTTCATACAATGAAGTTGAAGCTGATGTAGATGTTATTGATGCAACTGCTTCCGCACCTGACATTTCTCATGTCTCTACTAATGCTGATACATCAACAGTAGTCATTGGTGATGTTAATAATCAAGTTCTCTCCAGCAATGCTGCCCATATGGTAAGTGTTCCTACTGAACATTGTGAACGGGAAGTCGAAGAAGGTGAACTGGTAGACGGTGATACGCTTTCTGGAGAAAATTCTAAGACTGAAGTCCATACCGGAGAAGATGATGATATGGATGTGGACATGGAAGTTGAAGATGTAATACCACCAAGCGCAATGCCACTCATGCAACAAAACCCTTCTTCTGATTACTCAGCTGTTCCTCCACTTCCGAGTGAGGAGTGGATTCCTCCTCCACCTCCTGATACTGAACAAATTCCACCACCTCCTCCTGATAATGAGCAAGTTCCTCCCCCACCACCTGATGAGCCTCCTGAACATTCCTATCCTCTTGCCCCATCTCATATAGAGACTACACCTCTCGCTTACGCAGGACAATACGGCCTAACTTATCCTGATGCCAGTTATCAGTATTATGGACATGCAGTTAATGAAATTCCTGTTGGTGGTTTCTATGGACATGCCGATGGATCTCAAATTGCTGTACCTCAGGCCCCACTTTACTATCAAGCAGTACCTAACACATACTCTGATAGTGCATCAGTATCCGTTAACTCTGTTGAACCTATAATATTTTATGACCTTCAAGGTAGAAGAGCATCATCCGTGCCTATAGCCGGGACTACAGAATCTTTTAATTTGCCTAGTGAAGTGGGTACAATTAGTTCCAGTACTCTTGCTTCAAATCAAGTCGAATCTGGTGGCGATATTGCATTAACAGGAACTGATGTGCGAGCCAATGGTCCTATTGTTAATGAGAAGACCGAGGTAGCATCAGTTGGGAGCTCATCTACTTCGGCCACTATTGAAGCTCCTGCAACTCTTTCTGTTAGAGAAAGTTCTGCTGCTGCCGCCGCGGCCGCTGCAGCCGCATCTGTAGCAGCTGCAACTTCATCATCAGCTCCAAAGGTTCAATCTAAAGGTATAATTTTGGGTCATAAATGTTATGTAATTTTATATTATGATGGTATAAGTAGCAGAGACATTCAGAAATGTTTTGAGCTTGTCTTAACATTCAAATCTTCAAATGAACCAAATGGATATTGGTTTTATCTGTTTTATGCATCTCTATAAATTGCACCTGACTAGTAACTCCATTTGTTACTTGAAATTGCTGATAGTTGTCTCATTTGTTTACTGGAATTGATTGATACGGTACCCTTTGTTGTTTCAGCTGCACGAACTAAAAAGCGGACAGTTGCTGTCACATCCTCCTTAAGGTCGAATAAGAAGGTCTCCTCTTTGGTGGACAAGGTATAACAAATTTCCTGTTACTCTGGAGATTTCATTGCTCCTTTTTGATGTTTATATTTTTTTTGTTTCTGAAACCAGTAGAGTTAAAACGCTTTTCTTTTATCAGTGGAAAGCTGCCAAAGAGGAATTGCAAGAGAATGCAGAAGATGAGCCTGAAAATGCTTACGAGAAATTAGAAAAAAAGCGACAACGAGAAATAGAGGTCTATAAGTGAACCTTCATTGAATAAATTGTTTATTCATGTTCACTGGTTCTTGTGCCTTACATTTCTTTGATTTCAGGAATGGCATGCTCAGCAACTTGCCAGCGGAGAGGCTAAAGATAATGCAAATTTTCAGCCTTTGGGTGGTGATTGGTATGTATATTATATTTTATAAGGTAAACTATAGTAGAGGTCATCCAACTATGTTTTTTTTTTTCTTTTTAGTCGCTCAATTATAAAAAGTTACAGAATGGTCACTAACTTAAAAATGGAAACACCCAAACATCCAAAATAGTTGGGTGACCAAAAAAGGAAAAAAAAAAAGTTTGGTGACTGCTAATGTAGTTTACCCTATTTTATAGTTAAATAAGTTTCCTGTCCTGCCTCTCTTATCCTATTATGTTTTTTATTGATCTTCCCCAAATGTACAAATAAGCTCTTATGTGATTTTTCATCAGTTTTGGCCCTTTACTTTTTGGTGATATGCTTTTTTCTCGATAATAAACATAGGCGTGAAAAAGTAAAGCGGAGAAGAGCGCAGAAGGCTAAAGAATCTGCGGAGACTCCGGTGGCACATCCTGATGGAAACCAACAACCTGATTTAGATGAACTCTCAAGAGGCCTCCCTTCGGGATGGCAGGTAAATGAACATTCCTATTCCAGTTTCGGTTACATATTTTGCAGAACCAGTGTAAAATGCCTTCGAGTGGCTTCGACGTTATGCTATAGGCTTTAAGTTTATTTATTTTCTCAACTTGGTTAGCAATCGAATTTCTGGATCGGGATTTCATCCGTTGTGGCTGTTCTTTTTGATGCAGGCTTATTGGGACGAAGCTTCGAAACAACCCTATTATGGCAACATTAACACGTCGGAGACAACTTGGATTAGACCAACAAAATAAGTTTTTGAGATTGATTATTATTATTTATTTGTCATAACAAATTTTGAGTTGGATCAATATATGATTTCACGTTTCACTTCTCTCTCAAATGTACATCTTTCTAGAGGCAGCTTAGGAATGAATCAGGTAATTTCCCCCGGTGTAGCCATTGTTATGTTCTCAAAGGTTCTTTGCTTTTGTTTGATCATCAGTTTATACTAAATGGTATAAAATTTTAATATTTTATATTAATAAACATTGGTAAACCTGAAATTTTATATTGAAATACATTGATGTTAATAAATATCATTAGGGTGAACTGTGTTTTTTTCTTATGATTCCCCAACTTGAAACTATGGTATTTGTTTTGAATTGGTGTTATCTTGAGATGCCAAAGAAGTATTTAAAATGGTTAAATTTTGCTATTAGTCCTTGTACTTTATAAAAATTGTGGATTTAGTCTTTAGATTGTGATTTGATCATTTTTAGTTTTTGTAGTCTTGACTCAAATAATGACAGATCTAATTATTAGTAGTTTATTATGTGTACAATTGTAAATTTACTTAAGTTGGATAGAGAAAATATAGAATTGCATATTCGTTGCCATTTTCTTTTTGTTCCCAAGAGAAGATAAACAATGGGCTAGTGCCAATCTAAATAAGAATGTCCATTGAAGATCCTGTTTATGTAAGCTGTCTCCCATTCCGTGGTAGTTTGTTTTCTAGTAATTTTTCTTTGTTTCTTCTAGAACAAATTCTGCATATAGACCCTTTATTGCAATTACAATAGTGGCTATCAATGGTCCAATAATTGCTCCCTATGGTAGAAGATAACATTTTCAAAACCAACGGCCAGCATCAAAAGTAAAATGGCACTACACTATGTTATTCGGGCTCTGGTTAATGTCAGATATAAATATGTGTTTAATATGAATATGTTTATAGTCTCTATATTTTTCGAAAATTAGAATTTTTATTCTATTTTTAAAATTTAAAATTTAAGTCTAACCATTAAGACTATTAAATTTTTTTAAAATTTAGTTTAACAAAAAAAATTGAATTAACAATTTGACTTGAATTTTAAAATTTAAAAATAAAAAATTAAATTCTCATAAATATAAGGATTAAATTTTAATTTTTAAAAATATAGAAACTCTAGACATACTTTATCCTTATTTTTCGTACATATTTGGAGATTTGTCTCCAACTTTATGTTTGAATACGCATCGAACATAGGTACTTTAAAGCAACGTAGAAGAGCAAATGGTTGTAAGCGTTATATATCAGAACGTATTCAAGTGAGACATAAGTATGTTCAAAATTTTCAATATTGGGTAAACTAATCCCTCGTAGGAAAATCTGAGCTATGTAATTCTTGTTAATTTTAAAAGTGCGTAACTAAAGATAATTAGTTGTAGCGTTAATGTATTGCATCAATTGTACATAACTTTGATCGATATAATAATAAATTTAGCCCTCAATACTTACATATTTTGTCAATTTAATCTTAATTCTAAAAAAAGAAACAACTTTAGCCTCAACATTTACATAAAAGTTGTGACCTAAATTTGTTAAATCAAGACCATGTTAATAGGATGCGTAAATTTTGAAGACTAAATTTATAATTATATCAATCAAAATAATTGACAAAAACGCTAATACCGCGATTAATTGTCCTTAGATGCTCAATTTAGAAATTGATAGAGATTAACTTACTTAACATCGAAATTGAGAAAGATCGAAAACAACTTTTTACTAAATTTTCATGTATCAACCGACATTCCATGTCCGAATTTACATCAAGCATAAATACTTCAAGAAATGCATATGTTTTGGATAAGAGAATGTTATGGAATCAAAGATGCGTATAAACAAAGACTTGAGAATGAAATTGGAAAGTGTGGGGGACACATCACACTATAACCTTTAACCTTTCTAATTTGATTTTTTCATTTAACTCAAATAACTCAAAAATCGATTTAAAAATAACTACGTTATTTCGAGGTTTAAATATTATTTAGACTTTTTTCCGACCCGCTTCATTATATGAAATTCATATATTTTAAGTTTAAATATTTTTTTGAAGAATTATATTTAAATATGAACTTTAATTTCAAAAGATTGATAATATTAAAGATAAGTAGCAAAAATTAAATTGAAGTGGAGCAGAGATGGATACATCCAACACCCATGGAGGGAGTACTGATTTTCAAGATTGTACATCCATATCAGAGCGAAACGGATGGTAGAGCAGTGGTGGAATTAACAGTATTCGCCCCGCCTTGCTCCATTGCCATCCCTAGTTCCATCAATCTAGTTTTAAAATTTTATATTACTAAAAATCATTAAAATATTCAAACTTTTAAAGAAAAATAAAACTACAAAAATTCCAAAATGAATAAACTTACAAAATCTTAAAAATTTTAAAAAAATAAAAACTAATAAAATTTTCCATAGTTTCAAAAGTTAAAAACATTCAAATTAATCTTCAAAAATTGAAAATTTTGTAAAAAATTGTTAAATTTAATAAAAATATAATATTAAAATTTCTAAAATTGGATGTGGGGTATTACATTTAGTGATATCAACGAATTTTTCGATTTTATTTGAAATGAAAGTGTGACAGCCCTAGTGTAACCCTAGTCGGGAAGTGGTTTCGGGACCGCAAAGCCGAGTCATAAAAATAATTAATTGTTATATTCTATGCTTATTATGTGTGAACATGAGTATGTGGAAGTTTCGTTCTCTAATTTTGCCAATTGCATGAGAAATTATTAAATAGGGATCAATATGAGACATGGTGAAATATGATAGGCTAATTTTAAATGGCTTATTAATGCATGATAACATAAGGGTGGACTTGCATGTCAAATTTCCCAATTTCCTTTATAGTGGCCGGCCATGTCATGATGCCCATCCCCTAGGTTGAATTTCAATGCAATTAATTATTAGTTAACAATTAAAAGAAATAAAAATAAAGAAATGATGGGATAAAAGGAAATAAACTAAGGAGAAGTGGGAGGAAAAACAAAAGTGTTCATCCTCACTTCTCCATTGCCGAAACTAGAAGAAAGAAAGAAGAAAAAACTTTGGTTGGAATTCGGCTAGGGTGTTTTGATACAAGAAGGTATGTTCTATGCCACTCTTGAAAATGCATGCATAATTTGGAGGATTGGTTTAAATTTTACTTGAATCTTGGATTGAAACTAGGTTGTTTAGGTGAGTTAAATTTCGGCCTTGGAGCTTAAAATTTGTTAGTAGAAGTCTTGATGATATAGATGGATAGTTAGGTCGAATGTGTTGAATTGTTAATTGCTTTAGCTTGAAAGTTAAGTTTAAAATGGGTTGAGTGATTGCCGAATCTAATTTAGGGGTGGAGGATTGCTTTCATGTTATATTGAATAGGTAGAGGTTGTAATGAGGTTGAATTTGTTGAATTGATAGTTGGGTAACAAATGAAGCATTCGGCCATATGGGGTAAAATGGGATGTTCATTTTAGTTGTTGTTTCATTCTTGTGAGAAATGGGTCAAGTGTTCATGAAATGAAATTTTGTGATTAGATGAATTAAAAGTGATAGTATAGTTGATATATATATATACATATTCGGCCATCACTTAGGAGCTTATGTGGTGTTGAGTTTAAGCTTTGCATATTCGGCTATATATACATATATATGTAAGCCCATTCGTGATATTACCTTAGGATTATGTATGTATATAACCGACAAAAAAATGAGAAAATTAGCAAGGGTGATTGCCGAATGTCCAAGTATGCATATGCATGTGTGATCGAATTATTGATAGTATGGTGATTGCATAAGGTTATTAGCCGAATAGCTCAAAAGCATAAGGTAGAAAGATATGAATTTGCCATGTGTCTCCTATGCTATGAAATCATTAATATTTTGATATAAATATTTAGCAAGACGGTTAAACTAGTTAATTTATTGATACAAGAAGCTCAAGAAGTTAAAGGAGGCGAATCAAGCAAAAGCAAAGGAAAGAATATCGAGTAGCCGAGTTGGAACCGTTTTACCTAACACAAGGTAAGTCATTAAGCATATATTTGGTATTGATTTAAATGATCGTAATACCTATGCAATTGTGTTTAATGAGATGAAATGCATACAAATGTATATGTATGTAGAGATGAAATTGTCGAATGTAAAAAGAAAGTGAAGTGTATAGAGTGGTTGGTTTTCGGCACTAAGTGTGCGGGCAATAAGTGTTCACGGTTGTGAGATTGGCACTAAGTGTGCGAGCTTGAAATGCATGGCACTAAGTGTGCGAGCTTGAAATGCATGGCACTAAGTGTGCGAGTTTAAAGTACATGGCACTAAGTGTGCGCGGTTGATTATTAAGCACTATGTGTGCGAGCCCACTACATATATATTTTCTATCAATTATTTACATTAGGGGTGCGACTTTATCGAGTTGATCATGGACAGCGGAAGGGGCAAGTACCTTGAGTTCATGGCGAATGGACGTTATGTTTATACTTGGAATTGAGCTGGGTAAGTTTTGAACCTACGTGACGATTATAATTGAAGTCACGCACATAAGGTTTATCGTGGAATAGACGGAAGGTCATTTAGTTGTATGATTGTAACGAAAATGAAGTGATGTATGGAAAATGCCTCAAATATCCTATTGAATAGTATATGAAATGTGAATGTATGACTGGGTATGAGATTGAACCGAAAGGTCTAAGGAACTATGGTATAGTTCGGTATGGATGGAGTATTTAGCCTCGTTTCATTGTTTCATTTTGTGATAATTTTATTAATGGATGGTTGTGGAATGCTTATGACTTACTGAGTTATATACTCATTCGGTGTTTGCTTGTCACCTATTTTAGGTTTCTTGGACTCGTCCTTTTTGCGTGCTTGGAACCGTCATCGAAGTCATCACACCGACTAGCAACCATTTTGGTACTTTCTTCTTAGTTGGTCTAGAAGAACATTTCGGCATGTATAGGCTATAACGTTTTGTTTGAAATTTGGTATGTAAACTTTTAGCCATGCGAAAATGGCATAAATGTTCGGCTTAATTTGGTTCTATGATGTTTGGACACAAGTCTTGATAATTCGGTTTTGGTTGAGTATTGGTTGAGGCCTACTCGATTATTATGCCATATGTCATGGCTGATTATTTTCGGTGTTAAATTTATGATATGGTAATAATGTAGTAGGGAGATGCTCGGTAATGATTAGCCTTTGGCATGGCTAGTCATGGTCATAAATTGAGATATGTATGATGAATTATTAGTTAGATCAAGGAAAAATCATGAAATAGGCATAGTTTATTTTAGTAATAGATGCTGACAGCAGCAGTGATGTGAGATCGAAAAATAAAAAAAAAAGTAGAAAGGGAATTAAATAGTGAATAAATTATGTAATCGAAGCTTGACGAGTCTATTTTCATATGGAAGAAACGAAACATCCATATGAGCTGTATGTTAGGAGATATTTAATTTCTCGCGGAACAGGGCCAGGGCGAATTCTGGATCCCCTGTTGTGACTTAGAAAATTCACCGTAAATCTTATCGAAATAATTAGAGGACGTGCTTTACATGTGCAGATTCAATATCGACATAGGCATCAAAGCCCTGTACAGGGAGATGTTTAAATCGTAAGGTACAGAGGTCAGTGTAGTCGAACCTTGTAACAGGGGAGACTTTAACAAATAAACTGTACTAATTGGCCCAACCAAAAATTCTACAAAAATTCTACCGTATAGATATATGAGTCTAGTTTTGGGGAAAATTTACGGAATTGAATTTCGAGTTTCAGAACTCAAGATATGATTTTTAAAGCGACTACGATACAGTTAGCCAGCTTGCCTGGAACAAAAAAAAAAGGGGGAAATAAATGAAGTAAGCTCGGTAACACCTCGTGTTCGATTTCCGGTAACGGTCACGGGATCGGGGTGTTACAGAAAGAATAAAAATTATATAAATCTAAATTTTAAATATATTTTTATTATTATTTTGGGATGAAATCATTTATAGCATTGATTAGGAACATATTTGAAAGCTAATATATGGAGAAGATTTTTGCTAACTTATTAATTGAAAGCTACTTCTGAGGAATTATAAATTTGCTTTGATTGTAGTTAAGCAAACCATTAAATGTGTAGTTAAGTGAATGCTTGTCAATGTTTTATTTATGAGGGTGAGAGAGCACTTACCTATTAAATAATAATTTAATTAATTAATTTTTTAACAAAAGATAAAATAATAAAAGTTAACAAGGAGTCGAACATAGAACCAAAGGGTAAACTGAAGTCTTACCACTAAATCAATACACTCATCTTTAACATTAATTGAGCGAAAGCAACATATAAGCTGGGACTTCAAAGTCTGAGGTTGAAACAAAAATTAACAAAAATTTAAGGAAAATGATTTGAGCACAAGATCTCTCACACACAAATAAAACTTTTAACTACTGAACCAAAACAAATTACTTGACATAATTTTTACAACCTTAATTTAAAACGAGATGTGACCACTCGTGGTTTCACTAACCAAATTTCTTCTAACCCAGTTTTTGGGTTGTGACATTTATTTCATGGTAATCATTATATCTTTCTTCATGAAAAATCAATTGTTATCAAATAGTAATTAAGTCATTTATCATAAAGACGAACAATTTATAACCACGTTTACTTTTTATCGACCATGTAATGCCAATGAGATGATATTATTTATCCATGTTTTGGGCTATGAATTTCATTATTGTAAATGACGCTACATACTGCAAAAGTTGTATACCCAACACACCGGCTTTAGAACTCAGGCTTTTATTTATATCAAAGTATAAGAGTCACGTATATATAATTTTCATCCACTCAGAATTAAGGTATATCACACTTTGAACATAACAAGTGAATAAATTCATAAATAAATTCAAGATCTATTCTTCTCGGGTCCAATTTGATGTACTGCCAGTCCAGTTAGTCACATCTATGCTTTTATTTTCTGGGAGTCATCTGCTCCGAATGAATAAATGGCATTGGTAGGGCTAAATATACAAGCTACACATAACTTTGATATATTGTTATTCTGCCCGAAAATAGTCAAAATTTATTTCTAAGTATAAATTCTATTTTTCGAGAATAACAATTTTATTGGTTTAGAGAGAGATTTACTTTCCTACTGAAAGTAAGAAAATTATTTTTGGTTCTGTTTTTGATTCATGATTGTTCAAACCCATACTTGAAGCGATTTGTGGAACTAAAATAGCGGAGATTGTCGTTCGGTTGAAAATCAATAATGTCTAGGATCCATCTCACATAAAGCACATGTATTTTTTGGGGGGAAATTCATTGCTATAAATATTACAAACCGACTTGGTTTTCAAATCTTTATTTTTTCGATGTTCAAAAAAACCGTTTTCAAACAGGATTTTTTCCAACAAGAACATCAAAGCATAGAAATCAATAGAAAAGCCTTCAATTCATTAATTTCTTCATTTTCTCTGGTGCATATTCATTAAGAGCTTATTGTAATATATTTTCTCACTCTCAAATCTTTGTATTTAAAGCTTCAATTTGCAAACACACACCTATTAAAGGTTCATTATTAGTTTGCTCATATTCTCTTTGTTGTAAAGAGAACACTTAAGGTTTTTGAGGCGTACAATCTTAATAGTTGAGCCACAAAAGCTAGAGAGTTTTAGTTAAGCCATAAAAACTAGGAAACGGTTCTATCTTAGCCTTGGAGAAAGATAGGGATTGTAAATGTTATACATTTTCCCTGAAAGGTAATAATTCAAGTATGGTGAATTGAGAAATCTTTGGTCAAGGTATACCAAGGTCATAAAGGTAGGTCATTGGGGCCGAATCACTATAAATCGAATTGTCCAAACTTTTCTTCTTTTTCCTTATCATTTAGAAAAGTTTATAGAAAATTTTAAAATATCAATTCACTCCCACCTCTCGATACTTTCAGGCCTAATAAAAACAACCCATAATTAAAATTTTCAAAACTCAAATTGATTCGATCCATATCCAACTTGGTTCATCCAATTTTGAATTTTGAGATTGCATATTTTTTATTCAAATCACATGTTTCCAGAGGGTAAAAAATATTTGATATCTAATTTCACACATATAGTTCCAAATGGTATGGAATCAAATGTGTGTACCAACTAGGATTTATATATATTTTCAGAAATTACATTTGGTGATATTGAAATAAAGTGAAAATAGTGGGGACACAACTGACAAAAATGTTTAACCTTTCCCTTTCCTCAAACATCAAGTTATCTAGATTTTTTTAATAATTTTAAAATAATATACATTCCATTAATCATAATTATAATTAATCATTTTAAATAAAAATTAAATTTAAAATTTCAACCTTATCATTAAGTCAAAGTCTTGTTGGTTAATTTTACGATTATTTGAATTGCAAGAAGATTACCATCACCAGTTTTTTTTATTTATTTTAGGTTTAAGTTATTTTTAATTTCGATAATTTAGGTTTTTCAATTAAGTTTTTTGTGTTTATTTCGTCATTCTAAGTTTGATATTTGAGTTTGGATTATTTTAGGTTTTGATTAAGTTTGGGTTATTTTCGATATGGGACATTTGAGTTTATTAGTTGAAATTTTGAAAGTCTAAATCATTTCATTTTTTTTTTCATTTGGGATTGACACCTGAGTTCAAGTCGTTTTAAAAAAACAATTCAAGTTTAGCACTTCAGTTTTAGTCATTTTAAGTTCAAATTATTTTGGTTCAGGTTTGGGTTAATTTGGATTAGAATAACTTGGTCTCACAATCAAATTCGAATCTTTTCGAATTTGGATCATCTAGGTTTGAATCAATTTTGAATTTAAGTTAATTTTGATTTGGATCGTTCAAGTTTGCAAGTCAAAATTTTCAAGATTTGATATTCAAGTTCCAATTATTTCAAGTTGAAATCATTCTTTTTTTTAAAAAAAAATTCAATTCATTAAATAGGGAAAGCAAACAAAAAAATATAACAAAGAATCAAACCGCTAAAACAAAGTCAAACGGCTTATCTCATACATCAGATCCTACTATTTGACATCCTCTCGTTCAGAAAAAGTATTCTCCAAAAAAGAGGGTACAAGAAAATCATCCCCTTTCATATGATTTGCATGTACCAAGACTACTCAAGCTAACGAGTGAGTGCCTTTGTTTGCAAATCGACGAGTCCAATAAAAAATCGACACTAAAATTGAACGAGCATGAAGCAAAACTAATTTAAATAATTTAAAGTTTGAATTATTTTAAGTACGAATATTTTTTTATCCAGATTACTTTCAAATCTATTTTAAATTTAAATTAATCAAATAAAATGAACCCTATTACTAGAATAATACATTAATAATAATAATTCAAATTTAACTTAATTAAATTTCATAAAATAATTAAAATAAATAAATAAAACAATAGACTTGACATCATATCATGAACTTCTACAATAAGATAGAAATTCTCGTCGGAGAAAAAATTATCTGAAACTAAGATACTATGTCAATTGATTCTTTTCTAATAATAGTAAACTACTTCAGCATTTTCATCCTAAATACTGAACTGACATGCTTTTAAAAAAAATAGATATAAATGACACAATATTTCAGTTTCATTCAATTTTTTCTCATCTCGTTAATGGCTCGATTCCCTATACTAACTTAAACCACCATTAATTTGACTATTTCTTTGCATCATCACTCCAAAATTAACAAATTATAATAATGTTTCCTTAACTTCTCCGTAAACCCATATCTGATCATTGAAAACCCAACCAAAAAAAAAAGACAAATCCCACAATAACCAGCCGTTGAGATCTTGGTGCTAAGAAATGGTGCCACGTGGCATCATATTATCATAGCAATTTATGGAGTTTGGTGCGGCCCTCACAGCTAACAATCTAATCTCATAAGCTTTTTTTTTTCTATTTTTTTTTCAAATTTCAATAATTAGAAACTAACTTTAGCAAGACACTTGTCAATGCCAAATTTCAAACTTTTGTTTTGTTTGTTGTTTTGGGTGTAAATTTAAAATCTTTCATTTTATCTTTTTCTTTGGGTTTTTTTTGTTTTTTTTTTCATTTGGTGATTTATTGTAAAGACCCCATTTTTGAAAAATTTGTAACTTTTTTCTGAAATTTTGAGAAATGGGGTTTTTAAATATTTCGGTCATTGCTGTTGTTGTTATTGGTTCATTTTGATAAATATTGTTATTTGTAGAGAGAAGAAGGATCCTGAAAAATAGATGCAGATTTCAAGTGTTGGTGGAATGGGGTTGCTTGATTCTCTTTTAGGTGCTGAAGGAAGAAAATCCTTCAAAAGGAAAGACAGTGATGCAGGTGAAGCAGGTTTGTCTTAAAATTCCTTCAAAATTTCTCAGATTCATGTTTTGTTTTATAACATTATGGTTTATGTTTTGTTTCATTTTCTTTTTGGCCATTAATGAGCTATTTATGGAAAAAAAATGGCCAGCATGCCAGAGTTGTAATGAAAAACAAAATGGGATTTTCTTGCATGATTGATCTGTACCTTACAAGAAATGTTTTGATGTTCTTGTTTTTAGGTAAAGCATTGGAGGAGCTGAGGGGTTCCCTATACAATGAGCTTAGAACATCAGAAGGAGCCAAGCGGCAACAGCAACGATTTTGTGGACCGGTGGTGGCGATGACGTTCAATTTCTTCGTGGCTGTCGGGATTATTCTAACCAACAAACTAGTAAGTTCCTTCGAACTCTGTTTGCTTAAGATGTTTGTCATCTCTCTGTTTCATGATGAGTTACGATTTATTAGATTTTACTTTTTTCAGGTGATGGGGAGAGTTGGATTCAATTTCCCAATCTTCTTAACCTTACTACATTACGCCGTATCATGGCTTTTACTAGCAATTTTCAGGACACTTTCATGGCTTCCGGTTTCCCCTCCGGCGAAAACGACTCCTTCCTCATCTATTTTCCTGTTGGGAGCTATAATGGCTTTCGCGTCCGGTCTTGCTAATACCAGCTTAAAGTATAACAGGTCCGAGAATTCCCGGTGTCCAAACACCGAATTCGCTCATTAATCCGATTTTCCTCACCATTTTGACCTCATTTTGCAGTGTTGGTTTCTACCAAATGGCTAAGATCGCGGTCACTCCGACCATCGTTCTTGCGGAATTCGTTCTCTTCCGGAAAACCATATCATTCAAAAAGGTGCATCGACAAACACCCTTCGGCTCTCTCCGATTATCCGGTCTAATACTCTGTTTGTTCTTTGCAGGTATTGGCTCTAGGGGCTGTTTCCGCCGGTGTCGCGGTGGCCACGGTAACAGATTTACAGTTCAATGCCTTTGGAGCATGTATCGCCCTTGCATGGATAGTCCCAAGTGCCATAAACAAGATTTTGTGGTCTAGTTTACAGCAACAAGCGAACTGGACAGCACTTGCGTAAGTGACAAGTAATGTAACATTGATTGTTATGGTTGTTTTAGTTTGTGTCGGAAAAATGATGATGTCTGAAATGTAGGTTGATGTGGAAGACAACCCCAATTACAATCTTCTTCTTGTTAGCATTAATGCCATGGTTGGATCCACCTGGAGTTTTGTTGTTCAAATGGGATATAAACAACTCTTGTGCAATTCTCAGTTCAGCTTTGCTTGGTTTTCTTCTACAATGGTCTGGTGCACTGGCTTTAGGGTAAGTTTCAGATACACCTCTCAATTTTTATCTGAGTTTGGAATATCAGTCCAATTAGTCCGAAACCAACAACTTGAATCTGTCCAATCTAAACCTAAATTGACCCGAGCTCAAAATAGCCTGAACTCAAAATGACCTTCCATGATTGAACAAGTAAATCGGAATGATCCGAATCTAAAGTTACCAAAGCCTAAACCGATCTAAACCCAAAGTACCCAAACCCATAATGACCTGACCCAAAAGCCCGAATAACTAGAACTTGTAACTACTTGAACCCAAAAGAGCCCTAACTCAACTTGATTTGAACCCGAAACTGACTCGATTTGATTGAATCCAACACAAACCTTGATCCACCCAAGCCCGAAACAACCTAAATCTAAAATAACCTAAAATTACTCAACACATAAATCAAAATTATTCAAATCTAATGTTATTAAAACCTAAAATAATTTGAACTCAATGGTTAAAATCTAAAATTATTCAAACCTATGATGACCTTTCCTTAAAACCCGAGCTTGAAAACTTGAACAACCTGAACTCAAAATGAACCCAAAATTATCTGAATCTCAAGTGACAAGAACCGAAATGATCCAAACACAAAGTAATCAAAACCTAAAATAATCCGAATGACCCATATCTGAATAACCCAAAACTAAAATGAGCCGAACTCGTAATAGAAATAACTTAAAATTTAAAACCCATATCGGTCCTATCTAAATTAATCCGATTCAAACTAACCCCACTGCGAAACTGAAAAGTACAGTGTTAGACAACCTAATTTTCAGGTAGCAGTCTCTGTCTGTTTGTTGTAACTTGGGTTTAAAGTAATTTAATATACTTTTTTTTCCCCTTTTGTAGGGCAACTTCTGCAACATCACATGTTGTTTTAGGACAATTCAAAACTTGTGTCATACTTGTTGGAGGATACATTCTTCTGGATTCCGATCCGGGGCTGGTGAGTCTTTCCGGTGCCGTCTTTGCACTCGCTGGCATGTCGGTTTACACGTCACTGAACTTGAAAGAATCAAAAGACGGCTCAAATAAGCAGATTCCAGTACAAACTCCTGTATCCAAAACAAAAACCAGTGAAAACGGCAGTGAAGACTCTACGGTAATGAAGACCACAAACGATGTGTAAAAAAGAAAAATACAGAAACCAAAAAAGAGATTGTATAGACAATGAAAACAAAGAGCTAAAGAGCATTTGAAAAAAATTTTCGGGTTTGTTTAAACAGTACAGTGTAATTACTCGGGTAGTAATTACACTCTTTTGTAATTACAAAAAAAATTAATTTCTTACACTTGTTTGGCTGTTAGAGTGCAATTACATCGTAATTGTAATTACACGATTTAACGTATCAATTACTATAAAAAAATTATTAGTATGATAAGAATATTTTCTAAAGAAGTAATAAAAATTAAAATCAAATTATCGTATTTATAATGTTAGTCTACAAGAGTAGTTGATATTGTGATTACTAATAAAAATAACAAGAAAAATATACGTATGGAGTTTTATCTAATTGTTCTAACACATATTTGTTGGGTTATTCGCTTTTTAATATTTAACATATGCTCGGTTATCATCATCTTTTCAAGTAGTCTTCGAAGTATGAATCATTTTAATTCCACCTATAATTGAAGTGTTATGAAATATGCAACATGCTAGTACGACTTAATCTTATTCTTTTTATCTTATATTACGATGATGTTAATATGAGAAATATTGTTTTAGAACAACAATTGTCTTCAATCACATTTCGAAGTATTAAATGTCTTAAACTAAAGAGTTCACGAGCTAGCTATAGTGCTTGTGCCTGGCATCATTTTCTCTAATAGTATCATACCCCACGATATGGTGCAAACAAAAAATTTATATTTACACCATTAGCATCAACCTTACAATATTTGGGTTCATAGTCCAAATAGTCCGTAGTTTAATTATAAAAACTTATATTGACTTAATTTGGAAAAATATTATGCAAGACTATATCCCTTTTTCTATTATGTAAATTAAGTAAAAATAATATAAAATTTGTAATCTATAATCTTTATAAACAATATTTTATAAATTATCCAATAACTTTCATAACATTTCTATAAATAATACTATTTTTGTCATAATTTTAGAATTTTTTAGAAATTAAATAATATTTTTAATTATAACTTATAAAATACAAAAAAATTTATAAAATATATTTTTGGGTTTATAATATAAGAAATTTTTACCTTAATTGCCCCAAACACTCATATATATTTGTACTTATAACATAATTTTATAACTTTATAAAGATGATTTTTATAGCTTTTTTGGGGACAATTTAATTAGTTTAGATAAATATTTTATAACTTTTTTATAAAGAAATTTGCATACAAAAACCTATAATTTATTTTACAAAATATTTTAGATAAATTTGAATTAGATTTTAAGTTAGTTGAGTTCATTCGAGTTCAGATCATTTTAGTTTTAGATAATTTTGAGTTCATATAACTTAAATTTCTCGAGTTATTTTAAGTTTAAACTATTTTAGGTTTTAATTAAGATTTATTTTGGGTAACTTGTTAAGTCTAAATTAGGTTAATTTTGCATTCAGATCAATTTGATTTTAAATTAGATAAATTTAGATTATTGAATTTTATAATCAATTATTGACTTTCATAATCGAATTGAGTTCAAACTTCATCGAGTCAGTTTGAGACACAATTGACACATATAGACCTATCAATTAAGGCCGAATCAATCCATATCTAGGTGAATGCAGTTTGTCAAGTTCTGAACCATTTTCGAG
The DNA here is from genome assembly GCF_025698485.1 of Gossypium arboreum. Lineage (NCBI taxonomy): Eukaryota > Viridiplantae > Streptophyta > Magnoliopsida > Malvales > Malvaceae > Gossypium > Gossypium arboreum. The sequence continues at coordinate 92,669,999 of NC_069074.1, forward strand.
TTTAGATAGAAAATGAAAAATCCAAACTCATTTTCAGTCCGCAAAACTAACGCTCGAGCGTCAGGTTCAAATAAAAGAAACCGGTTTCCAATCTGATCGGCCCAATTTAAATTGAAGTAAACGAGCAACTTTTCATTAAGAGAGCACCGCTATGTACAGTGATAAGACACATTATAATATAAGGAGAAAACACAAATTCAAATTTTGAAGATGATATTGCTAAAAAAAACAGTTACGAACTCTGAACATGAACCCTGAACACGATCTGAAAGATACCAAAAGATATAAATAATAATAATAGAGCAACAATCAATTAAAAGAAAACTAGAAGAAACTTGCCATATACCAATCATAGCTTGTATCATTCTTTCCTCCCTATTCAAAATTTAATATACAGGTGAGATAATGGAAAAATAAAAGGAAAAATTGGTGAAATCTCACCTAATCTAAGTATCTCTATCCATCTCTTCAAATTCCTCCTATTCAGCATCTTATGTGAATAAAAGTTCCAAAAGAAACAACATTAAGAGACATGGTGGGAAAAAATATGGCAAAGGGATATTTCCCCACCATACATAAACCCTAATATATTTACATCCCCAGAAAAGAAAGAACAGTTTAGAGTTTCACCCATTACTGAGAGTTCCTCCATGTGTTTCTACGTTGGGTCGTTGTTGTTGTAAGATTTTAATGGTTCAGTAATTAGTGTTCCAGTTTAATTGTGCAAGTTGAGGCTGCTGATAAGCACCGGATGCAGGAATTGCAGTTTCCGTGGCTTGAGACTGTTGAAGGAGGTTATTGGTGTTGGAAGGAGGAGCTATTGTTTGTGATGGCTGATAGAGTCCAGCAATGGCACCGTGAGTGGCCTGTGCAGGAGAGAAAGGAAGCTGGGGGCCGTGAAGGGGGTACAATGGATTATACAGCAAGCTGGATAAATCTTGCGCTGGTGAAGCAGTCATCCAGATAGCGGAACCTTCATTCTGCAAAAAACAGATATACCAAAGCATTGTGTTAAATTCTTGTAAAAGCTAATAAAGAACACTACGAAAATATAATGTATCGAAATATAATTCGACTCTCCTAATTGACGGGTCTATATAGAAGGAAAGGGAAAGCAAAACGAACCAATGGTCCAGTTGTGTATATATGGTTTTCCTTCAATTGCGAAGCTGCAAGATCCTCCTTGCTGCTAGAACTTCCAGAGGTCACTGATGGAACAGATAAATTGAAACCAACAGGTGGAGGGGTCAATGGACCATAACCAGAAGGAATTGCAAAGTGAGCTGGGTTTCCAGCATTAGTTCCAGGTTTGAACTGTGGAACAGGGAACTTGACCCCAGGTGCAGCTGCTCCAGGAGGCATGTACAGATTGCCAGTTGATGGTTGCTGGGGGAGACCGGCAAGGGTTAAATATTGATGCATTGCGTGCATATAAAAAGGGGGAAGATAGTGGGGATAAGGGAAGTAATTAGGCGGAAATGGCTGTCGGAAGAGGTGAACTGCTTGCGGGGCTGCACCAACGGAGCTCTGAAGAGGTGGTGTTGAAGTATCAGATGGAACTGGAGTATTCCCACCCTAAAAGTTTGACAAATCGACAGTAAAAAGCATGAACAATAGTATAAGCAATAGACTAACATTTAATTGCACTGTTAAAAGGGAAACTAACAGTACAAGTTAGGTCTATGAAATCCACGAGTTGTGTGATAACTTTTCTTGTCGGACTCCATACACTGAAGAAAAAAGAAAGGATGCAAATACCAAGTACCAAAACATTTTTTAAAGCACACTATAACCCTATGATATTCGGACTCAAGTGTGAGTGTCCATATGGTTTCCTAAGTCTTTACATATATTTGGAGGATCCTTAGAGGTCGTATCCCCATATCCATGTGTCGGACACAAGTATTTCGAGAAGAATGAGGAGTTCAAGTAACATAGTTCTAAGCCAACTAAGTAGATGCTTGGAACCAAAATTTAGTAATTTATACTGTGAAATCAGAAAATAAGACAGTAGATAGGAAGAAGTGCTTACAGCAAAGTTTGCAACGCGAGAAACATCATGCACCCAAGCCTCAGGTCCATCAAACTGTGATAAGTGGCCTGCAGATGCTGGCGTTAAACCGAACCCATAGCTGGGGGCATTTGGAATGACAGGCGGATTACCTTCAGGGTGCAAATGCACTTCTTGAGTTGACTGATCATTCAACTCAGCATCAGAGGGAACGTTGCCTTCTGGTTTGGATACTTCCTCTAACTCAGGAGGAGATCGCAGTTGATCAGCATTGTCCCCTTCTGCAGCTGATAATATACCTTGGCTTCTGAGATAATCATAAAAGGCTCAATAAGATCTAAAATATTAAAGAACAAAAAAGTATACCTAGGAATACTGTTTAGAGGTTCCAAACCTCTAGCTTTAAATACCATTGGCAAATTAGGCACATTTATAAACTACAGTATTTATTCATCCAACATGTTTAAGCCTACCTAAGAGTGTAATTGAGCTGAGCCGAGCCGAGCCCAAATACTGCCAAGCTTGAGCTATAGCTCAACCGAACATCTATTTTTAAGCTCGATCTCGGCTCGATATATAATCGAGCTACTGAAGCTCGATTAAGCTCGTTTACCAATTTTTGTACTAAAGCTCGAATTTGAGCTCGACTCAATAATTAAGCTTAGGGTAAATAACATATATTAAGGAAAATAACGTAATTTAAGCTCGATCAGGCTCGTGAACCATTCGAGTCAAGTATTACTAAACTTGAATTTGGCTATCAAGATCGAATTTATTTTTAGTTGAACTTGAGTAACTTGTGAGCACAAATGTCTCATTTACACCCCTAAGCCCACCAGAAGATACGACAGAAAACTATTCTTACAACTCTTTTAAACAGTTAAAGAGCAAAACATCAGGGCTCCATATCAACCAGAGATGAAACTAGAACTAACATACCACCGACACCTAAAAAACTAATTGCTGAGATGAATGAAACGTGTTTGAACATTGGATGCTTTCTACCAGAAGGAAAACATTAATCAAACAAAATATAGATTCAAATAAGTTCAGAAACTAATATCCACAAACCTAGAAGATGGCTCTCCAGCAAGTTCATCATTACTTGGAGAAGTTTCAGCAGGGCATGCAGAGTTAATCTCCACAGTACTGATATTATTTTCTGTTCCCAGTCCAAAACTAGTATCAAAGCTTCCAAAAGTTAAGCCATTTTCAGAGACTTGGAAGTGGGTGGGAAAAGTAACATGTTGACCATCTGGAACCTTTGAATCGGCAATATATTGAGAAATGTCTTTAACAGTGAGAGATGCAACCTCAGATGTGACCACTGTTTCACAAGCAAGAACCAAGTGAAATCTCCAATCAAAAATAAATAAATAAATAATAAATAAGCAAACAAAAGATGTAATACCTTGGAGTGAGGTGGACTCCATAGGATTTGATTCCTTAACCTGTTCAGCAGCTTTCGATTTACTGGGGGACTTATTTCCATGTATTGAGACTGGAACCTCAAATGCTGTTTTCTCAGTCTTAGATACATCAATATCATCAGGAACATGTTTGTTTCCTTGAATATTGTTTATTTCAGTAGCTTCATGTTGGCATCCAATTTCACATTTTATTGTACCCGCCGCACCAGCATACTGCGACACGGTTGGCACAAACACAGGATCAGCAGCAGATGGATAGACACCAGAGACGGTTCCAGAACTGGAAGAAGGTGATGAGCCATTAGAATTTGACGCAGACTTCTCTTGACCTCGGATCAAAGAGACAAATGATGGAGCAGGAATGGAGGCAGGAGGCTCAGCAACATCTGGTTGCACTGAAATAGTTGTTGGCTTGTTCGCAGGTAAGCCATCTTTAGCTTCACCATTAACGTCATTGCCAGACAATTGGGATCCATAACTGGAGCTCCCATTGGGTAAAGTTGTAGTGCCATTTGGTAAAGAGGTGGTTGTTCTGTTAAAGAATAGAACAAAATATTTAGGTAATTCATAACATAATTCTCTAGAATAGAGCCGATTAATAAGTGTATAAAAGTCATTTAAATACACTAATAATATCATCATGCATTTTTACTTTTTTGTGCGAGAAGCTGCATTATTTTCCACTTTCTGATATACTGGCAAAGGCGCAGAACCTCTATCTGAGGTATGATTAACCCAGTTATCCCTTCGAGCAGATGTATTCCTTGCAACTCCAGCATCTTAAAAGAACAAAACCCATTACATTAGCAACTTACACATAAGAAAACAAGTAAAGTTCATATATCGATGCATAAGTAGGAGAAGAAAAGAAAAACTAATACCTTTACTAGATGATGTGTAATAGTTCGCTCGACTGCCTCGACCTACTCGTCCTTGTACCCCAGCTGTCTGTGTAAAACAAGAAGCGAGTAGTGATTAAATTTAACTGAGCAAACCAAAGCAAAATCCCTACTAAACCAAATTTTATTAAGTAAGACAATCGCATTACAGCAATTTTGCCATCATTGTTACCAAGCAAGCATGTAATAAAGCACAGTCCTATATAACCTATAGATTCAATGATAATTGAAATATGTTAGAAGGAAAAAGACCACTTGCCTCCTTTTTCTTGTCGCGTTTTCGTTTCACCTCATGAAATGTATCTGCCAATCAAACAATGCAATCTTCATACATTCTTTCATAAAAAAAAAAAAAAAGGTAAACCATAAGATACATTAAGCACAGACAAAGTAAGCACTTAATGCCATTCGAAAATCCCCCATGAAAAAGCCATTCTTCTAGGACCAAAAAGAAAAGCTACTGACCAGCAATGGCCTTTACACATTTGCATGCAAATCATCAGCAGTCATAAAAATGCAGTAGTTTTTGACAATATCTAAAACAAATCAGCAAAGCAAGGATGAAAAGAATAGAATTTCAACTTATGGAATACTGATATCAAATTATGATGGTAAAAGTTAATTATTTAAGACCTACAATCAATCAGATAAAGATTGAAAATGAAAACAAGGAAATTGACAGACAACTATAGCTGATAAATCATCAAAACAAAGCATACATGTTATTAACCATATTAAATTTCTTTAATCTACTACCATTTTCCCCATCAACCAAACAACATTTACCCTAAGAAAAACAAAACCAATAAATCAAACAGTCCACACTTACTTTTCCATAAAAACACACAAATAAAAAATCCACTTTCCATTAGCAAAAGCATAAGAAGGCACAAAAATCCCAACTTTCTTCACTTTCTCAACAACAAAAAAAAAATACAGATAAAAACCTCACAAAAAACAGTCCAATAAGAAAATTTCAAATATTCATTTCTTTTACCCAGATAAAGAAGCTTTTGGGCAGTTTCATTAGGATCCATAAAGCACTCCTGGAGGACTGCAAAGATTTCTTCATCGCTGTGTTGCTTCCCTGTGATCTCCCTTATGCTTTGGATCATTCTCTTTGCATTTTCTGGGATCGAAACTCTAGACCCACCGCCGCCACCGCCGCCGAGGCCACCTTGGCTGCTCATGGTAGCAAAGAAAAACAACAAAAAAAAAGAGAGGAAAGAAGGACAAAAAAGGGAAGAACGAAGCAAAACGAAAACAACCCAAAAAGCAAAAAAGGATTGAATGTCTTAATGTATTTATATTTTATAAATATAACTAGACTAGGGCATAAATCATAGTAGAGATGAAGAACAATAATAGTGATATTTTATTTGTTTATTAATGTCGAAAGAGAGAATGGTTTATATATATAGGAACTCAAAAAAAAAGGTCTAGTAGGCAATTAATTCACACCCCATTTAGCCAACAATTTGTGATTAAGCTTCCATTTTTCTTCACATAATATCTAGAACTGTTTTAGTTTTTTAAACTCAATTTTTTTACATTGGTAATAATATCAATACCGATTAAATTAAAATTTAATCAATTAAAATAAATAATTGTATAAACAATTCCTTTATATTTTTATCGATATTATAAAAAAGTAATTTTATTTTTTAAAATCATATTGTACTTAATTTATAATGTGGTTTTAAGTAATTTTTTCATCTTTATTTTTATTTATTATAAAAATTTAATTGAGTTAATATCACGAGTGATATGAATTATGAACTTAATTGGAAAAAATTTATTTTTATTTTAAATAATAAATAATATTAGTATATACTTGTGCTTTTGTATTTTTATATATCTATATAATTTATAAAGAAAATTATCTACTGTACCAAATACTCACTTAATCTTTAATTAAAAAAGTAAATTTAATATATCTAAGGATTGAACTAAACCTAATCATGAGGAAAATGAGTTTGGACAAAAAAATAAGACTCGTTTTTTAAATGGGTTAGGCACCGTGGCCCGGGCTAGGCACAACTTGAATCAGCTTAAACTTTTTTTATTGTTGTTTGTTGTTATTTTACTGTTATTTTGTTATTATTGTTTGGATATTGTATAACTCTTGATTTATTGTTAATTTTGTTACTATTCTAGAGGCGTTTGCTTGCTAAGTTGTAATTATCTTGATGTATTTGTAATTTATTGGGAAATATTTATTTTAATGTTTTTAGTGTATTTAATGTATTATATTTTTAAAATTTATTTTTATATAAAAATTTTAATTTGAGTAAACCAAGTCAAACTCGAGTTTAGCATTTTTATTTGAATTAAGTTTGAACAAAATTTTAACCTCATTTGAGTTAGATTGTTTATAATTTAATTATTTGTAATTTTGCTTAAAGCAAGACGTAGAATCAACTGTTATTTTTTATATTTATACGAGTTAGCCTTTAACTAAAACAAAACATAATTTCAAATATATATTTTTAAATTTATTCTAAAATAAATTTAAGAAAATTTAAAACAATTTTATATTAAATTTAAAAAAATCAAATAAAGTGTAAAGATAAACTGTAAATACGACGCCGTATGGTTAATCCTTTCAGCTCCATGGGATCTTTAAAACATCGACCCTAAAAGGATTTAAAGAAAGTTAAACCACTGAGTTTAGCTGTTGCCTTCAAGCTCCTTACCGTCCCATCTTCTTGTTCAATTGCCGGCTGTCCATTTAGCTCAGAGACTCAGTGAGTTAAGCAATCATAAAAAAACCAAAAATGGTGGCCGAGTTGAAGTACGAGATCTCACAGAACGCTTACATAAAATTGGTTCTACATGCTCTGAAGCACAAGACCACGGCGGTCAACGGCATCTTACTCGGCCGAGTCAACCCACAAAATGATAGCGTTGTTGAGATCGCTGACTCAGTCCCTCTATTTCACTCTAATCTTGCCTTGTTGCCTTCCCTTGAGATCGCCCTCATCATGGTACCAATGTTCTCTTCTTAGGGTTAATTATATTTATGTATTTATCTTATTCTTTTAACAAATTCTCCCTTGGAACACTTAGTTTTGAATACTCATAGGTTTATGGACGCTTAATACTTGAGTTCTGATCTAAGATTCAATTGGGTTGTTAAAAACTGTTAAATATTTTGGTAAAGATTCAGTTGGGTTTTGATCAAAGACCCTTTGAATTGGCTTTGAAATATGAAATTGATATATATATATATATATATATATATATATATATATTATATATATGTAAGTTTTCTAATGGGTTGGTTTTTATCAGATAGAGGAGCATTATGGATCTAAGGGCTTGGGAATTGTGGGTTATTTCCATGCAAATGAGAGATTTGATGATGCAGAGCTGGGCATTGTTGCAAAGAATATAGGTGACCATATTTGCCGGTACTTCCCTCAAGCTGCCATTTTCTTGGTATGTATTTTGATTGTTCTGGTAATACCTTCTCTAATATATGTATATACATGGTTTTTCCTATTGGTTACGTCTCAAGTCTGTGATTTGTTTGTGATTTTTCTCATTTGTAGTTGGATAACAAAAAGCTTGAAGCTTTGCCCATGGGGAAAGACCAAAGCCCTGTGATGCAGGTGTGTGTTTACTTGTTATCTTTAAAGTTTTAATTTTATCTTGCTTTCTTGGTTTTGATTGATTTCGGTGGAAGTGATGGGGGTAAATTCCACCTATGTTACTCGCTGTATGGTTAGCCTCATTTAAGTTTTTCTGTGTATTTGAAGGGTCCTTGGAGGGTTATGACCTGTGTCTTCGTGTCCATGTTTGAATAAGAGTCACACAGGTATTTTAAGAAAAATTAGAAGTTGAAGCAACAAAGGGTTTCACTCCCCGAGTGAATAGTAGGGAGAGACATTTAGGAGTTAAAATGCTATATCTGGGTGCCATTAGTTCTATCTTAGAACTTACTGTTTTAGGAGTTAAAATCAGTGGCTTGAGTATGGATAAAGTTTTTTTGCTTCGTATATGCATATAAAGTTTTTTTCCAGCTTGCTTTCCAATGCTTTGAGTGGTCTAAATCTTACTCAAAGTGCATCGATAATCTTGTGGTTTTGTATATTTGGTTTCTGTGCATCAGTGATCGTTTCTGTCTCATAGACATGTAGTTATATCGACTGTATAGGCTACGAACCCTGTTGCTATTCCAAATTCCTAGGTATGGAAGTTTCACACCTCTCTGAATTAGAATCAGGGAATCTGATTTATTTGTTTCATATGTGATCCCCCTCCTCCGTTCCTCAGTTTCTTGCTTTTGATGCTTTGAACTTCATTTAGCCCCTAAGATGCTTTGTACGTAAATGGTATTCGTGAAGTATTCCCATTGCTTATCAATGAAACTGTTTTATTTTGCATTGAATATTTGTAGCGACTATCAGATTTTGTGCATTAGTTACAGGTAAAAGTATCATAGGGGCTCTTGTATCAAGAGTCAGATTGCATTTTACCCCCTCTATTGCAAAATAGTCTCTGTACATTAGATCAAAGATCAAATTGGCCCTTCTGTTAAAAATTTCATCCATTTCTATTGTTAAAAATTAGTCCTTGTACATCAGCATGAGGTACACATGGCATCCTACATGTTACTGTCTTGTAATTCTGTTATCCACGCCAGTTTTTAACGGTATAAATGGATGAAAATTTTAACTGAAATGTCCATTTGCCCTTTGATATAATGTACAATGATTAATTTTTCCATTTTTTAAGTGGAGGGGCAAAATGCAATCCAACTCCTAATATAGGGCCTTCATGGTACTTTTACCATTAGTTATAGCATATGGCTTCCAATAGCTACCTTTTTAATCTGGCTATATCTTTAGAAATTTACTTCCGATGCAACTCTCTGGGCATTTTGAGGTGTTTTTCTTCGGATCGCTGATGTATTCATGGGCCGATAACTTTTACTAATGAGAATATTTGTCTTGTCATACATTAGCTTTACATAAGGGATGCATCCAAGAATTGGAAACTGGCTGGACCGGATGGAGGCAGCCGATTGGTAATTAAGGAGCCAGCGGCTAATGCTGTTTTATCGGATTACATTTCATCCGAGAAATGGCAGGATGTTGTAGATTTCGATGACCACCTTGACGACATTAAGAAGTAGTTTCTATGGTCTTCTCCTCTTACCTTATAATAGAGCTCGATTTTACATTTCATCTTTCTGATTGCAGGGACTGGCTTAACCCGGAACTCTTCAAATAAGATCCTTTGATTGGTAGCTTGAAGCAGACAATGAATTCGACAAACCATTGGAGATTTTGTTGTGATTATCGGTTATAAAGCTCGAGAAGATGCCGTCGATGTTTCTTAAGCAAAACACGAGCATTTTAAGACAATTGTTTTAGAACTTGTTAGTGGAATGCAAAGCCATTCTATGTTTTTAATTTACTGCAAGTCCTTTTGAATCCAGCGATTGAGGATATTAATGTATGATGAAATCATTGACCCTTTCATTTTAGGAAGGCTTAAAATGTCAATTTCAAGCAGCCATGGATGAGCCTTTTCATGGCAACCAAACAAGGGTTTTTTTTATAGGGTGAGCATTCGATTGAGTCGAATCAGAGTAAAAAAATTTTAAATTAGTTGAGTTGATGAATTCTATTTTAGTAATTGAATTCAATTTAAATTTTTTTCGAATCGAATAGAGTCGAAAAATTTTAAGTCAAGTCGAGTCTAGTTAACGAATATTATTATTTGTATTTAATGTTGTGTTTACATGGATTGATTATTTAATTAGTAGACAAGTACAAGATTATTTGACTATATAAATAATATAATGATTTTGTATTTTTAACTTTAAATATTTATCAAAATAATGTAATTTTGTCTTTTTAACTTAATGGTTTTGATTTTTAATTTTAAAAAAGTAAATATTTATTTCAGGAGCATTCAAGGAGTAGAGCTCTCTCAACTAGCACATTTTCGAGGATTTGAATGTGTTTTCGAGCTTATGGGTGAGGTTGCTTAGTGGTGCAAGTGAGATATTTGTGTTTGCAAATTATTCGAATTCGATTTCAAAAACATTTGAACTTGATTCGGCAATTATCAAATTGAGTTCGAATAGCTCGAGTTATCGATTGAGTCGAATTTGAACATTGTAGTGTTTGATTCGATTGACTTCCAAGTATAATCTAAATTTTCATTTGAATATATGTTTATATTATGAATGAGTTTGAATTTGTATACAAATGAGTTTAATTGAGCTTGAGTATGAAAATTGATAATGAATTTAATCAAACTTGATTATGCCTTGAGTCGAGTTTGAGCCTTAAAATTTACATTCGATTGAGCTTGAGTTGAGAATCGAGCCTTAAATTAGTCGTCAGTGTTGCATCAGCATATTTTAACGATGTGCTAGGCACTCAGTATATATAAGTTGCCAAGTTTATGTATATCTATATAGATTAACACAATACTAATAATAGAGTATCAAGTTAAATTAAAGTGGAGAATTTAAATTTTTATCATAGTAGAAGGACTAAAATCAAAATTAGACCAAAGAAATCCATGTTAAGCCATTGTTAATCTCCATTCTTTTATTTTGACAAGGCCATCTATTTTTTTGGATTAAAGGAAGCTAAAATTTTAACCAATCGTTCTAAAACAACGAATTTGAGTGGCTAAATCTAATCAAATCGATGGCTTCAACCCAACTGAAGTGAAACCAGAGAGAATGCAAGTAACCATGTCTTCTTCACTTCACTCACTTCCTTGGCCAGCACAACCCCTTGTCTCCAACTTCAATTCTCCATTAGAGCTGAAACAAGCTCATGCCCATCTCATCAAAACCAACACTCCACTCTCTCTCATCCCTCCCTCTCGAATCGCTTCCGTTTGTGCTTTGTCTCACCTCGATTTCTCTTACGCCCACCGACTTCTCGCCCATTTCCATCAACCCCAAATCGTCGTATGGAACTCTTGCTTGAAAACTTTAGCTGAAAGTGACTCCCCTTTTGATGCCATCCTTTTGTTTCGTCGTCTACGTGAATTCGATGTTGTTCCCGATAGTTTCACCTGTGCTTTCGTTCTCAAAGCTTGCACCGCTTTGTTGGATGATAAAAATGGTAAGATTATTCATGCGGTTGTTGAGAAATTTGGGTTTCAGTGGAACATGGTTTTGCAGAATATGATTTTGAATTTTTATGGATTGTGTGGAGAAATGAGTACGGCTCGGTTGATATTCGATAAAATGCCCCAACGAGATGTTGTCAGTTGGAACGTTATGATTACCCATTTGGTGAAAAGTGGAGATTTCGAGGGTGCTTATGGGTTCTTTTCGCGTATGCCTGAGAGAAATGTGAGGTCGTGGACTATGATGATTTCTGCGTGTGTTCACTGCGGGAAGCCCAAGGAAGGGGTTGAATTGTTTATGGAGATGGAGAAGATTGGGGTGCAGGTTAATGAAGTCACTGTAGTGGCTGTTCTTTCAGCTTGTGCTGATTTGGGTGCACTTGAGTTGGGGATGAGAATCCATGAATACTCCAAAAGAAGTGGATTTGGAGGGAATGTAAGAGTTTTGAATACTTTGATTGATATGTATGTGAAATGTGGTTGCTTGGAGGAAGCTAGGAGGGTTTTCGAGGAGATGGAGGAACGAACGATCGTGTCATGGTCAGCTATGATACAAGGGCTTGCAATCCATGGACATGCTCAGGAAGCTTTAAGGGTTTTCTCAATGATGATTGAGGTGGGGGTGATGCCTAATGGGGTAACCTTTATTGGACTCTTGCATGCGTGTAGTCACATGGGGTTGGTTGACGAAGGTCGTCGGTTCTTTTCCTGCATGACAAGAGACTACGAAATTATTCCTGAGATTGAGCATTATGGTTGCATGGTTGATCTTTATAGCCGAGCAGGGCTCCTTCAAGAAGCCCGTGAGTTCATAATGAACATGCCTATAAAACCAAATGGAGTTGTATGGGGAGCTCTTCTTGGTGGATGCAAGGTTCATAAAAACATTGAACTAGCTGAGGAAGCTACTAGACATCTTGCTCAACTCGATCCTCTTAACGATGGATACTACATTGTTTTATCTAATATCTATGCTGAAGCCGAAAGATGGGAGGATGCATCAAGAGTAAGGAAGCTAATGAAAAACCGAGGTGTGAAGAAGAAACCAGGGTGTAGTTCTATCATGGTCGATGGGGTCATTCATGAATTTGTTGCTGGGGATGATTCGCATTCTCAAGCTAATGAAATATCTGATATGTGGGAAAAACTTCTGGATTACATGAAGTTAAGAGGATATAGACCGGACACATCGGTTGTCCTATTAGACGTAGAAGAGAAAGAGAAGGAGAAGTTTCTATATGGCCATAGTGAGAAATTAGCACTCTGTTTTGGACTAATAAACACGCCTCCTGGCTCGGTGGTTAGGATAATGAAGAACCTCCGTGTTTGTGAAGACTGCCATGCAGCTTTCAAATTGATATCAGCAATTGTTAATAGGGAAATTGTTGTTCGTGACCGGAACCGGTTCCATTGTTTCAAAGATGGTGCTTGCTCTTGCCAGGATTACTGGTAAGCTGTTGAAATTTATGTACCATGTAGCCATGCAAAATCTGTTTTTCTCACACATATATATATATATAATATGATTATTTGGATAGAAGGATATCGAGTAACAATCTGATTTTTAGATTTCGGTCAGGTTTATTGCTGTTTTATATATATAGTCTAAGTCTTAGCATACCTTAAATATATAAATACGAAATATTTATTCGAAAAATATATATTTTAAATAATTGATTGTGTTGAATAACATGATTGAATGATTATATTTTATTTTTAAATATAATTATAAAAGAGTAAAATTGATTTAAAGTGTCAGAAATTAGTGGCCACTTATATGTGCCAGTATAAGTCAAAATAGATCCAAACAAAACATAGATTATTGATTCATGAATTTTGTCATTGATGCAAAGATATATTCAATATTATTCTTTAATAAATTAGTTAATGATGAAGCTCTTTGATTGTCGAAATTATTTCCTTTATTAACAAATAACCCTAAAAGAAGTGCATTTCAATTATAATCAACAAATATACGTAAGTGGGTTTAGTTAGACAATATTACATACTTACAAAACATGAATTGCATGCATAATTTATATTCATTTATGCTATTCGTCACAAGTATTAGAAAAGATAAATGATTATAAATTTAAAATTTTTAATTGATATTTTAAAAATTTTAAGTTATCAAATATGACATCTATAATCAACAAACCTACATATTAATACATCCACGAAGTCCCAAAAGTCTTTAAGGTGATTCGTAGTTGTTTCAAACTTTAAAAAACTCGTTTTTGACTAGAGAGACTCTAAATAAATTTCAATGATTTGAGCTACAAGGGTGTTTTAAGCCTAAAATAAGAAGAAAAAAAGAGAATTAAAATCAATAATCGAAGCAAAGAAAAGGCTAAGAAAAGTGAACAAAAAGAAAGAATAGAATCTATTTTGAGGCATGAAGAATGATGGAATGATTAAAGCCTTCAAGGAACGAAACCAACTTTCGAAAATGCTCAAGAACACGAAAATAACAAATATAATGATTAAAATGAAACTAAATAGCAAGATAAATAAAGAAAATGAAAGTAAAGGTAGAAGATGGAATAGCTAAACCGATAGAGATGAGTAAAATGATAAGTGTCCGATTGAATCAGCTGAAAAAAATTTTCTAACAATGTAACACCTCAAAATATAAAGGGGTAGAAGTAATAATTAATTAAGAAATAACTTGGTCTTGATAGTTAAGTGCTAAAGATACTCTTTAGCTTTTCACCATGCATAAACTGAACCAACAATTAGGATAAGCACGAAAATGAAAGCTTCTATGAATACGGGTACCCTCAATACATCGAAACTCATTGCCCATGGATAAAGAAAAACTGCTTCAACATCAAAAACAACAAAACTAGAGCAAACATATAATAACGGATTCGAAATTGTAACCAAGCATCGCCCATTGGTTCTATACCTGATTCATAACTAGAAAGTTTTTCTGGACCCTTTCTAATCGGGCCTAAAACTCCAGAAATTAGAAATGCCAAAATAGGAATAGCACTTGATATTATTAGAAATGCCCAGAAAATCCTAAGTTCAAATCACATTATCTCTTTTTTTTTCAACAACCTATGATCAAAACTAAACCAAGATATACATTAAATAGTGTAAAAACATACTAAGAGTCGCCAGTTCCTTGCTTCCAAAGGTTTAAGTCATGCTAAACACATCCCTCATTTCCAATTTTTCTTTTTTAATTTTTCGGCAAAAAGGGTATTTTATCATTCAGCTCCCTCAAATTTCTGAACCCTAGGTATTTAATATCTCTTCCTAATTTCACATGGATTTTTATTTCCTCTTCAATCCAAAATAAAAAATTTCCTCTCTTCTCTTTAAAACTCGTTTTCTTTACCCATTTCTTTCCATAGCAATTTTACATTTGTGAATGATGCTATGAATTACAGAAGTTGTACACCCAATCCATTAGCTTTCAGTTCCTTATCTATTTGAACACATATTTTACTTACACCAAAGTATACGAGTCACACATACATAGTCTGTCATCCAATCAGGATTTAGGTATGCCATACTATGAACGTCACAAGTGAATAAATCCATAAACGGATTCAGGATCTATTCTGCTTGTACCCAGTCCTATGTACTGTCATTCCAATCAGTCACATCTATGACTTTATCTTCTGGGAGACATCCGCTTCGGTGCCCAAGAAAAGGCATATCCCCAATTGGACTTGATAGACGACATATTCGTCTTTCAATCGGTTTGCTCATTTTTTATTAGACTAATGACATGTTTAGGTTCATTTGCTAATACAAGCTGTCATTCCGTATTACGATCCAACCACGTAATACCGCTTAGTATTAATTTAAACATTAAACAACCAATGAGAAACATTTGCTTCCATTTTGCTTTGGATGTAAAAACCATGTGAGGACAATATACAAAGTATTAATGTAATTCATGAGTAATTTTATTAACCAATCTATTCAAAAAAATTACAAGTGTACTTAGACGAAAATACAACACTTAGGGCACCGGATCCAACATCTTCTCCCTTCTCTTTTATTTTTATGTTCTATTGAATATTGGGTATTTGGATAGGAGAGATTGCATCTAGAATGTTCAAAAACTAAAACCCTGGGAAGGTTGACAAGCGGAAGTGAGAATGATTGACTTCGGTTTGGGTTTCACATCTAGTTAGTTGGAATAAGTTTAGTGAAATAAACCATAGAATTGACGACTCTAGGAAGTAACTTAAGTAGATGAAGCCGTAAGGATAATCTTCTTAGCACCAATTTAATCCGAAAGGATAATCTTCTTAGCACCAATTTAATCTAACCCGGTTTAATTTATCAAGTTGAAAGATAAGCAAATTAAGTTGATCAATTAATCTAGTTATAAGCCGAAAGGTATTAGTTAGGTTAATTGTTACCTAATTAGTAAAAACCCTAAATCTAAAGTTAATCATGAACACGAATACGAGTTACCCCTATGTCTGCTTTTATTGATTAATAATTTGGTATTTAGAATTAGATTTAGATTTTATTTTATTTTGCAAATTATCACTTTATTTGTTTTGTCGTAATATGGTTAGTAGGTGAGTAACTAGATAGACCAAAGTAGTGTGTAAACTGGAAATTTGGTTTAAATAAGCCTCTCTTGGGTACAATCCTCAGAATACTTCCTAGTGTTTTGTTGTACACTTTATCATATCAAAATTTAACTTGTACACTTGCAGATACCACATTTAATTCATATATTTAATTTGCATATTTCTAAGACCCGACGCATGCACGCCAAAGTGCGATCAATAATCCTTAACCTTAAAACCCAAAACCAACTATATGAACATATCCAAACATAATTTCTAAACATTTGCGTAAGATTAGGTCATTTACAACTTAACCATTTAAAACATTTAACTAAAAGGCCCTAGGTACATGCCATAAGACCAA
Source organism: Gossypium arboreum (assembly GCF_025698485.1). Lineage (NCBI taxonomy): Eukaryota > Viridiplantae > Streptophyta > Magnoliopsida > Malvales > Malvaceae > Gossypium > Gossypium arboreum. Next base: position 92,686,354 of record NC_069074.1, read on the forward strand.
AATGAAATGAACTACACAAACTTTATTTAGTCGAAGGTAAGATCTGGATGCTAATTTCACTTCTCGAGGCTTCGAGAAATACCTGCACCTGCGCACAGAATAAACAACCATACGCTGAGCAATAAAGCTCAGTGGTACTTTCGTAGTTCAAGATAATATAGAATAAAGTAACATTTATAACGTGGTCTGATACTTATAATCTCAATGCCTACTAAGTCATATTATATATTGTAACATAAGTATATAATCAATTATATATGAAGGTATACAATCATTAAGGCAAACTAATTCAACTATCTTGGCAAAAGAATGATCAAATCCAATTATATATACTAAAACCTATCTTAAACCCTTTAGCTATCAATACCAACTCACAATTTAAAACCTTCATAGTCCATGCTTAGAGTTAGGGTTCATAACCCAATTAATTGGATTAGGTTGAATATGCTTAAACCATAGAATAGACAACTCTAATAAGTAATTTAGGTAGAGGAGACCGAAAGAGTATTCTACTTAGAACCAGTTTAGCTTAGCCCAATTTAGTTCCATCGGGTCAAAAGATAATTGGACTAAGTCAATTAATTAATTTTGTTATGGGCCGAAAGGTTTAACTAGGTTAGTTCTTAATTAATCGGTAAAATTCCCGACTTTAGGTTAATTACAACCATGGGCGTTAATCATCCTTCTGCTTGTTAAATTTGATTATTAATTTGGAATTTCTGTTATTTATGCAATTTAGTTTTTATTCCTTCAAACTCTTAATTTTAGTGTTAGTCGTAATATGACAAATTGATTAGTAGCTATTTAGAGCTAGTTTAGCATGTTAGGATTTATTATTAATTTAGTTTAAATAGACCTCCCTTGGGTACGTTCCTCAGGATACTTCCAAAGTGGTTCGTTGTAAAATTAACTATAATTTGACCTGTACACTTATAGGCACCACACATAATTCCATATTCTATGGGTTGGTTTGATTCACTCGAATCCAATCCAATCTTCAAATTCTAAGGATTGGTTTCATAGTGAGTCATAGTATCTTCAGAATAACAACACATAAATAATTCTAAAGATTTTTTACATTAAATTGTCAATATAAAGAAGACAAATAATTAAACTACCTCAATGGTAGTTTGCAGTTAGCACTACCGAGTGCCACTCAGCCTCAATCTTCACATCATACCTTAACAAAACTAACTCTCAACTTCCCTTTCGCATACACAATAGCAAAACTACAATAACTATTCAAATTCTAACTTGATCTTTTTTTAAAGGGAAAGCCCAACAGAAAACTAGCATAAATTTTACATGGAAAATTACGTCTAATAAAAAATTAATGGGCAAACAAACAAAACAAAATAATGCCTAAAATACAATGACAACTTGAAATCGACATGTTACGATTTTTAAGTGTTAGCTATTAAAACAATATATTCAGTTTAGAAAAAATAAACATTATATATAAGGTAGCTCGTTCCATTACTTTTTAAGCATCAGAAAGTAAAGAATTCAATAAACATTCGTTACCCTTATTTCTTTGATATAAGATTTCAAATGGAATTTCATGGAGTAATCTTTATTAGTCTTTTTTCTCTTGTACTTGTAGTTGAATCTAATGAGTTTCCAATGAATGATTTGATAAACAAATTGCCAGGACAACCAGATGCTAATTTCAGGCAATTTGCTGGATATATTGATGTGGATGAAAATATTAATGGTCGAAGTCTTTTTTACTATTTTGTTGAAGCTGAAAAAGATCCCATGACTCAACCCCTCACTGTTTGGTTAACTGGAGGTTAACTTCTTTGTTGTTATTATTATTATTATTATAGTTTCTTATGTTATTTGGGTTTTTTGGTAGATGTCCAATACAAATAAGGTCAATAAAATTTACTAAAAGCAAGCTAAAGCCAAAGGAAGCTAGGGCTTTGCCCTATTCATTAAATAGTACAATTGCATTTTTAATCCCTCTCAAAAAAATATAATTGAATTTAATCCCATTTAGCCCTTTTATTAAATGGAAACATTTTTATTTTCCCCTCTTAAAAAGTAATAATACAATTCAATCTTTATTTCTTAAGCCTAGCCCACAAGTCTATTTGACTATTAATGTATAATAAAATCTTTTGTGTTATTCAGGGCCAGGGTGCTCTTCAGTTGGAGATGGCTTTTCAAGTGTTGGTCCTTTCGTTGTTACGAAAGATGCTCATGGCCTCCAGAAAAATTTATTTTCTTGGAACAAAGGTTATCTAATTTCCCGTGCATATTTTTTATTGATAATTTTTGTGTACACATATATCATGTTTCATAGTAATTTTTGTCATATCCATAAAATGATCCAGTATGTCTAGTTTTCATTGTGTTTAAATGCATTTCATCAGGTTTCTTATATTGTTTTTGTATTTATATATATATATATATATAAAATTTTGTCTGATATTTGTTTTAGTGTCAAATCTGTTGTTCATCGACTCCCCTATTGGATCTGGATGGTCATATTCAAACACAAGTAGCGATTATAATAACGGAGATGATGCCACTAGTAAGATCAAAATATATATTCTCTATAATTAATTAAATTTATTTGAATATTATATATATTGAGATTTTTAAATTGTTTGTTTCGTACAGATATAATATTACTTACATTCATGCAAAATGGTATGAAAAATATCCCGTCTTCAAGTCAAAAGCTCTATATTTAGCTGGATCAAGTTATGCAGGTAACAATCATATTTTAATACATTAAAATATACTTAATCAATAACTAAATAAAATATAATGTGATCTCTAGCATAAAATTTTTGGTCTAATTATTTACATATCAAGCTTTCAACTTCATATTTTTTTTGTTCAAACTTAATCAATAAATGAAATTTCTTATTAAATTAATAGTTTTAAAAAAATTATTCAAATATATAATTATTTACATAAAATTTTTTATAACATATGTAAATTAATTATTGAATAAAAATATAACAATCAAATGATCTTAACTTAATACCAATTATGAATAAGTCTATACAGAACTGTACAAATAATATAACATGTTTATTACTTTATTTAAATTTGTGAATTTCTATTTTCAGGACACTTCGTACCAAATCTTGCTGATGCTTTGCTTGACGATAACAAGCAGTCCAAACAGTCCAAATTTAATCTCAAAGGATTGGTTGTAAGTAATATTGTATCCAATGAATAATATTTAATTACCATTGTGAATATATATACATATATATACACATAAAAGGACTAGTTAAACATGTTGATGGTTAAATTAAATGTTATTTTAAAGATTTGATTGTGATGTATTTTTTTTAATTAGAACTATTTTGAACAGTTGGGAAACCCAATGCTTCGCAGCAAGTTAGACGATTTGGCAAAATTTGATTTATTTTTCTCTCAGAAGATGATAAATAGCTCATTATATAACCAAATCAAAAAAGAATGCAATGTCATTGATGAAGATAATTACTTTTTTAACCTCAAAGCTATTTGGAGTGCAACATGTGAAAACCTTATGGAACAAGGCATTTTGACTGCTTTCAAGACTGATGCTAATAATTACTTCCCACTGAAGCTATTTGATATCTTTCGCGATCCTTGTGCTGAAAATGAACAAGATTTGAACGTAGACAAACAGGTTTTCATTTATTTCTTCATATCCCTTTTACTTTACGTACATTCGAAACTAGAGATAACAAAAATTTGTATAGAATCGAATAAATTAATCGTTTGAGTAAAATTAATTTTTTGTTAATTTTCTTTTATTGGTTATACCAAAAGCATAAAACTTTATATTTTGTCTAGGCTGTTAAACTTATCACAGAAGTAGACATGTGTAGTCCATTCAGGGCGCAATGTTATTTTAATCTTCCAAAAGTACAAAGGGCTTTCCACGGGAACCGAACCAAATTATCATATAAATGGAAGGGTTGTTTCACGTAAGGTTTCTCAACAATTTGAATAAATTGAACTCTTTTTTTTGGTATATTCGTAAAATTACTTTTTAGAAATGATTTTAAATTCAAGTTTCAATTTTTTTCTCTAGATTGTGAACACTTTTTAGGAGAAATAAATAAATTATTTGTTTATTGAGTTGAATGTTGTGTAACTATTTTTAACCCTAAATTTTTCATTATATTTCACTTCTTTTTATTTAGAGATAATTTTAAATACAACAAAGCTGATATGGAACTCGACATGCTTCCCGACTTAAAAAGCTTCTTCAACAATCTGTTCCCATTATAATATTCAGGTTGGTATTGTATTTATATGCCAATATTTTTCTGATACTTTCCTAAAAAGAATTAAATATGTATAAAAATAAAATTAAACGATTTTAAAAGAAATTCTCATACAATTTGATTGATTATTTTTTATTTAATTTATTTGTTATTGTATTTGATTATAATGATTTAGTGGAGATCAAGATGCTATAATACCAACAGTAGGTACCTTGCAACATTTGAAGAAGTTAGCTGAGGAGTTAAACATCAAGTTAACAAAAGAGGAGACCTGGAGTTTTAGAAACCAGGTTTTATATCTATATATCCTTTCAATTTTATATTTAACACAATTTATTTCGTAATTTAACAAAATTAATGTCAAATATTTAACAGGAAGGAGGGTTGAAGTATGACTTTGAAGACTTACTAACATTCTTAACAGTGAAAGGAGGTAATCATCATGTTACATCTTCTCGACCATCGCAAGCTTTAGATATTTTCACAAATTTCGTAATTAATTGGATGCATTGAGGATTAGTGATGGAAGGCGATGGAATGAATCGAGCACTTGATCATGATTCACGTTGAATCCATCATTCATCACAATAATAAAACTTGTTATTGTAATTATTTATTGTGATATTTATATTATTTTATGATACATGAATTTCACAAATTTTTATATTATGCAATAATATAATTAGCTATATGATTAGACATCTAACAAATATTTATTTTTAAAAAATTTATTCATTAATTTTTTTCGAATTTCGTAATTGGAATTAACGAACTCTTAATAGTAAAACCCAATATGCATAACAAATTTTGTATTAATCCATTCCAAACGAAACATAGACTATTTAATATTGATTTAAGATAAATTAAAATAAAAATAACGAGGGTTTTGAAATTAAAATTAAAATTAGTAAAAGAAAGATTGCAAATAAAAATTGTGAAATCAAGACTATGACAACCTAGTCAAAGGCGAAATCTTAGTTTTGATTCACGAGTAGTTAGAACTGGTCTTAGCATTGCTTCTGGCATTGCTCATAATATGCTTTCAAGTATCAAACGATTACTTTTTTAAAAACAACAAATAACTAAACATAAACCACGTATGGTTAATAAAAATGAAATATGTCACTTAACAAAAATTAAGTTAGTAGAAATTAGGTTAAGGAAACAAGAGAGTGGTCGCGCTATGTTTTTAATTAAACGTTGTAGAAACTGTGTAAAGTGATTAATTTGGTTTAATGGTTAATAGTTCTGATTTTGTGCTTGAGGTTTTATTTTAAATCCCTTAAATTTTTTTTTTATTCTAACCCCTCACTTTGAATATCTAGTTTATTTATTAACTTTTCTCATCTATTGACAAGAATGAGTCTATTGGTTCCATGTGACAAACCATGTGGGCCAAAATTCTGAAATTTTACCCTAGGACCGTATTTGTTGTGAGAATCGAATTTAGGCCCTCCGAAGGGTCCGTATGGTATAATTTTGCCTATAATTTATGATTTATGATTTTTGATACTTTGTTGCTGTTAAATGTGAATTATGAACACATGAGTTATATATTCTAAGTAAAAGCATGATGTCTAATATGCTAATCTTATCTGAATCTAACATGTATAGCATGTATGTCATACACGCATTCGATTTCTGTTTAGTTTTGTATGTACATTGGGATGGGATTTTGATTATGGAGGAAGTGATGGCAATATAATTAATCTGCCTTATTTGGTTAGCCTCGTATATCTGTTTCTGGCGGGTTACCGCATTTCGATCTGATAGCTAGTCTGCATATATTCTGTAAAGTGACATATGATCACTTAACGGTGTGTGGGGTTGGATGGGTATTTAATACCCTAATTGGTGTGTAGAGATAGTTGGAGATGGTGTGTAGCGAATGAAAGTAGGATCTGAATCTGTATTTGTTATGCATTTGCGTCTGTACCTGCTTCCTAATCTATTAAAACATGTGTATCTGATTTATTGTCTAAACTAAGTTACAAACTGAGCTCGTAAGCTCACTTTCTATCTGTTTGTTTTCAAGTGATCCTCAGACATAGATCGAATCAGTATGACGGGAGCTCGATTATTTATGTTTACTTTGAATTTCCCTTAACTTTACTCGGTTTAAATTGTTTTAACATTTTGGATTATACCAATTCTCTCTGCAACATGTTGGATTTCAAAATCAAATCACGTTTTTTCAAAATTTTATTTAATTAAGAAAGTTCGCTGCAAAATTAAGTAATTTTATAAAAGTTCATCCGCAAAATTAATGAAACATTTAAGAGAAAGTGTTTCCTCAAACAAACGGGAATTTCTTACGTTGCAAGGCAACTCTTTTTTCCTTACTATTCCAAGATGGTTTTTGAATTTCAAATGAATACGTAACATTTCCAAATTTGATAATAACGTTTATGCTGGGTTTAGGGTGTTACAGTAAATGCTCTCAGATATATTGTTTAACTTAAGAATGAAGTACAAGGATGATTACAAATGAAGGGAGGCCTCTATTTATAGTTAAGCTCCTATAAATCCAACAATACAGGTTGAATTACATCAATTACTGAGATTAGTGTCTATCGATAAGATGATAGTCTTAAGGGATTTAAACTCTATACACATTTATATTTTAGAATTTACAATATTCACCATGATAATTCTAGTCTAACTGCAGTGTTTCACTAGATCACTAAGACTTTAAGTAGATCAGTTTCTCCATGTGTTCCACAAAGTGGATCAGTTCAAGTCATTCAAATGAACCTTATTTAATCAATTAATCTCCACAATTCTCCATTTACCGGCTATTAACTGATAGGTATAAAGGGTGCAACATGAAAACAATATGAACATGTACTTCTATGTTTCTCACAAAATTTCAACAACAAAAAAAAATAGACATAATGACTTCTTCAACCCTTTAAATTTACAAAGAAAAAATCATTTTAGCCTTTCATTTAATTTTCTGTTTCTTTTAATCCTTAGACCTACATTATTTGTCAAATCACCCTTAAATGGATGAAAAAATTAACATCTGTTAACTTTCTTGACATGTCATATACATGTATATCACATTAACAATTAATTAATTTTTAAAATTAAAAAATTAATAATTTTATTTTTAAAATTTTGAAAAAATAATTAATCGTAACATTCACATGTATGTCACATTAGCAAAATTAGTAAGTGTTAATATTTACATCCATTCTGAGGTAATTTGATAAATAATCCAAATTTAAAAACTAAAAATGACAAAAAATGAATAGCTAAAATGATTTTTCTTGTAAAGTTGGAGAGTCAAATAAATTATGACAAAAAATTATTATTATTATTATTATTATAGAGCTTAAGGTGCCATATCGGTTCAGTTGGGTACGGAATCTGCATCGAGCTGATGCAAGAAAGCTGTGGCAATACATTTGATAACTGAAATAGAAGGCGTCATCTCATTCTAAAGTAGTTATTGATGAACCATTTTGACATATTTGGTACAAAAAGAATTTAATCACCATTTACCTTAACCGCATTCATAGAGTTGCATACAGCATTCTGATCTGCAAACCTATCAAGCTCGGATTGAATGGTTTTCACGATTTCAGTATCTTCTAGCCCCGGCTTCGGAAACTTTACATGAACCGATCCCTGTTTGATCGGCAATCTAGCCTCTATAAGTGTTGATTGCTGCTTTATGTAATTGTAAAGTTGTTGATGGAAGGTATGGTCTAATGAGAAACAATTATCTACTGTTCCATTGCTGCTGTTACGTGATGACCCCGACCCCGACCCCGATCCTGATCCTTCTTTCCGACAAAAATGTGGGAGAGATGAATAATCCATTATCTGGCATTGTATGAATCAACATGTCAAAATTTGTATATATATATAAAGGATAGCAAGAGCAATGAAGCTATTTTTCCATAGATCAGATTAAAACAAACTACAGAAGCATTTTGGTTCGGGTCGGTTGTAAGTATAAATAGGTTTATAAAAAAACGGAAGCATTCATCGAAAAAATGAGAATCACGCAAATTTTAAGTTAATATATGATAAAATATGAAATTTTTTTTTCTTACTTTGAGTAACTCATCCCTTCCACAACCTTGAAGCACTTGAATTTTCCGCTTCGTCCTTTCTTGCAAAAGAGGTTTTACAGCCTGCCAACATTTGCATTAAAGCATGATGGTTACGATTTGTATGTTTAGTTGAGAGAATGAGGGTATTATCAAAAATAAAAACCTTCCAACATGCCGAAAATATGTATGGCGCATTGACAATATAATACGTCCCTGTCTTCTCGGGATAATTCAAATCGTCAATGGTAGCTATAGTACTCAATAGCTGCATTGGCAAAGAGGATAAGAGACTGATCAGAATTAGAAAGTGGTGGCTTAAACTCCGATGGCATTCGTATACTGAATCATGCTATAAAGTGTACCTTTATTTGGTTCAACGCCGAAAGTTTCAAGCCAGTCATATCCAAGATTTTCAAACAAGTGCTAATATGTCGTCCATACTTTTCTGTGGCCATAGGCTATAACAAGAGCGAGATATTATGTTTATATGAGTTTTGTAAGCGGGGATATAAACGAGAAACATCACATTGGCAGAGCCATACTCACCAATACTACACGATCTCTATATTCATTCATTTGAATGTGTGATTGTACATAATAATTCACCTAAAACCATAAAAAAGGAATTGATACTTAAAAACTCAATACCGTGTCTATGCATAATTTCTTTCTAACATCAATACTAAACACGAGTTTGAAGAAAAGAATATCGTGTCCTTACGGAAGCTTTATCGTATGTGCTAAGCCCAATACCAATGGCAATGATAGGATGACCCTGAAAATGTCAAAAGGCATGAAGCAATTAATCACCAAAGAGTTCCTTTCTAAAAAATTATTCTTAGTAGACATATATTCATGGCAAAACAAGTATCAAGATAAATCCTAACGAAATAAGTAATTACCTCCTTTGAGTAACCTGACACTCCTACTAGTTGAGAATCTCGCACCGCTCTATATAAGTCGACGGGGATAATTGGTTTCTACATAATCGAGGAAAAGTAAATGAGTTCTCGAAAGAATACTAAGAAAAAGCACGGTTTTGCAAAATATTTGGTATCAGCTAGTGTATGAACAGAGAAATTCACCGATAATATGTTGTCAATCTCATTCTGTAGTCGCCATTGTAAGCAATCAATTAACTGGTGCAGGAAACAAATTACGAATCAATAAACAAAAATGAAAAGAGAGATCTTTGATGGTCAACATTTAATATAACTTAGTGCACTATATTGAATCTCACCATTTTATGAGCTTTCTGAACATTCCAATCTCTCGCCTTGAGAAACCGGACTAATGTTTCAGTTGGATATCCATGATGCATATTCTGCACACCAAAGTATTTCAACTTTTAAATCACATACAGGCAAATCATAGTACAAAACATGTATGTAAAACCATGTAGACATAAATCGAGGAAACGGAACACCTCTGTCGAGGAGGGAAATTTGCCTTTTTTATACAAAGGCCTTCATGGCACTTTTACCCCACTATGGACGATACTTTGTGATATTAACTCTCGAATGGTTAAATATCAGATCTACACAAATTGTTTAAGGCGATCATTACAACGCCATTGCACACATCATTGTTGAATGATCACTAACGAATCACAAAAGATCAATCTTATGTTACTCCGACTCTTCATTTTTCCTATAGTATCCATGTCTGCCACATATTCAAACATAGATATAGGAGTATACTCCTCAAAATATATGAACAAAATTAAGTATACACATACCCGAGTAGCATAGTATTAAACACAGGTCACACTTGGGGCGGTGAAGACCCTACCCATATATATAATTTTAACCCCAAGCCAAAAAATCCAAAATTTTTAACTTTTTTCCTTTGCAAAAGTGCTTTTTGGCAAAAATTACTTTCTTATCCTTGTTATTTTACAACATCATATATAAAATCGATATTTTATTTTGGTTAAAATATGTTATATATCCTTATACCTTTTGTAAATTTGAAATTTAATCCATGAACTTTTATTTCTAAGAATTTAAGCCCTCTACTTTTCAGATTTCAAAATTCAGTCCAACTCTTAGAGGTTCATTGCTACCTCATTTCTTTAGTTATGTTGCTACAAGTGAGTATTTAATCATCCCGGAAACTAGCAAAACTGTGAGAAAAATAAAGTTACAAACTGAATCAACTACAACTTCACATAACCAAGAAGCTGATATGAATCAGATAGATCAAAATCAACAAAGAAAAGTAACTGTTAAACATGAAAAAGCAAACCCCAAAGCAGTCAGATCAAGTTCACAGCACAAATTACAGCTCTTTATCTTAGTATCCAAGTACAAATTCCAAAAAGAAAATCCATGAAACTTAAAAGAAAAGAGCTGACCTGAAACGTGTTCTTCATCTTCTCGTCAACTGTTTCCCAACAAGATAAAATATGTTAGTGATTTGTAGATTAAAAGAAAAGAAACCCAAGAAAGAAAATATAAACAAGATGATATTTTTTTAATACTTAAATCTCACCATTTTCCATTAAAGACAGAAATTGCTTGATGGCTTCTTGATGATGACCATTGTTCATTTTCTTTTCTCACAAATGACCCAAAAATAAAGAACAAATTCCGATATCAAAAACTAAAACTTTAACTAAATTTGGGAGCTTTGGTTCTACCTACTTTCTCCCTCTTTCTATCTTTGTATCTTCAAAGTTCGAAATTTTAAGCTCAAGAATCTTCAAAGGAAGGAAAAATAAGAAAAGTATAGACTTTTTGAGACGAGAAAAAAACAATTGAATGGTTAAAATATGCTATTAATCCCTTTACTTTGATAAATTTTGAGATTTAATCCTTGACTTTAAAAGTTAAAAATTAAATCTCATTACTTTTTTTTTTAATTTAAAAGTCTTAAATCAATCATTATCATCATTTTCCAAGTTTAAGGACCAAGAAAGAACTTAACTATTAAGTTTAGATATAAAAAAAAGTAAGAAAAAATACAAATATTAAACCAGATCTAATTATCGAGTTTAGTGACTAAAAATTATATAAATCATTAATGGTATTAACTTTCCTTTGATTATAGCTATTTATGGATTGAACCGATATTCAATTTACAAAACTTTTGATGTTCAAACCTATAAATACCAAGTAAGGGCGGAGCCAACCAACTACCCGACCCTTGTACAAGTCCACTTAGGGGATGAAAGTTTAAAAATTTCTTTGAAAATATTTGTAATTTTAATTTTTCTTTTTCTGGGTTGATTTTTATTAATCTTAAACTATTATTAATAATTAAAAATCTAAGCCTGATGTCTATTCACATTAATAAACTATGTTTGACAGTTAGCATACATTGATGGATCACTTGCCAACTTTAACTTTTTTCTTCTTTTATTTTCCTTCTTTCAAATTAACTTTTTTCTTCTTTTCCAAACAGCAAATAATATATTGGCTTAATTCATCAAGAGGCCCTTCAATTAATGATTTTGTAAGCACTTGCCATTAGAGTTGTTAAAAAAAAGTTTCAGCCAATGGGATTGTGTCACGTCACCGCCCCATTAAAATATAATTAAAATAATTCTATATTGATATTTATATTAGGGGAGAGATTTATTTATACCCATGTAAAACTTAAGTGATTATATATATTTCGTAACTTTTATACAATTAATAGTCTAACAATCCAACCATCATATTTCGTCTGCTTCTATTTATGTGGATCATGTATGTCCAGTTTTGTATAAATTAAAATATTCTAACTATCCATTTTATTTAAAAAATTTAACCGTTAAATATATATTAATATGGACAATATATTATATCGATATGACGAAATGTCGATTGATTCAAAATTTTACATGTATGACAAGTACAAATATCTTGATAAATTCAATGGTTGAATTGTTAAAATATTAATATTAATTGTATAAAAAATTGAGAAAAAGTGTAAAACTATTTAAGTTTTAAAATAAATATTCATGTAGATCATATACGTCAAATCTGACATAATATTAAAAAAAATACCTTCCCCACAGTCCCCTTCCCTCCCTTGTCTCTTTCCCTCTCCCCATCGTCCCCCTCCGTCCACTATCCCTTTCCCCCTCCCCCATTGTCCCTCTCCCCTTTTTCTCTCTCTAGTGGTTTTAGTAATATGATAGAAAGAAAAATATATATCTTGTCAATTCATAAGTTTCTTCAAACTCGTACTTTTACACATATTGTAGATAAGTGAATATTATTGTGGGTTAAATCATATGAAATCTAAAAAAATGCGTTTGATAGGATTTGAACCCAAAATAACACAATTTTCAATCTCTTTACCATTTCAATTAACTTCATTTAATTTTTAAATATTTTTTTATAAATATTTATTATTTAATTTTTTTATAAATATATTTGTTACAAAATTTTTGAACCCATATCGTCGGTGCTTTTAAACATGATTCTTTTGACTTGTCAAAATAATTTTTTTATATAATGCCTACTTTTACCCATAACCCTCTCAAACCCTTAAATTGGAGAGAAAACATGTTTAAGCAAATTTGAACTTACGTCTTTTTTATTGTTGCAATAGCAACAATGCCAACTTAACCTAAATTCAATTGGTCAATTTGTTCAGCGGAGTGGCAAAGGTTTTTAATTTTTAATAGTCTTGGTTTGATTTAAATTACTATTTAATAATATTTGTTAAAATAATTGTAAAATTATATTAATATTTATATAATTTTTTATAATTTTGATTTGATTACAAAATTTCAAACCAAGTAATTCAATTTAAACTTGATCCAACTCAATTTGATCATAAAAAATTAATAATCTCAATTTGTCCGACAAACTTGAACATAAAACTACTTAACTTGAAATAATATAAATTCAAAATAATCCAAACCCTAGATGACTGAACAAACAACCCAAAATTACCTAAATTCAAATATTACATCATTTAAACCCTAAAAAGTAAATTAAATCCCTAAATATTTAACTCTATCCTATTTATTACAAAGTTTAAAAAGAGGCTTCAATTTTCAATAACTGTCATTACCATATTGGTAGATGCAATCGTTTTTTATTAGAATTTATATATATAAGTATCATTCTATTTTAATGTTTTGTTTTTATTTATCGATATTTTTTATAAATATTTAATATATATAATTTAAAATATTAAATGAATGAGATTATATAAATTTCAAATAAAAATATTCATCAATTCAAAATACTTATAAATAAATTTTACAAAAAAATTCATCATTCAACAAATTCAAAATAAACATCCTACAAGTTGAACAATAAAAGTATCCAAAACAAGATCATCTCATAATGAGATGAAATTTTCATAAAAGCATATACATAATGTGACGCCCCAAACCCAGCAGGGACAATCCGAGCCGAATTTCGAACATCACATTAGTCACCAAAGTGACTCTCGATTAAAACACCACGAAACACACCAACCAACCATTCAGACCACACATTTGCACATAAATCATATTAGAAAGCAATCCTAATTGCATGCCTTTCCCAAAACAACCATTACAATTTAGCACAAAAATTCAAGTTTTAAGCCACCTGCGAACCCACCTCGCGACAAACCCCCATACAAGAACCTAGCAGCTCGCAGTCACCTAGCGAGCACCAACTCGCAACCTACTCACGAACACTCAGCTCGCATCTGGCCTCTAAACCACTGGTTCGTTACTACTCTGCAATCCCTAATGATTGGCAAACACCCAAAACCAACGAACCCAGACATACTACTTCTCTCACATCTACAAACCTTTTTTGTGATAGGTGCCCTAACGAACACCCTTTCTTTGGCGAACTACCTACCTTGGCGAGCTCATCTATTTTGGCGTAGTCACTCACCTTGGCAAATGTAAATATCATGGCGAACTGACCTACATTGGCAAACCTCTTACTTGGCGAATACTAATTCTGGTAAACCCTTTAAATCGCGAACACACCTCGAACGGTGAACTCCCTATTGGTGAAGTAAATGTTTTAGTGAACACTAGCTTGAGCGAATCCCTCTTTAACTGATGAGACCCTATACTTACAACCCCTCAGTTCGCACTACTCTTGGATAGCTCACAGGTAATTATTCAACATGTTTCATCATACTATCATGCAAAAAGTTATCATTTTATCTCAAACAACAAGTGGTACAAGAGCGTACCTTGAAATCCGACAAACTCCTTGTTCTACATAAGTATGTTAGTACATCAAGTTATCAACATTCATCATGAAATCAAGTCCAACCAATCAAGCATTCAATCAAGCAATTATAAAGTCCAAAATCCAAAATTAAATAGTTCGTAATGTTCGTTTACAACCCATCAAAATTTACTTAAAAATCTAGGTCTATATCTAATCTCTTAGGAAAGTCCCAATTGCCTTCCACTTTGGGGTTTGAAAACACATCACATACTCAAAGGAATATGCCTTGCAATGGATCACCAGATTGCCTCACTTCACCACTAGTCTCGCGACCCACTTATCTGCAATATATATATAACAAGTGTGAGCTTATTGAAGCTCAGTGAGTGCTCAAACATACAACACATATAAACACATCAACCATGCTAGAGTTTAGACATGCTATCACCGTTCACATAAAATACAACATTCATACACATCATTAATATATATTGGTAATTTGTGAATATGAAATGTAATCATAATTTGTATGCATTGGATAAACGGATCTCCAAAACACTCCAAATGACTCAAAGAGTCGTACGCTATCTCAATGCAAGTGTAGCACGAGTGCTCACACTCCCCAAACACACTACGCTATCTACAATGAATGGAGTTATTCTTGGCATTCTCTTATCTCTCCAACGTTATCTCTAGGCCTCAATGCCCTAACATATAGTAAAAATGGTGAGTACTCACAAATCTTATGACATGCCAATGGTATCCAACGATTTCAAGTGTTCACAATGCCAACACATCATTTTTAACATATTCACCACTCACATTACAATATGGCTCGCAATACACATAAGATCACTATAACAAATGGGTTCGCAGAGCATAGGATTCGCATGCCTTACCTGGACTTTCTTAAGCACGCAAACTAGTGTTTAAGTGTGATATGCAAAAACACTTACCTATTGTTCATTGTTAACTGTTGAAGCTACACCACATTTTGCTTGTCCTTGTCCTTGCTCGTGGATACACCTTCGCGTTGAGAGGCTTCGTATATAACATAAAACACATAGGTCACTAACATTCACAAACAAAATAACCACCTAACAACCTAGCAACTGCTTGCCATTCTCACAAACTGGCGAGCTCACTTCACCTAACTTTAATACTAAAATTACATTATTTAACATAGTTAAACCCTTAATTCTTACTTCCTAATCTCATAACTAGTGTTTAATCGTTGAACTAAATCGTGACCTACCTGCGAACACTCAGCTCATATTTGGCCCCCTGAACTACTGGTTCGCTACTACTTTGTAATCCCTAATGATTGACAAACACCAAAAACCAAAAAACTCAGACACTCTATTTCCCTCACATTTACAGACCCTTTTGTGATAGGTGCACTAGCGAACACCTTTTCTTTGGCGAGCTACCTACCTTGGCCAACTCATCTATTTAGGCGTACTCACTCACATTGGCAAACCTAAATATTATGGTGAATTAACCTACATTGGCGAACCTCTTACTTGGCGAATATTGATTTTGGCGAACCCTCTAAATTGCGAACACATCCCTAATGGTGAACTCCTTATTGGTGAAGTATATGTTTTGGCGAACACTAGCTTGGGCGAATCCCCCTTTAACTGAAGAAACCCTATACTTACGACCCCCCAGTTCTTACTACTCTTAGATAGCTTGCAGGTAATTATTCAACATGTTTCATCATACTATCATGCATTCAAGTTATCATTTTACCTCAAACAAACAAGTGGTACAAGAGCGTACCTTGAAATCTGACAAACTCCTTGTTTTGCATAAGTATGTTAGTACGTCAAGTTATCAACATTCATCATGTAATCAAATCCAACCAATCAAGCAATTATAAAGCCCAAAATTCAAAATTAAATAGTCTATAATGTTCTTTTACAACACGTCAAATTTTACTTAAAAATCTAGGTCTATATCTAATCCCTTAGGAAAGTCACACATTGCCTTCCACTTTGGGGTTTGAAAACATGTCATATACTCAAAAGAAGATGCCTTGCAATGGATCACTAGATTGCCTCACTTCACCACTAGTCTCGCGAGCTACTTATCTGTAATATATATATAAGGAGTGTGAGATTATTGAAGCTCAGTGAGTGCTCAAACATATAACACATATGAACACATCAACCATGCTAGAGTTTAGACATGCTATCACCGTTCACATAAAATACAACATTCATACACATCATTAATATATATTGGAAATTTGTGAATATGAAATGTAATCATAATTTGTATGCATTGGATAAACGGATCTCCAAAACACTCCAAATAACTGAAAGAGTTGTACACTATCTCCATGCAAGTGTAGCACCAGTGCTCACACTCTCCAAATACACTCACAAATTCTATGACATGCTAATGATATTCAACGGTTTCAAGTGTTTACAATGCCAACATATCATTTTTAACATATTCACCACTCACATTACAATATGGCTCGCAATACACATAGGATCACAATAACAAATGGGTTCGCACAACACATAGGGTTCGCATAGCATAGGATTCAAATGTCTTATCGGGACTTTCTTAAGCTCACGAACTAGTGTTTAAGTGCGATATGCAAAAACACTCACCTACTATTCGTGCTGACTGTCGAAGCTACACCACCTTCTGCTTGCCCTTGTCTTTACTCATGGATGCACTTTCGCGTTGAGGGGCTTCACATATAACATGAGACACATAGGTCACTAACATTCACAAACAAAATAACCTCCTAACAACCTAGCCTCGCCTAACTTTAATCCTAAAATTACTTCGTTTAACAAAGTTAAACCCTTATTATTACTTCCTAATCTCATAACTAGTGTTTAATTGCAGATCTAGACCATTAATTTCATTCAATTCCACAAATCAACCTTTTTCAAAAAATCACGTTTGTCTTCAATCTCAAAGAAGAAAATCATCTGATTCATGAAAATTCTTTAAGAATTTGTTAAATCAAGCTTGTAAACCTCTTAATTACCTCAAAATAAGTTTAAAATCATTTTAAAACCATATCTTAGCTCACTACTACGGGATCCATCATTTTTAATCAAAATCAAGCTTTAAAGCCATAGCTCTTAGGTTTTCTTGATTAGATATATAAAAGTTCTAATTGAAATCACATAATAAATGTTCAAACCATATGAAATCATACCTTTAATTTGAGGATCTCCGTAAAATTTGATCAATTTGAGCAAAAACAAGCTAAGTGTTAATAGAAAATTGAAAGAGAAAGATTGGACTTATTTTAAAATTGAAGAAAAGTAAATGGTTCAAATGGTTGAAAGTGTGGAGGGAAGTGGGTGGCCTTATATAGCCAACCAAAATTTAAAATTTGGGTTATTTACTCCCTAACCTCGCTTTTCAATTAATAGTCTTAATTTACACATTTAGCCTCTAATTTAACAACTGTTCCAAATTAGTACCTACTAACCTTTACTTAATAACCCGATTATTTAATTTTTATTTTATTACTACTAACTAATTATTTATTTTATCTTATTTTAATTTCTACGACACTACACCCAATTTTTCTCTCGTGCCCACAATCTAACTACCTGATTCTACTAACCCATTTTCAAGGTGTGACACATGAAAATCTATTCGTGAAGCTTTTAAGTATTTACCATTCTCTTTTTTTCTTTTATTTGTTTATTATATAAATTCTTTACTTCTTTTATTATTTATTAAAATTTCTACTTTAATTTTTAAAATCGGTAACTTTATATTGATTAAAGTTTAAAGTTGATAAATTTTAATAAGCAAAGCTTAAGTTTTTATTATTTATTACTATATACGATAAAAAATATTTTTTATATATTTTAATATTAATAATGAGTAACAAATTGGTAGAAATTTATAATTTAATTTTTTTCATTAACTTAAAAAGATAATTATTTCAATTTATTATTGAATTTAGGAGAGCAATCAGTTTGATCCATCAATTAGATTGGTTTTTCAAACCGAACTAATCGACTTTAACATGAAAAATTTATTCAATTGAATCGACTTTGATTTAACTAGTTCGATCGGTTTTTCAGGTTAGTCAACTTGAGTTATTGAATTGGGTTTATATAGTTATTTATCAATATATATATTATAAAATATAAATATATTTTAAATGATTTAAAATTAATATTAAAAGATCGATTTTTCAGACAGTTCGATTCCAAAATTAAAAAAACTAAAAACTAATCGAATTAACTGATTAAATCAAAATTAAAACCCATCAATCCACCCCAACTAATTAAATTAAAATAGAAAAAACCAAATCAACTAATTTTTTTCGATAAAAACCAAAAATTGCTCTCTCATTCCAATCAATACAATCAAAACAAACCACATTGATTCAAACCTCGTATCCAACAAAACTTCCTTGACGAGAGATGAAAAAAAAAACATTATCTTTCACCCTCAAACTTTGAAATATTTTCCATTGATAAAGTTTTAAATACCAACATCCTTATAACATCAAATCAATTCTAGTACACATGGTCTAAGTTGATGGCTTTTGAAGGTTTCAAAATCCGATTTAAACAGTTTTTTCATTATTTTACACATGATATAAAATTATTCAAAACTCTTTTCTAATTTATAAATAAAAAGATAAAACATTTCAACACACTCGAACCAACGTCTTCTAGCATTGACAATAATATCCGTACTAATTAAATTAAGACTCAATCGACTCAAAAGTAAAATTTTGAATGCATGAAAGATGGTAAAGAATTGAACACGAAGGTTTGAATGCTTTTCATCTTTTGTCCAAGGAAGTTTCTTTCAAGGTCTTTTTATTTTATAAATAATTGGTTGATTTTATAAATAATTGAATAGAAAGTTGAATTGGTTAAACTTTGATTTTCGATTAAATTTATTGGATCAATTGATTTAATATAATGTTAATTCGAGAAAATATTTGGTACACTGTTAGTAAAGTTTAAAAATTTCACAAGTTTGGAGTGATGATAAATGTAGAGGCGAATTCAGATATTTTTTTAAAGGATCACAATTGAATTATAATTTTTTGAGATTCCGAATATAGATTTATTCTCTATTAATTTATGATTTTACAAGATTCTTATTTATTCTCTATTAATTTATGATTTTACAAAATTCTTTCTTATTTTTGGGAGGTCAAAGTTTAATTTTCTCTATATTAATTTACAATATGATCATTTATAAGAGATCAAAGCTTGGATTAAGGAACTAAACCGGTTGACTCTCAAAGCTCCGAATCGATACAAATAGTTGAAATAGGTTAAATTTTTTTTATAAATTTTTAATAATTTATTTAATTAAATCGAACAAAATTGAGAATCTCCGATTTTGAGATATGGGCATGTGGGAATATTATGGGGAAGGAGGAATAGATGCTGAGCCTTGTTGTTTGGACTCACAAAATTATTTTATAATATAAAAAGATTGGAAAATGTTTTAATTAAATCAATAAGAATGTTTGGTCCAATCATAATAAATAAAATATGAGAGTATGGCATGTGATGTATACATTATTGGAAATGTATGTCCATCATTATTTACCTAATTTCTCATCTTCATGTGATTGTTTCACATGTCTTAGATTTAGGGTTCCATGTTCTCCACCAGTATCCTTCCCATGTTTCTAAAACAACTATTGTTTAATCATCACTTTCTCTATTCCAATATAGTTGCTCGATTTTAAGTATTAAATTTTGATTTGATTTAATTTTTATAAATTATGTATTGCAGCGTATTTGAATTTATGTCTTTCTATATTGGCAACAATGCTAAAGGAATTAATTGAACATCAAGTTTGGCCCAATAATATTTACCTTTTTCATCAACAGTAGTAACCTTTTGTTCGAGATAATTTTTATAATCTTGCTCTATAAACCACAATTCAACTGAAGCGGCCCGAAATACATAATTACTAATTCCCTAGAGTTTGATAATAATAGTAGGAGAACGGGAGAGCATCAAGAACACAAGTTTGGTAGAACTTAGAGGATCCATAGCAAGGGAGAGAGAAAATAATTTTATAAAAAAGAAGAGAAAATGAGGTTAAATTAGTATGGGGACAGCACTGTCGTAGGTGAATGGACGGAGGAGAGATTTTCGAAGGAAAGTGATGGCCGAAGGGGTGACCCACGCACTCTCAGGTGTTGGCGCTTGGGAGTAGGGTCGAAAAAATAGGGCCACATGCGCAACTTCTAGTGGTAGTTTTTTGGTCGAAGGGTCGATGGAGGCTAGGCTTTTTAATTGAGAGGTGGTGAGACTCGGTTGGCTCTAATACCAAGTGAAATCGAGTGAAAGAGAGAGAGGGAGGAAGAAGAAGAAGAAGAAAGAAAGAAAGAAAGGATGTTTACAACTTACTGTTTTATTGTAACAACCATAAGAAAGAAGAAGAAAATAGAGAGAAATGAATTTTGAAAATACTTCCTTGCATCTATACATTATGTTACATAACTTGTGTATATCAATAACTAGACATACATAGAAGGAAAGCAAAAAATACGATACAGTAAATCCGAAAGATGCTATCATAACAAATTACTATCACAACATGTTTGTAGGAGCTTAAATTTATATGATATTTTGTGGGAGCTTAAATTAGCAAACCAAACGTCTTTTAAGAAGTCATTCTTAGTTGTTAAACTTTTTTTTAATAATGTCACAAGTATGCATGAACTTTATTTTAAATGTATGATGTTATATTTGATCTTTGATTTTAGATTTTTGCTTGACTTGACCCTGATCTAAAATTTGATTAATTCACCCCAATCTCGACTCTTAAAAAAAATCCACATTGAACTCGAATCCATAATTTAATAGAAGACTTACCACGTTCCGACCTAAATTTAATTTAATTGTTCTATTTTGAAGCAAATAATATTATATTTTTAATTATTTTATTTCTTTTATTCTGAAGCAAATAAGATTGATTTTTTTTAATATAGACTTAAATTTTAATATATTTATTTTTTATTTATAAATTTATTTATTGAAAGCAAAAGCCGAATATGTTATTGGTATTTTTGTAAATATCTCAAGGCAGGGCGGGGTAAATTTACCTTAAACCTAATCTCGCCCTACCCCACCCCAAACCCAAATTTCCAAAAGTAAAATTCCGACCCTAACAAGTCAGGTCGGAACTTGCCGAATTCAAGGTCTTTTGCCATCCCTAAATTTTTATATATGACATTTTACTTCTATTTAATTTTTACAAACCACTAGCATCTTTATCAATGCAACACCATTTTCCAATTATATATTACATACACAAACAATTATATTAATCCAATATAAAACTGAATAGATATATTTATTTCTTTAAATATATACAATTGAATTAAAATAAAAGTTTACAATTTTAATTACAACTAAAATTTTATAGATATAATCGCACCAAATCAAATATCATATATCAAATTACATATTAAACAAAATTTATATATAATTTTGATATTTATCCATATTTTTTAAAAGTTAAATTGGAAAATTGGGAATTAGTGATTTTATTTAAGCATATTAAAGTCAAATGTCAAATGAACCATACAAGATAATTTAAGCAGAATCCAAGTCAACCCCACCACAACCAAATGTCCCTCCAAATGATCCAATCCCCCTAGCAATGAGCTGACAAGTTACCTTGATGATTCCATGATCCTAAATAATGGTGTTTCTGCATCGAATCCTGTCTACATTTTCAACCTTTTTTGTTACTATTGAACCTGTTTATGTAACATCATGGAGAAAACCAAGCCCATAGCCTTTCAATATGCAAAATCAAATGATGTTTTCACTTATGCAAAATACAAATTTGAAAATTAAGACAATCAAGCATATATGATCATTATCATTTCTAGAAACTCTAATTTGCACATCATCATGAACTCTTACATTCCCTCGAAATAAGAAAAAGAAAAATGGTTCAGATAATAATTAAAAGAAATCGAATTCGAGATAGTTACTCTGATCCTTAGTAGCAGGAACAGAAGGTTTATCACCAGCTGATGAGGTAGGGGTTCGAATCCGTTCTATCTCAACCGGTTTTGGAATCTCCGGTGGACTTGCACAACGGATTAAAGCCCAGTTTACACCTTCAAAGAAAGGATGTTGCTTAATCTCCGTTGCTCCTCGCTTGTACGCCAACCTATGCTGTGGCTCTTTGACCAGCAAGCCCCTTATCAAATCTTTTGCTGAAAAACTTACTACCGGTGATTCCGGGAACCTCAAGGGCTGCCCTACGACATTGAAGAGGGTCGCTCGATTCCCAGACCCTTTGAAAGGAGTTTTACCAAACAATAGCTCGTATAAGAAGATCCCGAATGTCCACCAATCAACAGCACTTCCATGTCCCTCACCTTTGATAATTTCAGGCGCCAAGTACTCATGGGTTCCCACGAATGACATGGAGCAAGCATTTGTTGGCTCGGCAATAAGCTCGGGCAATGGACTGACTTGGTTCCCCATATCATTCTTGGGTTTGCGATCTTTTTTGGATTTTGATGAAAAGAAACGGGGTGAAAAACATGTCGTAGGGGCGACACAAGATGGCTGGATGCAGGAAGGCTCAATGCAAGCTGGTTGTACACAATAACCCGAATTCTTTCGCAAGGGTTCAGACTCAAGTGTGGATGACTTTATTAGTGTTGGACTAACAGTACAACGAAGGGAAAGATCAAAATCCGAAAGCATTATATGTCCATCTTCTCGAACAAGAACATTTTCCGGCTTGAGATCACGATAAACAATACCAAGCATGTGGAGATATTCCAAAGAAAGGAGAACTTCTGCTACATAGAACCTGCATATTCAAGGAAAAAAACATAGCAATGACTATCGTAATTTGGTTTAAAGAAACAACCGGTGTTACGTAAATCATGGTGTAAAAGATTTGCAAAGTTATTTTGTTATATTTCAACTTGACTTATAAGGCAGTCTGCTGATTTTATCCAATAGAATTGATAAATATCTAAGGAAGCATGGCAACACAATGATACTAACACTACTATCAATACCAAAAAAATCAGAAAAAAATAATCAGATATTCTAGAAAATTGATCGGGATTTAACTCAAAAGATATGTTATAAATAGGAAGAATTCTCATACTTTACTGCTTGCTCGGTAAAATGCTTTCCTGGTTGTCTTTGTCGTAGTGTATGCAAATCACCTCCAGGGCAGAACTCCATCACTAAACATGAAAATTTTTCAGTCTCGAAATGCGTATACAATGTTGGAAGGAAAGGATGGTCCAAGGATTGTAGTATTTCTCTTTCTGTTTGAGCTCGAAGAAGTTTCTTACGACTTGCTAGAGATGCTTTATCCATCACCTTCATTGCAAAATAACACTTTGTTCCACTTAATTCCGAAAGATAGACACTTCCGATATCTCCATAGCCTAATCTCTTCAGTAATCTAAAATGGTTCAAACCCAACACACCATCTTTTGCTCGGACAGCCTGTATGGCTTCCCACCTTATATCATTTGCCTTATGAGGTTTGTTGATACTGCTACTTAAGCTGCTACACGTACTTTCATCGCTCACATCACTGCTTGTACTACCTCTACACATACTGCTCTTTCCACTCTCAATATAATCTGGACGATCACCGACTTTGGCACCACCACTAACCTTGACAACGCCAGTGGCCCCATCACTGGATTTAGCCAAAGCTGAATTACTTCCATGTTCCAATGCTTTCTTCTCTAGTTCACCAATCTGACTTAATCCAGAACCAACATGATTTTGAACCTCTTTCGGAGAAATCAAAGATAGACCTGAATCTACTTTCTCCGTAAAGGAATCAACGGACTCTAATTTATGGGATTTCGATGGTATCTCTGATTTGCTCGTCTTTGGGATTTGTATAGGAGAAGGCCTGTGAGAGTTACCTTCGGCTGTTTGTGAAGGTCTGGTGCCGGATTTCGAGGCCATCAAAACAAGGCAATTTTTTTACACAGATTTGACTACACAAACCATTACTTACTCCCAGCCATCGATACAAGGTTTGATTCACTGGCGGTCCAAGTTACCTTCATCTTCAACTCCATCAACAACAAACTGATTTCTAAAACTTAAAAGAACATGGACGTCACCACCTGCAAACAAAATTTTGACAACTATGAAATATTCAAAGAGCTAAAGCATCACTAACTAAATGAAAATCTACAAATCACAAGTAGCTGCTTGATTTATAACATAAAAAAAGAACAGGGGAACCTAGAATTTGACACTGTAGTCCTTCAGGTGGCAACTAATCAAATATCAAAACCAGATCCTGATAACACCCTTTTCAATAGTAAGTGAAATTCATAAATTGGTAGCCACAATAAGTATAGCTTTACCAGGATAAATAGAAAACCTATAAGAAAAAAACAATGAAAAGTGGTTTAAAACAGACATATTTGCAAACAGAACCAGATTGAGATTATCACCAAAAGATAACACATTTTTTTTTATTATAATTTCATTGTATTAAAAAGGAGAGCAGCTAAATACCTAGAACTGCAATACTTTTAGTCACTAAGATTGAAAAAGGTTAAGAAATAAAAAAGAAGTTAAAGAAATCAATCAAATCACAGCAACAATACATTCATAGTTCCATAAAAAAAATTAAAAGAAGTACAGAGAAGAATAACAATCAAATAGAAGGTAAGAACAAAGTAAAGAAGATTCATAAATCTCTCTTCAGAAAAACAGAAAAGACCCACCTTTGGATCCAAAATCCCACCAACACCCGTATGTTAAAAAGTTAAAAATAAAAACCCAGCAAGGGAACCCTAAAACCATTTAAAAGCTAAAGAGCAAAGGGGACAAAAAAACAAGTACCTTATATGTATTTTCGAAGATCAGAACTTTGAAAGGCCTTTGCTTTAGCAATGGAGCAAAAAGAAGCCAACTTTCTCTCTCATTCACTTACTAACTACTGAAATATGAAATAATTAATGGGTTCTTCCACTTCCATGAAAATATGTGGAAAGGGAGAAAAGAAGGAAAGAGAGGGGTTGGCTTGGCTTGGCCTGGGTCTACCATGGAAAAGGAAGAGAAAGAAGGAAGGGTCAAAGTTAAAGTAGCTTTTTGGGTTTGGGAGGGGATGGTTCAATTATTTCAATGCATGAATACTGTTTTGTCCTTAAGGAAACGACAATGCTATTGATTTAATATTTAATCATTTATAAAAAATAAATTTCTTTTTAGTCATTTAATTACGAGAAATTATAAAATAAAGTCACAAAATAATTATTTGACTATTTAATTTTGTTAATTTTTGTCAAAACATCCGAAAAATCAAAATAACTAAGTGATCAAAAAAATAAAATTAAATAACTAAAAATAAATTTAATAATAACTGAGTGACCATTAATATAATTTACCCAAAATTTATATATGTGAAAGGAAAGAAAAATGTTTACTTTTTTGTGAGAAAAAGGATGTTTGTTTTCCTATTTAAGACCTAAACTTCTTTAAGGGCCTCCTTTTTGAATTTTGGTGGTCCATAATCAAACAGCTTTACTTTTGCTTTTAATTTTATGGTTTGTGGTTGATATTGTTGTTATCAATGATAAGCTTTGGACATGTCATGGACCATTTTACTTTCACTTAATTAAGTAATAATTCTAAAAAAAATAAATTTATGTGGGCTATCTTTAATTATGTGTTAATTTAAGTGTTATCATGTGTGGTCGATTGAGTCATGGTTTGATTGATATGAGTATTTTTGTCAATGTAAAAGGATATGTTCGAACTGATATACCAACTGATTTTCAATCCAATCAATTTGACTAGACGATTCGGTCTAGTTTCAATTATAATCAAATCTAATAATATTAGATATAATGTAATTCTATAAATTATATATATTGAATATTAATATCATTATAAATTCTTATAATGATAGTCACTCTCCAACCCTTAAATAGAAGGATAATACATTTCATCACGCACAAATCCACGTCCTCTTGCACTGACAATAATATTGATGCTAATCAAACTAAGACTCAATTAGATTCTATAAATTATATAAATATTATTTAGATTTGTATAAGGTGGTAGTTAAAATTCTTATCAGATACTCGTTTGACGCGATTCGAACTGTATAATTTTATCTCTACTTTTATATAATAAAAATATATAAAAATATTAAATATTTAAAAGAAACTTAGAATAGCAATGATGAATAAGATCAGACATCTAGGATTGAGATGAGTTGGACCTCTTTCAACACTTATCTACTCAAAAGCTTGGTGGGGAACTTCCTTTGGAAACTTTTTCATATATAAAGGAAGATATGTAGTTTGATGTGGACAGTGTCTTCTTTTGGGATGTGTTTTTAACACAACATTTTATTTGGATTTTTTTAGAATATTTTATAATAATAAAAAAGAAAATTTAAATATATTTATACTAAACAATATCCTTAATAAGAATATATATATGTATATATAAGGAGAATGGGATCTTCATTGGTTCCAAGAGAATATCTGCATGAGGAGTGGAGGAGGGGGGTTGAAGTATTCAACCCTTAGAAATGAAAATTTCAACAAAGATGTAACCTAACTCTTTCTTGTCATCATTGAATTTTGAATGTTTTAGAAAAGGAATCAAAGACCTAACTGAATTTTTTTCCTAAAACACAAAAATTAAATTTGTTATTTTTTTATTATAGGTTTTGATTATATTTAGTTTTTTTGACACGTTGTCTAAAATTATGGATAGTTTTTTCCCAACTTAATTATATATAAAATGATACTATACTTTAACGCATTCGAACCTACGTCCTCCTACAATTATTGGTGTTGCCATCAAATTCATTAATTAATTAATACCATTTTATTTACAACAATAAATTCCATTTAGTTTAATTATATATGTATATACATAAGTTAGTGGGAAAGAGAAAAAGGGCATTACCCTTAGTTTTTCCTCTTTCGTTCTCATCTCATTTCACCATCCAAGCTAAAGGAGGAAGAAAATTTTGTTTAGTTTTCTCCCCATTTTCAAACCAAAAATCTAGGGGTAACAAATGTTTTTTTTTCTTTTAAATTATTGATGGATGTTTATTAAATGATGATAGTTAATACTAGCACAAGTGTTAGATTAGATAATTATTATTATTATTATTTGAGTTAGTTGACATTAATGAACCCTAAGATAGTAAGAAGCATATGGTAGAATAAACTTGATGTTGTAGTAAATATGTTGGTGATGAAATAAGTAGCTTGAAATTAAATTGAAAGTTAATGGTTATGTTGTTAGCATTAAATTGAATAAAATTAAAGCTGTTAAAAATTTATGTTATAGGTTGAAAGCTTGAGGTTCTTAATGATTAATTACAAAGTTAGATTTTGATTTGATAGGGAAAATTGAGAGATACAGGGTTTTCGGGTATTAGAGTTTTAAGGGACCAAATTGAATTTAATGCATTCATGTTTGATTCTGTTAGGGTTTAAATGTGCCAAAGGTCCCTATACTCTTTTGAAATTTAAAAATTTAGTCCTAATACTTTACTTTTTGAGACATTAAGTCCGTGTATTTTTTTATTTAAAAATCTTAGTCCCTACATCTAATTTTACCGTTAAAGTTAACGGTGTCAAACGTAAAATAAGTTTTTTAGCTCTCAACATTTACATTTTTTTGTCAATTTGGTCCTTGCCCTTTAAAGTACATCGCTGCCATCGCTGCCAGGCAACTTGGGATAGCAAAATAAAAGAGTCTCAATTCCTAAAGGGTCGTGGACTTACTCGTTATGTAGAGATCCGAGTATCCATTTTAATGTCTATCGTCAGTTAATAAGGGCCAAAATGAGCAAGTGATCAATAATTATAGTGAATTGACATACGGAGTATGGAATATACTATTATATGAAATCATGAATTATCAAAATGAACATTGTATGGTGAATTATAGAGATTGAGAATTTGAGGACTATATGAATAAATAATATGCAAATATACAATGTATACATGTGAAAGTAATGGAAAATATTGATCATAATATATTGAAGGTGATATGGATCCTTGGAAAGTTGGTATGAAATCATATTATGAGATTATAATTTTATTTAATTTTTAACCATTGATTCTACTATGAAAAGGGAAAGAATGAAGTAGTGTTATATAACATTATACTTTTGTATATTTGTTATTAGTTTAGTCTAACTATATATTGAGTTTGAATTATATTAGCACTATTGATTATTCAATACTTTAGCGTACAATTATGTTTGTTTCCATGTGCAGATGCAAGTCTCTGGCAAGTTATGTTAGGTCAAAGTTGTAACGCATCCAAGGTCAATAACTCAGCCCAGTTCGGATTAAATATGGGTTTCTTCCGAATCGTATACTTAGTTAATGACATGTACCTAGATTTGGTGTTGTGGTTTATTTTCATTCTTAATGTCTTTGGGATCATTTTAATAACTTAACCTATAATGTTTTAATGATGGACTTTGGATGCTTGACATAGTAGGTGATAAGCATTAACTTGAGTGATCAAATGTGATAAATTTATAAACTAGATTGTATTAAATTGGGTTGAAATGAATGTTTGGTTTAAATGGTGTGTGAATGTGATAAAATGTGGTATATTGATGTTTTTTTTTTTATTTGGTATAATGTTTGGCTAAGTTTAATCACATTTTGGCTAAGGTTAGAAAGCAATGAAATAAGTAATTTAGGTTATTTTACCATTTAGTCTCGAGACATGTCTCAAGACCCTAATCATAAAAAAGTACCATTTGAGATATTGTATTGGTTATGGTCTCGAGACAATTGGACATATGTCTCAAGATAGAGTGACTTTTGTCTCGATTGTTTTGAAACAAGGGCATTGTAACAATCCGTTTTCTAGTGGTGTCGAAAATAGTGATTTTGGGACCACAAATCTGACAAGTGAGTCCATAAATATTATTATTTAATATTTCGAGACTAATTTGGTAATATATAGAATTTTGGATCTGATAAATTTTAACTTATTGAACAAATAGCAAAAATAAGTAGTTTGTCCCTAAAGTCAAGTGGTTTTAGAAAATGAGGTATCGAGACCTCGTTTCTATAAGCCGAGGCCGTAAATATTTTTATTAAATATTTACGGAGTGTCTATATAGGTATATTGAAGTTTGGTCTGGAAATTTTAGTAATTTGATAGTTAATTAAAGAAAAAGGACTACATTATAAAAAGTACAAAAGTCAACTATATCCGATTATTTTATCACCCAGGGTCACCCAGAAATGATGAATCAGTATGTAAAATCTACCACCTCGGGTTGCCCAAAAATGATGGTTTTCAATCAATAATTTGACCCTATAGCATGTCTGTAACAGCCCAAAATTGGGTCTAGTCAGAACAGTGGTTTCGGGACCACAAACCCGATGAGAAAATTTTTTATTTTTATTATATTTTTATAGTCTATAAATTTATGAAAATATTTCGTAAAAAATTCATTCGAAAATTTTGACGTTTGAGCACTCAATTTAGTCAAAAGGACTAATTGTAAAAAGTGCAAAAGTTGAGTTCTTTATATATGAGGTGCCTAATTGTTATGAGTTTTAAATTGAAAGTCCTTATCTGATAATTATTCCTTTAATAAGTTAGTGAATGGATATTTGTTTGGTATTTTTGAAATTTGGTTGAAATAATAAGGGTAATTTTGTAAATTAATTAAAATAACCTAATAAGACAAAAATGATAAAAGCTATCATTTTTTTTCCATTCTTTCTTCTTCAACCGTGGGGAAAGAACCGAAAATGGCAGCCATGGATGAGCTCCATTCGGCCAAGCTTCTATGGCTTATATAGATCAAGAAAACATGAAATTTTGGATTAAGATCAGGGAAGAACAAAGTGGTGTGCTAAGTCAGGAAAGTTAGCCGTTTCGGCATTTTAGGTAAGTTGATATGATAATAATATTGCAATAATGTTATTGCCTTGATATTAAATGAGATGTAAGTTTATATGTAAGTAATACATCAATTTTACTTGTATTATGATATTTTATAATAATATTGGAAATATGTTTGTTGATAATTACTTGATTGGTGAAATTGTTGGAAAAGAGAGAGAAATCCCGGTTGAACCTTCGGAAAGATTGAATGATACAGATGGTACGTAGCTAGGTCACATGTATGGTGCTGAGTGCACATCATGTGTACAAGAAAGCTACGAGACATTATAATGTAGCTAGGTCGCATGGGTGATACTATGTGTACACCATGTAGACAAGAGAGCTACGGGATATATGTAGCTAGGTCGCATGCGTGGTTCCAGGTGAAGGACACCATGTAGACAAGAGAGCTACGAGATAAACTGGCTAGGTCACATGGGTGGTACTAAGTGTTCACCATGTGTACAAGAGAGCCGAACTATATGATGGGTGGAGCTATGTGCTGAAACCACCAAGTATCGAGTATTGATCCGAAGTGTTCAACAGGAAACTTACTATGTACTACTTTGTGAGTTTTGTGAGGAATAAGTGCAGGAACTTGGTTATGTGAATGATGTGTTCATTAAGTGACTGGGATGTGGCAAGGTTATAAACAAGTAAGTTTGTACGTATTAAGTATTATTATATTGAGCATTTAATGCGTTGGAATCATATAAATGGAATATTTATGAGTATTTTAATGATTAATGATTTATCGACCAAACGAACGGCACTTAGTGTGCGAAGTATTGAGGATGGCACTTAGTGTGCAAGACATCCGAAATGACACAGTGTATGAAGTATTGATGATGACACTTAGTATGCGAAACATCCAAAATGGCACTTAGTGTGCGAAGTATCGAGGATGGCACTTAGTGTGCGAAACATCAGGTATAGCACTTAGCGTGCAAGACATCGATTGTGCAGCGACATTTCGTGTAAGTATGATTTTGTTATGGATCGGTACAGGTATGTACATGTATGTATGAGCTTGTTAATAAGCATTATTATAATTGAGATTTAATGTTGTATAATTGAATTGTTGATGATTATGATTGTACGGAAGTATTTTATGAAAATTTGGCATTGGAAATTCCTATTGAACCTTAGGAATAAATTAGGATACAAAGGGCATGTCATTAAAGTTACATTGATTTGGCTTCGGGCCATGATATTGGCACTTAGTGTGCGAGATTCCCGAGTATCCAATTTTTATTCCAAATAGTTCAACAGGTATATCGAAAATATGAATGAGTAATTTAGCCTTGACAGATTTGAGTTACTACAGTAGTGTAAATTTGAAAATACACTAAAAATAGTGGAAAATGAGTTAGAGGCAGAATAAAATATCGGATTAAAGCTTAATTAGTCTATATTCACATGAAAGAAACATAAGAAGAAAAAGAATTCCATATTGTGTGATATTTGAATTCTTGTGAAACAGGGTCTGAATGAATTCGAGATCCCTTGTTCTGACTTTAGAAATTCACCAAATATTTTACAAAAATTATTAAGAGTCATACCTTACATTCATGGATTCCTTATTGACTCTATTTTTATGGGAAATAAACGGCATGGTCGTTGGAATTCTGTACAGGAAGAAATTCGGTTTGTAGTGCACAAGGGTCAGAGTGGTCATACCCTGAAACAGGGGAGACTTTAACTAATAAACTGTACTAATTGGCCCAACCAAAAATTCTAGAAAAAAATTAGTAAGTATACATATGAGTCTAGTTTCAATAGAAATAGACTAGAACATTATTCGAGTCTTGTACTATGAGATAATTGAACTTTAGTACAGAAGGGTCGGAACTGTCAAACAATGAATCAGGGGTAACTTTGAGGAATAAACTGTACTATTTGGATTAACCAAAAATTCTGGAAATTTTATGGAAGAAAGAAAAATAAGTCTAGTTTCATGGAAAATTAACGGAACTTAATTCGGAGTTTCGTAGCTCCAGATATAAATAATTTAGTAACTATGATTCAGGAAAACAGCCTTAGCTGATCTTGTGTAAAAAGATGAAATCATGTGATTAATGATTCTATTTTATTGAGCATATTTATTGAGAAATGGGATAATATTGTTAATTAAATTGCTTATTATTATTAATATTCCAACTTACTAAGCTTTTAAGCTTACACCATTTTCCCATTTCTCTTAGTGTTGTCAGGTTGGCTCGAGGTTGGAGATCGTCGGAAGTATCATCACACTATTAGTTTATCAAATTAGAATAATGGTAATTCTTATTTATTGTCAAATAAGTGGCATGTATAGATAATAAGTTATTGATATTAGGTAATATTATGATTTAGCCAAATGTATAGGCTCATTTTTGCTTCATTGTATATAGCCATAAGATTTGGCTCATAATGGTTAAAGTTATGTAAACCTATTTTATGTATGCATAGATAAATATCTTGGTGTGGCTAAGTTAAGAACAGAAAAAGGGCTTGGAAAATAGCATATGATACACATGGGCTTGAGACACGGCCGTGTGTCTCAGCCGTGTGAAGAACACGGCCACCACACGGGTGTGTGGTCTAGCCGTGTGAACAAGTCAGTAGCTAGCTAATTTTTACACGGGGTCTAGACACCGGCGTGTGACCCTGCTTTGGTAAAAAAAAAGTTACTAAGTGTCTGAAAGATTTCGGTTTGTTTCCAAACCAATTTCAATGATTGTTTTGGGCCTCGTAGGCCCTTTTAAGGGACAAATTATATATGTTTGAAAAGTTTAAAATTTGATGAAATTTTATGTCTTAGTTTTAAATGATTACAAGTACTTAAGTCCGGTAATACCTCGTACCCTGTTCCGGCGTCAGATACGGGTAAGGGGTGTTACAATGTCAACTATATCTGACTCAGTTCGAACAACTAATAGGGTAACCAATTTTTGATTCATTGAATATAGTTCAATTCACATTCTTCTATTCTCAATTTATCATCATATTATCATTTTATTATATAACACAACATGCTTCAACTCAATTTCATACCAATAAACACATATCAATTAAATCATGCTATTTTCCATTCTATTCAATTCAATCATTAATCTAGATATTCAATCTTAAGCATATCAATTCAACTCAAATAACCATCATTATCTAACCTCAACGCCATATAATGCAAAATGACATGAACATGCAGAAAATAAATGGTTCTTGAATTATAGAAATACAAACTAAAATTTTAAGCTACTCCTCGGCAATTTTCAATTTCCGTTTCCCTCTCAACAGTTCCGTGTCAACGTTAGATAAATAAAATCATAAAATATATAATATTATCAAATTTCATTCAAATCAGAACCAATTACAAAACCAAGCATAGTTCAGTCCAAAGCTTCATATTGAAATTCGATTTCACAATTATTCATTAAGGACATCTTATTCATGTCAATTTTACATTTTATTCAATTTGGTCACTAATGTACAAAACTAAAAATTAAGCTTTACAATTTAGTATTTTTCTTTATTTGAGCTTAATTTCTATCAATTTAACACCTAGAGCATTCAAATCTCACAATGGAATCTCATCAGAACTTCACTAATTGATCAAATTAATCCTTGGGTTAGCTTAACCAAGCATTCAAGATCATAAATCTATAAAAAAAACTGGTTAAGGACTTACTTGAAATTGAAGCTAAAAGCTTAAAAACCCTTAAAACATTAAGCCTTTCTTATTTTCTTCAATTTAGTTGGAGAAGATGAATCCCCGTCTCTTTCCACAAAAATTTGATTTATATTGTGAGATTAATTTGTTAAATAAGTTAATTAAACTTAATTTAATTAAAAAAAGCTTAATTTACTTAAGCTAATGGCTATACAATCACACCATCCACTAACACACATTTTAACATTGTAACATCCCGAAATAGGACCTAAACGGAACAGTGGTTGCGAAACCACAAATTCGAGATAGAAATAATTATTTTATAATTATTTTAAGGTTTATGATATGATTGCATGATTGTGTGAAAATTTCGTGATGAAATTCTATGCATAAAGTGCTTAAGTTGAGATTAGGGACTAAATCGAATAATTCTCAAAACTTGCATTCTAGAAGTTTTTAGTATGAAATTGCTTTAGAATATTAATGAGGAGGTATTAAATAGAAATTTTACCAATTTCTAAGTCTACGGACAAAAATTGGACATGGATGGAATTTTTGGAAAGTTTAGTAGTAAGGGCATTTTGGTCATTTGGATATTAAATGAAATAAAAATGGGAAAAATAACACAAAAATGGTCATCTTCTCAATTAGTTGCTGCCGAATTTTGCTCTCCTCCATAGCTGGGGTTTATTCAATTTTCAAGCTTCATAGTAAATGATTCCAAGCCCCGTTTTTAATAATCTTTACGTTTTTAGAGTCCCGGTAACTTGATTAAGCTTATTCTAGCAATAATTCAACCTAGGGTTCATATTTGGAAAAATACCCATAGATGAAATTTGTGTATTTTGGTGTTTTATGATAAAATATGAGGTTTTAGATTATGTTAGACAACTTGTGCTACTCGGTTTTAAGTGAAAACGAGTAAAATGGCTTAATCGTTAAAAATACCTAATAGTCATAAGTACATGTTAGAGTGTGAATTTGATGTTGCCATAGAAGGAAAAAATGATCAGCATGTCATAAAACATAAGAAAATAGGATGGAGTTTAATTTACGAGCCTTGGGGTAAAAATGCAAATATGTGAAAGTTTAGGGGCAAAAATGTAATTTTGCCAAAGTTTGGGTCAAGGACTGTTTTAATACATGTGAGTATTAAATAAGCTAAATTTTTTATATAGATCAAAAAGAACAAAATCCGGAGTTAGATCGAGGAAAGAAAAAGATAGTGGACTAAATCGATATAGTTGATCGTATTTTGTTTCGAGGCAAGTTTGCGGTAAATAAATGCAATATTATATTATTTTATGTTAATTTTGTTAATTTCCAGCATGTGTATATTTATTTTATGAAATTATTCAAAGAAGACTCAAGCATGAATTGACGGAGAAGTAATTTCAAAAAGTCCCGATTGAACCTTAGGAATGTGTAGGATGCAAATGTCATGACATTAGGGTTTAAGGATACCATGTAAGACCATGCTAAGGCATGGCAATTGGCAAGGTTTCTAAGGCAAGGAAATCATGTAAGACCATGTCAAGACATGGCATTGATAAGTTACTATAAGGCAAAGGTTCCATGTAAGACCATGCCAAGGCATGGCATTGGTGAGTTCATAAGGCAAGGATACCATGTAAAACCATGTCAAGACATGGCAATGGTAAGTTTCAAAAGGATACCACGTAAGACCATGAAAAGTCATAGCAATGGTAAGGTACCCGTGTATCCTTAGTATTCCAAGTGGTTCAACGAGAAAATTTAAAGAGAATATCGAGGTAAGGTAAGGTAAGACAAGTTCATGCTAGAAGAGCAAAGGTAATAACGTTTATGTATGCTTGATAAGGAAAAAGGTAAGTAAAATGTATTAATAAATTTGACTAAATAAGTAAGTATTTAAGTAAGTGAGTAAGTGAAGAAGTTTAAAATATGTCTATGACAATTAATGAAGTTGCATTAAGTAGTAAGATAATTCTTATGAATGTTGTTATTTATTTGCATGCAAACTTACTAAGCTTAATGCTTACCCCCTTTATTTTCCTTCTTTTTATAGTTTTGTCAAGCTAACTCGGGGATCGTAAAGTACGTCGGAGGTCCAGGCACACTATCACAATGGTTATTTTGGTATAGCTAGACGTTTCATTTTGAGTATGGCATGTATAGTATCGTAGCCATTTTGTGTGTATGATCTTATGATATGGCTGATAAATGGTGTATCCCGAATTAAGGCCTAATCGGAATAGTGATTTCGTGACCACAAATCCGAGATAGAAATAATTATTTTATAATTATTTTGAGGTTTATGATATGATTGCATAATTGTGTGAAAATTTTGTGAAGAAATTTTTGGCATAACGAGTTTAATTTAAAGTTAGGGACTAAATCGAATAAGTTGCAAAACTTGCATTCTAGAAGTTTTTAGTATGAAATTGCTTTGAAATATTAATTAAGAGGTCTTAAATGGTAATTTGACCAATTTTAAGTTCATGGAAAAAATTAGGACATGGAAGGAATTTTTGGAAAGTTTAGTAGTAAGGGCATTTTGGTCATTTGGATATTAAATGAAATAAAAATAGGAAAAATAACCCAAAATGATCATCTTCTCCATATTGTTCTGCCGATTTTTTCTCTCCTCCATAGCTGGGGTTTCTTCAACTTTCAAACTTCATAGTAAGTGATTTCAAGCCCGCTTTTAATGATTTTTATGTTTTGAAATCCTGTAGCTCGATTTGGCTTATGTTAACAATAATTCAACCTATGGTTCATATTTGGAAAAATATCCATAGGTGAAATTTGTGTATTTTTGTGTTTTATGATAGAATTGAGGTTTTAAATTTTGTTAGACAACTTGTGCTACTCGGTTTTGAGTAAAACCGAGTAAAAAGGCTTAATCGGTAAAAATATTTAGTAGTCATAAATACATGTTAGAGTAAGAATTTTATGTTGCCATAGAAGGGAAAAATGATCAGAATGTCATAAAACATGATAATAAGGGATGAAGTTTAATTCCCGAGCCTAGGGGCAAAAGTGTAATTATTCAAAAGTTTAGGGGTAAAATGGTAATTTTGCCAAAGTTCGTAATAAGGATTGTTTTAATGAATGTATGTATTAAATAAGATTAATTTGGTATTATAGATCAAGAGAAACGAGATTCATGTCGTGATCGAGGGAAAAACAAAGTTTACGAGGAATAGGCTCGATTGTTAAAAATTTTGTACCGAGGTAAGTTCATGTGTAAATAAGGTAGCATAATTGTTATTTTTAAGTTATTTATGTTAAATATATGATATGCTGATTTATATCATGAAATATATGCTTTGTGGTTATT
This sequence comes from Gossypium arboreum, assembly GCF_025698485.1. NCBI lineage: Eukaryota > Viridiplantae > Streptophyta > Magnoliopsida > Malvales > Malvaceae > Gossypium > Gossypium arboreum. Next base: position 92,723,658 of record NC_069074.1, read on the forward strand.
TTCGAATAAAATGCAAATTAAGTGTATTATTTATTAAATATAAAGTGCTACCGAGTATTGGTTTCGGTATTTTACGGAAGATGGCAAGGAGATGTGTTCGAGGAAAATCCCGTTTGAACCTTAGGAATAGATTAGGATACAAGTGACATGTCACTAGGATGGTTGAACATCCGAACTCGTTGAGTTGAGTCCGAGTTCACTTATGGATGTGAAATGTCTGAACTCGTTGAGTTGAGTCCAAGTTCGTGAGATGTAACTAGGCATCCGAACTTGTTGAGTTGAGTCCGAGTTCACTTATAGATGCGAACGCCCGAGCTCGTTGAGTTGAGTCCGAGTTCACTTATGGGCGGGTTACATGGTAGCTTGACTACAAATATGGTACTTATGTGCAAATTATCCATGTATCTGAGTTATATTCCTATGTGTTCAACGGGTAAAATTTCTAGTGAAATGGAAGAACACTTAAGATGCAGGTGACGTATTGGTAAGTATTGTAAAATGAACACTTTGGGCAGGTATGTACTTAACCTTCGGGTTGAAAATAGATACAACAATGATAAGGTGGTAAGATGATTAATGATGTTTAGAAATGTGATATATGTTTTGGTGATACCATGCTAAGGTTGTTTGGTATAATTGTATTGTTATGTTACTTGTTATTTGCATATGACTTACTAAGCATTTATGCTTACTCCCTCCTTTTCATTCACTGTAGTTTTGAACAAGCCGGCTTAGGAATCGGGACAGGTCGAAGGTTCGATCACACTATCCGAAGGACTCTTTTTGGTAAATGGCTTGTAAAACTTAAGTATGGCATGTATAGCAATACACCTATTTTTGTAAATAATTTTGTGATATGGCCATGATTTGGTTGAGAAAATGCTTAATAATGATAAGTCATGGAAAATGCTAAGTTAGATCATGTTTGATGTCATGGAAGTTTAATATGTTATCTAGATCATAAAACTCATGAAAAGATGAAATTTGCCATAAATGAATATTGCAGCAACAACGACATGAGTTTGAAAATTTACTAAAAATCATAAAAATTGAATTTGGTGATGGATTAAATATGACATTGAATCCTAGTATGTCTAGTTTCATATAAAACAAATGAAACAAGTAAAGGAATTATATGTTATAAGATATTTGAATTTTAGTGAAACAGGGCCAGAGCGATTTCTAGATCCCCTATTCCAACTTTAGAAATTTACCATAAATTGTACAAAAATAATTAGGTGGTGTAGTTTATATTCCTGGAATCCTTATTGAGTCTAGTTTCAGAATAAATAAACTTCATAGTCATATAAACTTTTCATAGAGAGAAATATGGTTCGTAGTAAACAGAGGTCAGTCCAGTTAAGTCCTGAAATAGGGGTAACTTTAACTAATAAACTATATTAATTGGCCCAACCAAAAATTCTAGAAAAAAATTGGTAAATATATATATGAGTCTAGATTTAAGGAAAATTTACAGATCTTGATTTATAGCTTTTTAACTCGAGATATGATTTTTCTTGTAACTGTGATGTAGGTAGCTAGAAAGCTGTGAATGTAGAAATAAATGATTCGAAGTTCTTAATTCGATAAATTATGTTCGGTAACACCTCAAGCTCGACTCCGGCGACGGTCTCGAGCGTGGGGGCGTTACAAATGGTATGTAAATGTTTGATAACGATGAACTATAAGAATGGCTAATCAAATTGAAGTAGTGTACAGGGGTTAATTTTATGGAAGAAATATAAATGAGTTTAGTTTCAGAGTAAATTTACGAATTGGATTTCGTATTTTGGAACTATACTATTGCCGCTTGTCGGAAGTTCTAAAATAAATTGTTTGAAATTGTTTAAGTAATGAATTAATGCTGTTAACATCTTTGAATAAAAAACCTCAAGAATCAAAATTAGGGAAAATTTGAAATTGAGACACAAGACACGAAGAAAAGACTAATGAGCAAGTCATTTAGGTACATGATCCACTAGATCCTGATATTCAACCATATTTATGAGTCAGCTCTGACCACTCGATTGCAAAAAACGATTATGTTATCACCGGTCAAGTGATAAAATGGTCATGCACATTTTATTCGATTGTTGATAAAAGGAAGCAAAACTGATCATGCTGAGAAATTGCATCTAGGATTTAGCAAGGAGGCCAAAAAAATCACTGAGGACTGGTTAAAATCATTAATTATGTGAATTGCTATGTTTTGAAAGATGAATTAGTATGCCTATTAATATAATTTGATGATGTTTAAATATAGAAATTGCCCTTTATGAAAGTCTTTTTGTGCATAGTTGAATTTTGATTGGTTGACTCATTTGATATGAAATGAAATAAAAAGTTGAAATTAAAAATGGAAAGATTCTAAGAACAAAGTATTCAATGAAAGTTATGAATGACAGGTGATTTTATCAAATAGGTCTTCAAGGTCAGATTTTTCAACTCCATAGTAAGTGATTTCAAGCCCTGCTTTTAATGATCTTTACATTTTTGGAGTCCCGGTAACTTGATTAAGCTTATTCCAAAAATGTAAAGATCATTAAAAATGGAGCTTGGAATCACTTACTATGGAGTTTGAAAATTGAAGAAACCCCAGCTATGGAGGAGAGCAAAATTCGGCAGCAACTAATTGAGAAGATGACCATTTTTGTGTTATTTCATTTAATATCCAAATGACCAAAATGCCCTTACTACTAAACTTTCCAAAAAATCCATCCATGTCCAATTTTTTTCCATAGACTTAGAAATTGGTCAAATTGCTATTTAAGACCTCCTCATTAATATTCGAAAGCAATTTCATATTAAAAACTTCTAGAATGCAAGTTTTGCGAATTATTTGATTTAGTCCCTAATCTCAACTTAAGCACTTTATGCATAGAATTTCATCACGAAATTTTCACACAATCATGCAATCATATCATAAACCTCAAAATAATTATAAGATAATTATTTCTATCTCAGATTTGTGGTTTCGCAACCACTGTTCCGTCTAGGCCCTATTTCGGGATGTTACATTTCTCCCCCTTTTTAGGGATTTTCGTCCCCAAAAATCTTACTTGTGAAGAGATTTGGGTACTATTTTCGCATAGCCTCTTCGGGCTCCCATGTAGCCTCGTCTACCCCATGTCTATTCCATAGTACTTTCACAAGTGCAATACTTTTGTTCCTTAATTACTTTACCTCTCGAGTTAGAATCTTTACCATTTTCACATTTCAACTCAATGAATTTCTTTCCACAATTCACTATCACATCATGTGTAGTCAACCAATCCATACCAAGAATCACATCAAACTCATCAAATGGCAATAGCATGAGATCAGCCGGAAAACAGTAGCATCTAATTATCAAAGGGCAATTTCTACATATTTTATCTACTAATGCATGCTTGCCTAATGGATTCGATACTTTAATCACAAATTCTGTAGATTCTATAGGCATACTCATACTAGGCATCAATTTCATACAAACATATGAATGGGTTGAACCCGGATCAATCAAAGCAATAACTCTAGTATCATGGAGAGAAAATGTACCCGTAATCACATCGGGGGAGGATGCCTCCTCGCGAGCACGGATAGCATAAGTCTTCGAGGTGCTCTAACATCTGGCCTCACTGCTAAATCTCTAGATGCACCTCTATTATTTTCCCCAACTCCCAGATTTCTCAGTGGTCTACCTCTGACAAAAGCTTTTCCTGATCTTACACTCGGTGTTGCTTCCCTTTTTATCATCTCGACACTCTCGAATAAAATGGTCCGTGCACCACATCGAAACAACCTGCCCCGCTTGTTCGACATCGACCGGGTGATGTTGACCACATCGGGACACTCGTCTATCAGTCAACACCGCCAACACTTGCAATCAAGTGGTCCGAGCTTTGACTCATAAATCTTTCGCCTGCTTCGCTAGAATATCCAAATTTGAAAAATTAGATCTAGTGGAGAACTCTCTAGGCCTCTTGGATGTAGACCTAAATGACTTGCTCATTAGTCTTTTCTTCATGTCTTGTGTCTCAATTTCAAATTTGCCCTTTCTTTTAAAGCTCCTCCGCCTTTATGTGTTCTCTCAACTAGGATAACAAATTCTTTTATTTCTAGGACACCAATGCATAATCGATATCATCATTAAGCCCTCCTCAAATCTTTTGCACATAATAGCCTCTCAGAGACACACACTCTCGAGCATAATCACGAAGTCTAATAAACTCGCTCATATTCACCACCGTCATATTGCCCTATTTCAACTCTAGAAACTCTTTTCTTTTCTCGTCAACAAACCTCGATCGATGTACTTTTTACTAATTCCTCCCGAAAGAAGTCCCAAGTGACTCTCTTTGGTACAACTGATACAAGTGTCTTCCACCAATGGTAGGTCAATCTCTAAGGAGTGATACAACACATTTCATACATTCCTCGTGTGTGGTGATAACTCATCAAAGACTCGATAGTATTCTCGAGCCAAAATTCGCTTTTTCGTGATCATCATCTTTTGTAGCTCAAACTCTTCTGGCCCTTGTTTTCTAATTTTATCAACTAGTGGTTTTTTCTTATAACCGCACTGTGACCGGAGGAGCTACATGGGTGGTCCGATGATCATGAAGGGTGGAGGTCTAAATACCAGATTCGTCCAACGAACTAAGCAAACCATTCATTCATAGCTTGGAAGAAGGCTTTCGAGCCCTCCTCCCCGACTAACCAGAATGGGCCTTTCACTACTATTTGGCGGCACCGCCCTTCGTGGGAGCGGCACGCTATTTCTACATCATCTCGCACCAGCTTGTTCTAATCCATAACTATAAAAGAAAACATTTTAAAATCGTCAGGAGTCGTCACACTATCAATACATAAGTATGGCATGTATAGCTAGACTCTTACTCATACTAAATATTCTGAGAACCGACTAAACCTTGGCTCTGATACCAATAAATGTAACGCTCGTACCCGATACCGTTGTCAGAGTCGAACATGAGGTGTTAACGGACTTAATTCATTACTTAAACAGCTCAAACAATTTGTTTTAGAACTTCCAGACAAGCTGGCAATCTACGTCCTAGTCGCTTAAAAATTCATATCTTGAGTTCCAAAATACGAAATCCAATTCCGTAAATTTACTCTGAAACTAGACTAATTTATATTTCTTCCATAAAATTTCCAGAATTTTTGGCTGAGCCATTTAGTACAGTTTATTAGTTAAAGTCTCCCCTGTTTCAGGGTATGACTACTCTGACCGCTGTGCACTACGAATCAAATTTCTCCATGTACATAATTTCAATGACCATACCGTTTGTTTCCCTTAAAAATAGACTCAATAAGGAATCCATGCATGTAAGGTATGACTCTTAATAATTTTTTTACAATTTATGGTTAATTTCCAAATTCAAAAAGGGGATCCAGAAATCGCTCTGGCCCTATTTCACAAAAACTTAAATATCTCATAAAGTATAACTCATTTACCTATTTTGTTTCTTCCATTTGAAAATAGACATAATAATATTTAATTTCATAACTTATTCATCATTTAATTCCAGTTTTACTATTTTTAGTGATTTTTCAAATTCACGTCACTGCTACTATCTGATTCTGTTTTGTGCTAATTTCACCTTTTTCATGATTTCCATGGAATAACTAGCATTTACACATACATAACACCAAACATGTCCTTGATTAGCCATTCCAACAGCTAATCATTATCAAACATTTACATACCATTCATCATCCATATCATAAGATCATACACACAAAATGGCTACGATACTATACATGCCATACTCAAAATGAAACGTCTAGCTATACCAAAATAACCCTTGTGATAGTGTGCCTGGACCTCCGACGTACTTTACGATCCCCGAGTTAGCTTGACAAAACTATAAAAAGAAGGAAAATAAAGGGGGTAAGCATTAAGCTTAGTAAGTTTGCATGCAAATAAATAACAACATTCATAAGAATTATCTTACTACTTAATGCAACTTCATTAATTGTCATAGACATATTTTAAACTTCTTCACTTACTCACTTACTTAAATACTTACTTAATCAAATTTATTAATACATTTTACTTACCTTTTTCCTTATCAAGCATACATGAACATTATGTACTTACCTTTGCTCTTCTAGCATGAACTTGTCTCACCTTACCTTACCTCGATATTCTCTTTAAATTTTCCTGTTGAACCACTTGGAATACTAAGGATACACGGGTACCTTACCATTGCCATGACTTGTCATGGTCTTACGTGGTATCCTTTTGAAACTTACCATTGCCATGTCTTGACATGGTCTTACATGGTATCCTTGCCTTATGAACTCACCAATGCCATGCCTTGGCATGGTCTTACATGGAACCTTTGCCTTATAGTAACTTATCAATGCCGTGTCTTGACATAGTCTTACATGATTTCCTTGCCTTATAAACCTTACCAATTGCCATGCCTTAGCATGGTCTTACATGGTATCCTTAAACCCTAATGTCATGACATTTGTATCCTACACATTCCTAAGGTTCAACCGGGACTTTCTGAAATTACTTCTCCGTCAATTCATGCTTGAGTCTTCTTTGAATAATTTCATAAAATAAATATACACATGCTGGAAATTAACAAAATTAACATAAAATAATAGAATATTACATTTATTTACCGCAAACTTACCTCAAAACAGAATACGATCAACTATATCGATTTAGTCCACTATCTTCTTCTTTCCTTGGTCTAACTCCAGATTTTGTTCTTCTTGATCTATATAAAAAATTTAGCTTATTTAATACTCACATGTATTAAAACAGTCTGTGACTCAAACTTTGGCAAAATTACATTTTTGCCTCTAAACTTTCACATATTTGCACTTTTGCCCCAAGGCTCGTAAATTAAACTTCATCCTATTTTCTTATGTTTTATGACATGCTGATCATTTTTTCCTTCTATGGCAACATCAAATTCACACTCTAACATGTACTTATGACTATTAGGTATTTTTACCGATTAAGCCATTTTACTCGTTTTCACTTAAAACCGAGTAGCACAAGTTGTCTAACATAATTTAAAACCTCATATTCTATCATAAAACACCAAAATACACAAATTTCATCTATGGGTATTTTTCCAAATATGAACCCTAGGTTGAATTATTGCTAGAATAAGCTTAATCAAGTTACCGGGACTCCAAAAACGTAAAGATCATTAAAAACGGGGCTTGGAATCACTTACTATGGAGCTTGGAAATTGAAGAAACCCCAGCTATGGAGGAGAGCAAAATTCGGCAGCAACTAATTGAGAAGATGACCATTTTTGTGTTATTTTTCCCATTTTTATTTCATTTAATATCCAAATGACCAAAATGCCCTTACTACTAAACTTTCCAAAAATTCCATCCATGTCCAATTTTTGTCCATAGACTTAGAAATTGGTCAAATTTCTATTTAAGACCTCCTCATTAATATTCTAAAGCAATTTCATACTAAAAACTTCTAGAATGCAAGTTTTGTGATTTATTTGATTTAGTCCCTAATCTCAACTTAAGCACTTTATGCATAGAATTTCATAACGAAATTTTTACACAATCATGCAATCATATCATAAACCTCAAAATAATTATAAAATAATTATTTCTATCTCGAATTTGTGCTTTCGCAACCACTGTTCCGTCTAAGCCCTATTTCGAGATGTTACAAACATGGTTTAATTGTTTTTATTGAACCTTTAATTAATTGCAATTTAAGCCCCCAAGTTATTTTCTAATTAAAAATTTATAGTGATAGGACTTTAAATTTTAATCCATAGGCCTTAGTTAACCACATTTTCGGCCAAATTGTTCATCCAAAATTTAATTCACCTAAATAATAACTCCATGAATATCTTTATTTAATATTTACGAACTTGGTTTACAAAAATGAGGTAATGAAATTGTAATTTTCAATACAAATGAAAATCGGGTCGTTACAAATTCATGTCATTATCGTTAAATATGAGATTTAATAAAGAGTTAATTACACCATACATCCATAAACTATAACCTTCATCTAAAATTTAAAATATTTTAAATACAACCGCAAACTATCGAGATTATATCAATAAGATTCTTCATTACTAAAATCATTAATTTAACCATTAAATAAGATGTCAAATCTTATGTGGCATAGTTTAAAAAAATGAAAAGTTTAAAGAAAAATAAATATTGTAAAAATGCATTTCGTAAAAACCTTGATTTTGAGATTTTCGAAGCTTTTATAAAAGCTATGTCGCTCTCCTTCTCTATCTCTTTCAATTTTCCTTTATTTTTAATTTTTACTTTTAAAAGTTATGCACAAGATTTGACATGTCATTTAACGATTAAATTAATAATTTTAATAATTGAATGACCTGATTGATATAATATCAATCGTCTGATGATGTAATTACAACATGGACCAATTTAAAACGAGGTTGAAGAGATAATGGAATTGAGTCCATTCAAAGGTGGGTGTTGTCAAAGGGTGGGGCAATGTTCATTGATGTTTGTCGTGAAATGACAACGATATTTGTTGTGGATTTGGCCCTTGTTTTCTCATATTTCTCATTCATCCCAACACCAAGCAATCATTCAACTCATTGATTTCACTTTATAAAGCTAATAATTTGTATATTATGTTATTTATATAAAATACTATAACCAGACATTTTCCATCTTCAACCTTTTTATATTTATTAGTATTTACCCAATTATAAATAATTTTTATGTCACCTAATCATGAAAAATTATAAAATAATCATTCAACTATTAGTAAATTTCACTTTTGGTCACTTAACTATGAAAAGTTAGAAATTGGTCACTCAACTATTCAATTTTGTCTTATTTGATCACCCCCACTAATTTGGATTTTTGGGTGTTTCCATTTTTATGTTAGTCAACTGGTGATTAAAAAAGATAAAATTAAATTGTTAAATGACTATTTTGTAACTTTTGAAAGATTAAATATAAAGCCTCAATGTTTAATTACAAAACTTGCAAACATTGAGAAGGGTTTTGTAAGTTTTGGGTGGTAATTTTTGGTTGTGGCTAAGGTACGAATAGAAATTTCATGTCGAGTAATTGATGCAATGGTGGTTTCTTGTTTTGTAGGTTTCCCGTTGTTAATATTGTGTGGAGCTTTTTGGTTTCATTGTTGGGGTGTCGTGCTCTTTTTTATGTTTTGGCATTGTTTCGCTATTGTTGTTTTACTTGTCGAACTTGTCAGGTTGGGTGATCCCAATGTCTTATCTTGTAATCATTTGACTGAGCTAAAAAAAAAGTTATCTTAGCTGTAATTTATGAGAGCTTTAAGTTTTAGGTTTGAATCTGAAACTACATTTAGCTTATATTGATCGATAATGTGAGTGTCGAATATGAGTATATTATAATTTTCTGAAAGGACAAAATATAATTTTATTATGTTATAATTTATGATTTCATCATTTTTGAAAAAGACTGAACATAATTTTTTTTTCATTTTGAAGGCCCAAATACAATTTTACCATATATAAAATTTAATGATTTTTAAGGAGATTAAAATGTAATTTTCCATTTTTGAGAGACCAAAACCCCTACCTGTCTCCCTTGCATTCCCCCTACATAGAAACACCATAAAAACACTATACCAAGAAAAATGAACATGATGTATAAAACCGCTCCGTAATTTTTGTAATTTAATCTCTCAACTTTAATTTGACATAATTTAATATTTTTATTAAATTATTAGTAAATTGGAATTGATAACACGATAGTTACTATTGTTGGTTGAGAAAAATATTTTGTCGTTGAAGTGATGACGTGAAAATTTAAAAAAAAAACAACTTTAAGTATTTGACTGACATGTAAATTTATTATTAGTTTAATATGGTTGATTGGATTTTCATGTGGCCCTAATTATGTTATTGAATAACATTTTCTTTTATTTTACCACTTTAGCGATAGCAATTACCAATATTATCAATTTACACCTAATAATAACATTATAAAAATAAAAAATAAAAATTATATCAAGTAACATAAAGGGATCAAATCATAAATTTTTGAAACTAAAATCAGAATTATACTAAAATAATTAAAAATTGCATAGTGCAATTTCAAAGAAATTTAAATTTTGGGATTGACTTTTAAATAGTGCATTCAATAATTCGGTATGAACAAACACAATAAAAAAAAAAAAGTTGAACAAGTCAAAGTGACCCAATCCATTTTGACTAAACATGCCTAACTAGTGGGTCATACATGGATACCCAATTTTCAGTCTTTCACACACTAATTAAGTTTTAGCAGTAATTAAAAGATGGAATTAATGGAATTAAAATTTTCTGGATCTTATATATAATATTTAATATTTTTTTAAAATCATCTCATTACAGTTTTTTAATCATATCTGTTTTTTTTTTGCATTATGCCTAGAATTACCCATAGCCTCTCCCTAACCCACAAATAGGAGGATAATATGCTTTATTGTACTCGAACACATATCCCCTGTATTAGCAACAATATTCATACCAATCAAATTAAATCGACTAATATTTAATAAATTTAAATCACCCATAATGCTTTCTCTTATCTCTAGTATTGTCTTCTTTCTTTTTATCTATATAATAATAATAATAAATAAATAAATAAACAAACATAAAACCCAATGATATAATGAAATTGAGTCCATTCAAAGCTGGTGGGGCAATATGTTAATTGATATTGTCTGGAAATGACAATGAAATTTGTTGTGGATTTGGCCCTTGTTTTCTTACTTTGTTATATCTTCTTTTTTTTTTCTTTTTCTCATATCTCTCATTTACCCCATCACCACACAATCACTCACTGATTTCTCTTTATAAACCTAATAATTGGTATATTATGTTAATGTATTTATCATCTCTTTTAAATTGGTAAAAGTATCATGGAGATCATTGTATAAAGAGTTAGAGTGCAATTTACTTCATTTATTGAAAAATGGAAAAAATCCTTGCATGTTAGATAAAAAAGCAAGCCGATCATTTTGTTAAAATTTTTATCTATTTCTATTGTTAAAAACTTATTATTGTATGCCAGCATGAGGTACTTGTGGCACGCCATTTTAACTGTCTGGTTATTTCGTCAATTATTAACAATAACACAACTAGCGTGACTTGAACCTAAGCCACACTTGGAACAATGAATACCCTAACCATTAGGCCAATACATGGGTTTCATCCATTTGCTTTTTATCTAACACACATGCATTGTTAGTAATTGAGTTTCATCTACCATTAATAAATGATAATATGACACATCATCATTGAATAAATTAAAAATTAGTAGAGGAGTTATAAATAAATACTAATAATTTTAATTAAACATAATTAAATGATAAATAAGTATATTAAAAAGTTACTAGTAGACGAGAAATAATTTGAATAAGTCCAAAAAATGACTTTATTTAAACATAATTAAATAAAGTTACTGGTATGTTCTGATTTGCTATGTTTGTATATGTGTGTATGATGTGCAATTATGTTAATTTGTACTTTTGAATCTGCTATATGACCATGTACGTGGCATTGTGGCTTTTTTAGTTAAGGTGATTTGTAATTCTGATATATCTATCTACAAAGCATGAAATCATATGCTTATTGGTTCTATTACAAATATGAATGTTTGTTTAACATGCTTATCATTTTGTTTCGTATATACGTGTCATGTCACATTGCATGGGGTTGGGATATCATGGTATGGAGGAAGTTTTGGCAGTTTAATAATTTATATTATCTAGTGGTTTATCCACATTTGTCAGGCAACTTGTCTGCATTTATGGTGGCTTGACCACACACACATGTTTTGGCAACTTTGCTACAATATAGTGGCTCGACCACATATATTTGATCTAGCAATTTTAACTGCAACTCTGGTGGCATCATCCAAAATTATCTGTTGGTGTGTTAGATGGACAGGTTCTGGGGGAACTCTAATTTGATGCGTAGCAAAGTTGGGTAGGATGTTTTTTAGAAAAATCTATATTATGTTTTCTGAAAAGTTCTGCATCGGCATAAGCATGCATCTTTAGTTTTGCTCATTTGATTGTTATGGAGTTTTCTGCGATACTATGATCTGATTATTGTTTTATTTGTGTTCTTGCTTGAGCTTGGTTATACATTGAGCTTTATAACTCACCCTTTCTGTATTTGACCATTTCAGGTATTCAGCAAATTTAGGATCGGACGGCATGTAGAAGCTTGGATTATTTTCTCGGTTAAATAAATAAGATGATTTATGTTTATAACATTTCTGGACTTCTTGGACTATAAAGTTGTTTTTGAATTGGGTTTTTGGTTTTTGTTCTTTTTGTTGGATTTGATGTTGTCAACATTAAACTGCATAATCGTATGAAAAATCAAACTAAAATGTGGTTTTCAAAACTAAGGACTCTGAAATTTTATTTGCAATGATTAAGTAATTACTTGAGTGTTTTCTGTAAATAAATATATGGTTTTTAATGAATGTTTGCCTTAGTACTAAAAATGATCTGCCAACATTAGTACTTTCAAAATACGCAATTTTGAATTCAAATTTTGGGTTTTAAATAAGTGTTTTCGGACTTTGGTTTTTCTAAACATCTATGAGAGTTTTGCCAAATTTTATGATTTCGAAACATGCACTGAGTTTGATTAAAACAAAAGCTTTTGAACAAGTTGATGTAATTCCTCAATATCCGATCATAACTTCTAGGCTAGGTTTGGAGTGTTACAAGTATAGTCCTTTACTTATTCAACTTGTGCCGCATGGTCCGTATTTCGCCCTCACAAATTTCCCTATTTTGTCTCTCTATTTTATTTTCTTAACAAATGACGGGATTCAGATCATACAACTCTAACAAATTTAACAAATGATAATAGTTACATGACTTTTTCTTCTATAGTTTTAAAAAAAATCATTCTACCTTTAAATAAAAATAAAGCTAATTGCCCATCTTTTTCTAATCAAGGGCAATTCTTTATTTTATAATTCATAAAAATTGTGGGATCAACTAAATAAATCATTAACTAGCCTCTCAAGGTTAATGAATCTAGGTTTTAGAGCATTATTGAATAAGTTTTTTTTTTACATTTTAATTTTTTTAAATTTTAAAGATTTTTAAATGTTAGAAGAATTTTTTATAATTTTTAAATTATAATTTTAAAATAAAATTTTAAAATTTAAATTAGTCATTGACATGCCTTGCAAAATAAAATATCACCACATCAATAATGAAATTTTGAGGGTAAATTTACTCTAAATAAAAGAAGAAAACTTTTAAAAACTTTTAAATATAAGATTTAGAAATTAAAATTGAATTCTAACTAAATAGAGTAACATAATTGCTATTGATGGAAAGAAAAAATTGGACTGTTATCAAACATGTAAGATTTTTTTTCTACTAAATATGTTAAAATCAAAGACAAACCAAACCAAATCAAACCACTTTCCATTACTCGGGAAAATGATCCACATGAATCACATTTGGCGATGGCAACGAGCAGGGCGAGTTAGATTTTTTGCCTATTACTACCTATAGTTGCTATTTATAGAAACTCAAAATAGTTTATAGAAGTATTTGACTACAGTGGCCATTACGGCTTAACACTTTTAATGATTGTGGAAACAAAAATAAAGAACACAAAATATTTGTTTATGCAGTTAGGTTGGAGGATAATCATGTTAGTGTAGAACTAGCAGAGCGAGGTGTTGAAGAGGGAGTTGAGTAGACAAAACAAGAGTTTAAGCAAATGTTCATTTAATTTATAGAAATCCAATGAAGCCCAAGAGTTTAATCATCTTTCTTTTGCATAGTCTTCAACAAGAAGGAAGAAATAAAACAATAAAAATAAAATCTATTCTAAAAAGAAAAGGGAAAACCTAATCTGAAAATGAAAAAGAAAAGAAACCTAACATAAAAATATGAAAACTAAAGAAAGATGTTCAACTACCAAAATCTACTCTCAAAAGCTTATGAGGTAGTATTTATAGTCTACTAACATTAATAATTATGCCCTTAAATGAAAAGTGACTTAAGCTTGTTTGGATAAAAAATTACCCTTACAATTTTTCACATATCAGGCCTCAGTGTCGCGATACCCTTGATAATGACACAATTTGGCTTTGAAGGGTTTTCAATGTCACGACCTTGACTAGCTGGTGTCACAACATCCTCAGTAGTTGCTATGATTTCTTCACTTCAACAATCTTAAATGATATCAATACCTTGGAGTTTTGGTCTCTCGACTGTGGGCTTAATGTCGCGACACAACACCCTTAGTGTCACGACACTCTCGATAGTTAACTCTAGGTTGATTTCTTGTTAAAGTCTTGCACATTAGAGGCAATAAAGGCTCAATTCGCGACACTCACGTCAAATGTAGTTTTCCTCAATGTTTGGTCATTGTTGTCTCCTTACACAAGCTCAAATCACCTCTTTATTAATATATAAATTTCTATATTTAGATAAAGATAGGCATAACATAGATATATATATATATATATATATATATATATATATAATTTTCAAATATCCATCACCTTTTAATCTAGATATGTTATGGCCAAGTTACTTATTCAAGTCTGAAGGTTTATCTAAAATTTGAAAAAGTTTGGGTAAAAATATTAAGTTCAAAAATAGGCTTGAATAAAAAATTAAACTCGTTTAAAATATAGGTCAAGTTCAAGCTTAAACATTCAAGGCCCAAACCTGACCTAGCCCGACCCACTTTTTTTGAGTTTTATATATTAAATCTATAGTAATATATAATGCTTTTATACCGTAAATAGTGAAAAATATTAAGATAATTAAATGTAAAATTTTAATAAATAAAACATATATAAAATCATTAAACGTTAAATTATATATTTTAAATTTTAAAAATACTATGGGTGGACTTAAAATAAGCGTAGGTAAACTATTTAAAAATATAAACAATTTAGATAAAATTTTAAACTCATATTTTAAGTCTGATTAAATTTAAATAAATATAAAATATATTAATATTATATCTAAGCTCGACTCAAACTCGACTTATGAATACTTCTAATTACACCTTTATTGATAGCTATAAGAAATTGTGTAGAAAACACCTCTTAAATACTTTCTTTGCCACACAGCCTATCCATCGCCTAAATATTAGTGGGATTAGCTTGGACCTAAACCCAGATAAAGAAATGATAGCTAATTCACCCCCACAACCAATGATGTCTGCCATTTGCAATGAAATAAAGATCCTCAACTCCTGCACAACTTACTCACATTTTTTCTTTCATTTTACTAATTCACAATTTGGTGCATGCTCTACTTAATTGATTGCTTATAATGGTGGATACATAATGAGATTCACAAGTTCTTCAATGTTTCTTATTTTTCAAAGAAATAAAAATGAAAACAATCCCTGTTTTTTAAACTAAATGAAGCTTTAGATTTTGACAGGAAAAAATCATTTCATCTTTTTATTTTTTTGTAAAAGGAAAAATCTTGATTTTATAAAAAAACCTGTGTTTTTACATGGAATTGAGTTATATATTAAAAATATGGTTTTATGTCAGTAGTTGAATAATTTAATTCCATGTAAAAATCCGGATTTTTTTGGAAAAAAAATTTAATTCTAAAAAGAAAATAAGTGACCAAAATGAAAACTTATTAAAGTTAAATGAGTAAAATGAATGTATGAAATGACAAATTAATGGGGAATGACAATTAATAAAAGTATGTAATGGCAATGACTAAAATGATAAAAGTTTACTGACATATTCAACCACCGTTAACAACCATATCAACAAGATTATTCGGATTTAACCATCAACTTTTAAATCTAACAATCAATGGATTTAATTAATAAATTTTGTCCTTGAGAGAATTGAGTATAAGAAGTTTGAAGGAGCTTAATTGATGTTTTAAGAATACTTTGAAGACTTCTTAAGCCAAATACTTTTTAAAATGTTAAATAATGTTATTAATCATTGTACTTTAAGAAAATTGTGATTTTAGTCCCTATACGTTAATTCGATCAATTTTAAACCATGTACTTTTCGAACTGATTAATTTTAATTCATGTACTTTTGACCCAAATAGAAAAAGTTATATTAGTCTTGTACTATATTTACAGTTGTGAATTTAGGTCATATTTTCCATTTGAACCATTCATAGTCCCTATACTTTTAAATGTTGAAATTTCGATCTTCACATAAATGAGTCATAAATCCATTAATTGAATTTTAGTGAACAATATGTGAAATTAACAAGCCAACATGACGTTACACGTGATAACATGTTCACCGTATTAGATTTTAAAAATAACAAAATTTAATGAATTAACCGTTTTAATTTAGTGAAAACCAAGACTTCAAATTTTGAAAAATACATAAGACTAAAAATTGACCAAATTAAAGTATGAGAATTAAATCCACGACCAACTAATAACATAATCCAGCAATATGTGTTATTGTAAACCAATCATATTTTTGAAACATTTTTTCTAAAAAAGAACAAATATTGAAATTTGAATCTCAAAATCGGAGTTTTGATTACTATGTATCTTTCACTATTGAGAAATGATTCATAGGTTGCATCTAAATTTGTAACATCAAAAATCTCAAAATGAAAAGAAGCCTCACTTGAAACATGTTCCAAAACTCCAAGAACAAATCATTGAGGATGCTAGCATCCATTCATTGTTCTTAAGGCCTGAAGTTTGCTTGCCGCCGAAGCTTCATCGGCATTCATGTTTTAACCTAACAGGAATCCACGGTACTAGCAAAATAATCCTCAGATATATTCCACTTTAAATTCCTCAAAACAGATGCACACAAACAAAAACATTGATAGATGTACAAAAATATTAGAAAGGATTCTCACCAGGTAGATAAGAAGGAGATCCACCCTCGATTTGGTTCTTTTTACGATTGAATATACTGCTGATATTAGGTAAAAGGACTTTTTTCGAGATGGAAGACCTCTCTTTTTCCAACTTATGTACCTGAATTTTCTCTGGTGGGTTCGGCTTTTGAAGTCTATAGTGTTGTGGGGATGATTCAGTTGACATTTGTGCTTCTGCTAGGATCCTGGATGCAGCTTCAGCTGCTTTTTTCTGTTCCCTTTCACGCCACCTACGGAGCTCTCCTTCCACTGCTCTCTTTGCTGCTTCAGCCATCTCAGCCCTCTTCAAAGCGTCGGCAGTTGCAACCTTCATGTCTTCAATCTCTTTTTGAGTCGCCTCTAACCTTTTGAGGGCCTCGTTTTCACTAGCCTTTATAGCTTCCACTTGAGCGATGGCAGCTGCCACTTTCATTTCAGCTAAATTATCAGATTCTTCCACTTTATGGCTCAAAGCCTCAAATTCTTCCCTGGAGATAGTGACATTGGCTCCAGATTCTGAGGTCGAGGTACGTGCAGCACTTGTTCTTTCAGAAAGCATCTTTATCTGATCAAGTGCTCTTATCTCAGCTTCTTTAGCAACTTCAGCTTCTTCCAAAGCAGCTTTCAGTTGCTTACTGGCTTCCTCAAGTGAAATTCTTGCGGCTTCTGCTTCCGACTTTAATTTCTCGGCTTCCTTCTTCATCTCTGTTCCTTCTAACCGTGCTTTTCCCGTTTCCACTGTTAACTGTTGGAGGGTTGAAAACATTTCTTCACAAGCACCTCTTGTTTTCGATTCCTCTACAAGGAAAGCTTCAAGCTCGGATTTACTTTTCTGAAGCTTAACGTGCAGGTTCCCAGCAATGGACTCCATTTCTAAGTCCTTCTCCTTCAGTTTTGAATGCTCTTTCTTCACATTCTCGAGTTCCAACTGAAGAGACTCCACCATACTTCTCAACGAGTTCTCTTCTTCAGCAACTTTTTGCAGTGTTTCTTTAGCTCCATCCAGTTCCAAAGTAACAATTCGTACAGACTCCAAATCAGAAGCCTTTGCATTTTCCATCTGCTTCTGCAAATCCCCAATCTGATTAACTGTTTCCAACAGCTGTGCTTCAAGATTTCGCGTAAGTTCTGGGTCAAATTCATTCTTTAAAGCAAGCAACTTCTTTCTCGAATCTTCAATGGTAGCTTTATATAGTTCTCTCTGTGTGTCCTTTTCGGCAAAAAATTTAGCTTCTTCTTGCTGTGCTTCAAGAGATGCAAGCTTCACTTGTCCAATTGATCCTTGTAAAGATGAAATTTGCTTAGAGAGCTCCCCAATCTTCTCGATATTAGCCTTAGCCGAATGTTTAGCTTCTAACGTTAAGCTGATGGCCGTAATTTTCGCTTCTAAGGATGCATCACAGTCTTGACGAAGGTTCCTCAATCCTTGTTTCGCAGCATCGAGTTCAGCAATCACAGCCATGTATTGCTCCCTAGAAGTTTCCAAGTCCTGGCTCCGAGCATCATCAGGTCCCGGGAGAACATCAGAATTTGCTTCTTCAATCTGCTTTGCCTGACTCTTTGCAGCTTCTGTAGCCTTGATTGCAGAATCCTTTGATTCATTAATGGTTTTGAGTTTGCAAGTCAGTTCCTCCACCATACTTTTGGCCTTTTCAAGCTCTGCGAGTGCTTGAGTCTTCGTTGTCTTGGCATTTTCTAGTTGCTCCTTCAACTTGTTTAACTCTTTTTGAGCAACGTGAAGTTGTGTCTCCTTTGCCACTATTCTCTGTTCAACAACCAAATAAGAAAAAACCGAGAATTAAACAATGCTGCCCCAACTCTTCATTCTACTTGAAGCATTCATGTCCAACAGTAAAACAAATACTCGGACATGAATATGGGGATGAAACCTCCAAGGACCCTTGAAATACATAGAAAGAATTGAACATACCCATAGTGGACACATACCCGTATCCAACAATATCATATCCGAATATAAAAGCAAAAGAAAAACATGAAAATGCAATAAATATCATATCCAAATCTCAAAAGTTTCAAACTATGACATCTTGAAACAACATTTCAGGTTAAAAAGAGAAGTTTGAAGAGTCATTTACCTCAGCAGAATAAGCTTTTGACTTTTTTTTGGCGGGTTTTTCCCCGGAGAAAGCACCTTCACCAAAAAGAGTGACAGCATCTTTAACGGATTGAAAAGGTGCACTAGTATCTATCTCTCCAACCTCCACTTTTGCAGAGCCTGTGCCATTCTGGCGTCCCTTCGCAACCATAATGCTTTCCTACTAAGAAAAAAATAGCATTAATCACAATAGAGAACATCCAACAACCAAACATGTCTCAGTCAAAACAATGCAAACTATAATCTCAAACAAATCTAATGCACTCGAGATGAATTTTATATGGTAGTGGCAGGAAATTATCTCGCTTTGAATCAAGGCATGCAAGAACCAGTTGTTCCGGCTAAATCACGACCTAAACCGTCGCCCGGTAAAACCCTCACAAACCCATAGGGCTAAATCTATCATAGCTTAAATAAGTAACGCTAAAGCACAATCACATACTAGAGTAGGAACATCTTCTTGCATTTTCTCACAGCTATATTGTTAGGATCCATAGTTTGTCCTAAAAGTACCTGTGTCCGACATCCATATCCGACACTCGAATGCGAATCCGAGTAACATAGATTCATAGTTTATTAAGCCAAAACTCCACAAAGCAACATCAATGAAAATAAGATTAAAATTTTAAATTACTTAATAGCATCAAGATTTCAACATCATAAAAAAGATAACACTATGAATGAAGTTGACCATACCTTAAATATCCTTTTCAAATCCTCAAACAAATAGACAGCCTAATCCAGAATACCAAGCTTTAATCTTTTTCCCAGAAAACCCTGACTCAAGATCAAAGGGGGGAAAAAAGAAAATATCTTTAAAATTCTGGGAATTCGAGAACATGACAAAATTGACATTTCAAGTCTTGATAGAAATAAGAAATGGAAAGAACCTAGCAAAAGCCAAAACTTGAAAAGCACAGCAACGAGAAATAACTTACCATATAAAAAGCTAAACCCAACAAAAAAAAAAAACAGTAACAAAAATTCCAATAACAAAAGAAATATCATCAAAACTCAAAAGGGTCAAATCAAAAATCAAAAATCAAAAATCAAAAATCAAACAATCACCTTTCTCTAAAAGGCATTTACATCTTCATGATCACCTTCCTTGATCTTCATACTACTTTTTAACTCAAAAAACCCTTTCAATCTTTCAACTTAAAATCCAAAACCCACCAAGAAAATCCGAACTTTTTACAAGAATCTCCCAAGAAAATGTGATTTACAAAAAGGGGGGGAGCTTCTTGGAAAAGAAAATAATTTTTTTCCTGGGTTTTAATCCAAAAGAGCTTTACTACATTTCACTTTTAGTATTATTGAAGGATTCAAATAGTAAACTGATACAAGTTAGAGAGAGGAAAAAGTTTGAATATTCGAAAGCTGTCTTTGAGACAAAATTTTTATATATCAGCAAAAGGCTGTTTAAGAGAGAGAAAAGAGGGAAAGACTGTTCCTTTTTTTTCCTTTGATTGAGAGAGATAAAGACAAGGAAATGTGGTTTCCAAGGCTGTACTTTTTGGACAGTGTTGTAGTTTGTCTTAAAATCAAAGGGTAGTTCTGCCTGAAAGATACTAGTATAGGAGTAGAACGGGGAAAGGGCATGCCACGTTCAGTCCATCACTGAGGAGTAGAGAGTAGTGACAAAAATGAGGAAAATGACTAAAAAATGTTCAAAAGAGTTCACTTGTTTATCTTGTTGGCTGATGCTGTTTCCTTTATATGTGATATCTCTCTCTCTCTCACATGCTGTAATTTGTCTTCAATCCCTTTTGTTTTCTTGTATTTATCTTTCTTTCTTTTGCAAAATTTTATCTACTTTTTTTATTTTAGATATTTTTTGATTTTGAACTACCTCAATGTAGATTTTAATTATATCTATTATTTTTTATATAGTTCTTAAAATTATCCATAAATTCCTCCTCAACTTTTAAATAGAAGGATAATGCCCTTCAACGCATTCGAACCCACATCCTCTTGTACTGATAACAATGTGTATTTTAATCGAGCTAAGACTCAATCAACTATTTTTTTATTTAAACTTAACTGTTAACTTTGTTAAAATTATTTTGTTAAATTTCATTACACTATTTTTCTCTTTTTGGGAATAAATCTCAAAATTATACATAAATTTAAATTTAATGTTTAATTGTATACATGAACTTTAATTTAGTGCAATTGTACACATGAACCTCGATTGTGGTTAAAATGTATATTTGAAACTTTAATTTTGATTTATTCATACATATTTAAATAAATAAATATATCAATTTATTTTTATATTGGATCGATATAATTATTTACGTATGCAATATATAAACATAAAATGATGTGATATCAATAATTATGTTAATAATTTACAAGAATTGGATCAAATCAAAATTTTACATATAAAATTACACAAAATTAAAATTCATGTATACAATTACACATTAAACCATAGATCATGTATAGTTTTGAGATTTATCCCTATTTTTTTAAGGTAAACTACACTCAATGTCGCTAAATTATTACTAAATTTACATTTTGATCACTCAATTTCAAAAAGTTATAAAATGGTTAATGAAATATTCGAATGTTTTCATTTAAATCATAGGTTTGTTAAAATTGTAGTCATATGACGTTAACTGTTTGCACCGCCTGCACCAATAAAAAACTTTCATTCCTCTTCTCTTCTACAATTTTTTTCATGAAGTAACTTTGAATGTCATAAATTTACGAACCAAAATCTAAATAATTTTCTTCTTCGATCTCCAATACTGATCATCAAATCGACTTGAATCTAAATCATATTCTTCTACTTATCGATGAGTACATATCCATCATATCAATCATTGAATCTTCAAATCGTAGCTTGAGGCCCACTAATCAAACATTTTTTAAAAACTTTCGAATAATTTAATTACAATTTTGTAATTCTTTTAAGTTGAGTGATCAAAATATAAACTTAGCAATAGTTTAATAATTTTGAATATAATTTACTAGTTGGACCTGATATTAAAATTTGAAAATTAGCACAAAAACCTGTGTCATATGTTACAATCTTTTATAAAGAAATCCCCCTTTTTTTGGTTATTGAAATGATTTGTCCATTTGGATTAAATGATTGAGTTGATAGGGTAAAAAAGATCTTTCACCAATGACAATCATTTGGATTGGAGGGAATTTTTTATTGTCAAGTGAAATGATGGGAGAGCAAAAAGTATAAAAATGATAAATTATTTTGACATTTGATTGAGGGCATGTTTGGATGAGGATGGAGTGGCAACTTTCTTAAATACCCCTTGATTTTTGGTTTTTTGGGGGGCAACAAACACAACATAAACCCCTAAAAAGCCCTCAAATAATTTCATCAAATTAAAGAATCTAAACTTCATTATGTACAGTTCTTTCTCATTCTCTGTCCAATACCAAACCTTTAGGGTCCTCAATTAATTGTGGGGGCAGCAATAATAGTCTTAAATGCCTCAAATTGCTCAACATAAAAAAAAATCACCAATGACTCAATCTCATTGTGCTGCAAACAGTTTGTATGACCCGTAAATGGACCCAACCCCAAGGATGTCATGCATTTCAGGAGTTCTGACCATAACATAAGCTGTAACTTAAAAACTTTCACCATTGCTTTTTACAAGAAATATGGTGACAATGCTGACTAAAAATTACTCTCCTTGATGAGAAGAAAGAAGAAGAAAAAGTAAATAAGGAACCCCAAAACCTGAGTTCGGATTCTGTCATCAAGTTTGGTTTTTCATAAATCCCTTCATTCCTATTGAGATACTTCAGTAAAATTACATTTTGTTCCCCTTTACTCAAAATTTAGATAAATTGATCATTAAATTAAAGAATAAATTAATTTTTTTATTAAAAAACTTATCTATTTCTATTGTAAAAAGTTAACGTGGCTAATAAATAACCAGACAGTTATACTTGGTATGCCACATGTACCTCATGCCGACATACATGAACTAGCTTTTAACCGTAAAAATGAAAAAAAAAATTAATAAAACTAATTTACTTTTTAATCTAATATATAAGGACTAATTTAATATTTTTTGAGTAAAGGGTGCAAAATATAATCCAACACTTAATACAATGGCCTCCACGATACTTTTACCTGTCCAACACCTATATTCAACACATTCATGTACACAAGTAGGAGATATCATCTCCAAAGACACTCCAAAAGAACATAAACATATCAACGTCGGACACTTACATATCTAACAAACATATCAATGTCGGACACATACATATCTAACAAGTCAAACCAAAATCCGAGTAACATAGGTTAGCATGTCAAAAGGTAAGTCCACCTTCCTATTTCCTACCTAGCTGCATTATGTATTCTTTTTCATTTCGGAGGGGGGTAATTTTAGTTTATGAAAGTAAAGGGTATTGTCCTAAAAACATGGAATGGATTACCTGTTATGTGTTTGTGAGATCGAAGCTATATGGGCTTATATTTCATTGCTAGTGGCATGAGAAAGAGAAAATCAACAAAGACTGAAATTTATTGAGGTCGTAACATGAATATTTTGTTTGAATCCCACATAACTCTCATTACCCCAAGCTTTTTTTCAGCATCTTCAAATGAGGTACCTGTGGATTCAGATGGGTAGGGTAGCTTCACCCATCTATCAGCCTTTAGGTCGACCACATCGACAACACACGACCCTGATTCCTCCAAGCTCTTTCCCCACCATTTGCCTTGCACCTGATGCACTTTTCCCTTGCCAATCTCCTGACCTCTTCCATCTACAAGCACTATAAACTGACCTGGCTTGCACTGAACAAATTCTGCAGCACCATAATCAACAAATTCTGGAGCCACTGGGTTTTCACTGGTGTTCATTCTTGACATGCTTCGAGTGCCTCTGGTATTCGATGGGGTAGTCTCTTGACCAGGACTATCAGGAGCTCTTAATGAATGACCTTGTTGTGGCCCACCCTGCTTTCCTGCAAAGGCATTGTCAGGCTCTGGAGGGGGACGAGCATCCTTACTTAAGCGTGCCAGCCTAGCCTTCCGGTTGTTGAGCCTGATGGCAGTAAAATAATTAGTACCAAGAACTTAAAAAAATGTGCAAAAAGACTGTTAATCAACAGAATCTATTAACTAATAAACACGAATTATACCAATCAATGCTTTTGAAGCAACAAAATACATGTTTCTTACCATAGAACTCTTAGCATACCAGTTACTATAAGTTTTCTGAATTTCTGTTTTTTCCCCAATTCTTTATTTTTATCATTAAAGAAGCTACCTCATAATCTCAGAATAGTTTCTAGAACTCTTGGCATGTAAAATACTACAAGAGGTGTCTTCCTTACCAGTTCCTCAGCTGTGAACATGTAACCTCTGAGCCCTGCGAAACAAAAAAAAACATGTTATTTCAAATGAATAACCAAATTAACTTTAGATCAAAAATAAATGTCTAGAACTATTTTACATACATGATGACTTAATTTATCAGCCCATGATTGTATCAAAGTAGTATTTCGTTGCATTTCAGGTTCATCCAGAAGGGCCCTTTCCATTATCGTCACTTGTTCGTCATTCATTATAGTTCGCTTCCTTTTCCTTCTATGCTTTTCTTCAGTTTGAACGGTTTCAACTTTTTCATCTTCTCGAACATCTGCATTTTCTCTCTGACGCTCTGCTAATTTATCAACTGCATTTTTACCCTTTGTGGAACTTGTATCTGACCCGCTTGTTTCAACGTTCTGCACATCTCTATCAATCTCTTTCAAACCACTAGGTGTAATAGATTTATCTTTATCATCCATCATGTCTCGCCTTGTTACACCATCAGCTTGATCCATATGACTGTTTCTGACATAAAAATGCTCTTCTTGGAAAGCAGAATTCTCAGACATTTCTTCTTTCAGGTTACCATTTCGATTATTAAGATTTGGAGGTTCTCTTCTTAGTAAAGGAGACGAGCAACCCCCTAAACTTCGATCATCCTATCAGTTATAAAACAATGCTAAGTGTTGGATTTAAAAGATAAAGGAAAATGAAAAATAAGCCAAGAGATTTCATGTGCACCAATGCCAAAATAATAGCTTCTGACACTAAAGATTTCGCTAGAAATGATATTATTATAACGAAGTTCACTGGTCCAAAATATAATTGGAGCTAAATCTGTCTTATGTCTTACTTTGTCTCACCAATCAAACATTTTTTGTCAAACATGGCTTGAAGTTTGAACCACCAACACTTATTATTTAAATTTGTTTTACCAAATGAACTTCCAACATTCACTTATTGTTCTGGCAAATTGATCTTGAAAACTTGACTCCTCAAATCTACTTTTCTATACTTTTAAAAGAAGCAGATAGTTTCAAAACATTTAAAGTATAAAAACGAAGAAAAATACCGTACACGACAGAGGGATCGAAGATAGGAACAGTATATTAATCATTTATAAGATAAGGAAGGTTTACCTGAACTCGGTTTTCTTCAAATTCAGAAGGATTCATCAGTAATTGTAAATTGTCAAAGAATACTCTGAAAAAGAGCATTTAAGAAGATAAATCAATAATGTCGGACCATCCATAAACTCAAACAGATAAGTGGGTAGTAATGATCTTGAAACATGGATCAATTTGAATACAGCAAGCAAAGCCTCTGAAATGTGTTACACTTGCTAGAAAAGTAAAATTGTATGGACAACCCTTTTAAGGATGTTTTAAAAATGAACTATATCACTCATGGTAGCATATCAAAAAGATGCCACACAAGATGAAATTATATTAAGGTTTAGTTAGTATGAATACTCATCGGTTGAATGTGGTGATTCAAACATTTTTGTGGTGTTGCAAGAAACCCGTGCTCGTTTATACAGGAAAGCATAATATAGCAAACTGTTACTAAGTTCTAATGCTACTTAGCAGGAATTTCATAAATAAAACATGAACCCAGATCACCTCAAGAGCTGCAGATCTTCCATATTCAGAAAAGTAGGAATCAAAGATTCTGCATGACTCAACAGGGAACCTACATAAACAGGTTACTCGTAAGGAACAAGATAAATTTTGCAAAGAGGAAAAAAGAAACCAAGTTCAACAAGATACTTACGCAGGTTCTTCTGAACAGCAGAAGCTTTCTGTGGACCAGTGATGAAGGCATAACTCGGTAATAGCTTAGATGGATCCATCAGCAAGCACCCAAGAAACTTGTGAAGGAAGAGGTTCCTCTCCTGCTCTGTGGATTAAAATAGATAATTCAATTAACATAAAAGAATCCCACATATTTCCTACAGAACTTGCTATCACTCAGGTGGAAATTTACCTTCACAGATGTTTGGAATAAAACAATCAAGATTTGCAATTATTTTGACAAATAAAGATGTTCTTTGATGCACATAGGAAGCCTGAGACATGTTACTGTTAGGGATAAAAGTGAATTCCAGATTTGATGTGTTCGATAGATCCGATGATGAAACTGAATCTAAAGCCCATCCAGCTGCAGCAAAGACTTCATAATACAGGGTAGCATCTTCTTCCCTTACAGGGAGATCAGCAGAACACCACATGGACAGAAAATCTCCATGAGAGAGTGAAAATATTGCGCTCAAAAATTCAGTCTGAAGTAGCATAAAAGAGGCAGTCACAAATCTTACCATAAAGCATGCAGACAAGGGATAATATAGAACACCAAATGTGTCAAATTTACAAGACAATCCAGCAAAAAGTTCGAATATTTTGCCACAAAAGTTTATAAGGTTTTCATCTTCTGGGAATTATGCAAATTTTGATAAAAAAAAACTAGTAAAAGAGAAGTTATAGCTACCATATCTTTGAAAATAACATTCTACTAGCAGTCTCAGAAGTACTGATATAGCATCTCCAAAAACCTAAGGAGCAAATTTTGAAGTCTGACCATAATAACTTACAAAGTACACAGTGATGTATGATCGAAAATTTGAATCATCGGAGAAGATGTCAGCTAGACGCATTGCATTAAGTTGAAGAAGCCCCATAGGATAGGTTCTATCAGAACTAGCACTGAGATGCTTGGGATTTTTACTAAGTCCTGTCTTCAACAACTCAAGGACCTGCCTCATTATGATTATTGTATTAAAGGCAAGCATCTAGGCAGACAATTCTGAGTACAATTCTCTATCCAAAAAAATTAAGAAAAAGTTGCATAACCATCCAAAAACTAACCTCAAATGCAACAGACTTTGCCAAATCCAGGCTTGCAGGAGAGCTGGCAACCTCATCAAGGTAAGAAATGCTTTCTGCTTCACACAAATGCAATAACTGCATAAATAGGTCACTTCATTTATGTTAGTGCCACATTGGAAAGGAGCCGTAGAAGATTTTAAAACATCTCAAACCTCCACATGTATAGCCAAAACAGATACCCAAGCCTAGGACTTACAATTGACAGGACTTTAGCTTTCAGCCTAGATAATGCAGCCACAATTGCAGAGGATTCTGCAAAATCTGGCGCATGTAACTTCAGGATGGATTGAGCCAGAAAAAGAATACCACCTTTGCCACAGAGTTCCTGAAGCCAAAGAGGAAATCACATTGGTCTAATTAAAAAATGCAATAAATCCCAGTGGATCATAAAAATACTTCAATAAGTAAAGTCAATAGGACTCAAACCTTCACGGGGATCTCCTGAAGATCTTCCATACAATTATTAACAGATTACGATGAGTACGCTTTATTGAAACCATAATTTTTTTTAATTGCCTAAATGAAAATTTTAACATTTTAGATCTCAGTTTCTTTTGACTCATAATCTTCCTCTTGTTTTCCACAAGGGAATGCCAGTAAATAAATAAATATTTTGGCTAAAACGAATTACGTCTAGCAAGAAAGGCATGCAGGTAATACCTCTTAATACATTACTTTATGCCAGATGAATACATAAATAATATGCTGGTATGCAAACCTTATTCTTCAGTAAGCGCTCCCGGAACGGTTTTTGTTGGCACAACAACTGAAGGAACTGTAATGAAGCCTCGCATTGTTGGCAAAGATAGTTAACCATTGATTCAGTTGTTGAACTCGACTTGACACAAATTTCGATATGCTGAACAGATAGCTTGTTTTGGAGAAACCTGACAACTAAATGAATTGCTCTGCAAGCTACATCCATAAACATGTCAACCTGTAATGGAATTTAGATCAATTAGGTCAACAGACATAATGGATTGAAGATCTCAATAAGACTATATAGTATTGTCATGAATTGCTAAGGAAGTGGTGAGTAAAGAAAAATAAGTTAATAAAGATAAGAGCAATACCCTGCATAATAATTCCATAAATAACTTTATGTAAACCATCTCATTTTCCCTCAAATAAGTTCATAATAATGTCAACTCAGTCATACCTTAGGATGTGCCACCATCACAAGAGCCAGATCTTGCCACTGTGAAGATATACATCCAGTCAATAGATAAAAACTACATGCAACAAGTGCAGAAAGCAAAACTGGCACAGGACCTGAATCATGGATGTCCTACAAAATGAAGCACGTTGGAATAAAGAGAAAAACAAATTTGAGGAAGATAAGACATGAAGTAAAGGATAAAAAGAACCTGTCTATAATCATTGAGAACAATCAGCACATAAAAGACCAGATCAATCAGCTGTTCTGATACTTTTACATCATCAAGCAGAATCTGTAAACATTATAAAAGTATTAGGAGAAAAAACCCCACAGTAACAAAAAATCTTCTAAACCTTCTACGTTATGTAGTATATTGGCAGGTGAACAAAGAAAAATGAAGCATTAGAATGAGTTATAAGATAAAGTAAACAATGCAGTTATAGTACTAAACAAGTACCATCTGTAATAACCATAGTTCTGTCTTTAAGTTAAGGGCCTTCACAGAGCAAAGGTGCAGCTTAAACTTGAAGTCCTTTAGAAATTTGCAAGATGTTGCAAATTTATTCTTGACTTAATCAAGGATGTATGTCGATCTCAAGGTATAGCTGAGGCTTGCTATATATATAAAGCATTACAGTACTGGAGGCAGAATATAAGTTGTTGTTATCCAAGTTATATCTAAATAATATATTTCCAATCTTATAACTAAGTCCAAAGAACAAAATACGGGATGAAATAACACGAGGAAAGTTTAAAATTAAGGAGCTAAACTTATTTATCCTACAGTATCCCTCGTAACCAAGAATGATTTCAATCTTATACCTAAGATCAAAGTCCAGGCATTGAAATGAATGAAATGAAAACAGTTGACAGTTAAGCAGTGACTTATTTATCCTATGCAGCAGTATCCTTCTTCCAGCCTTCATTTTGATGTATTAACATTTTTCCAAAGAAAACTGAAAAGTACAGAGATATAATGAAATTGTCCCTTTATTGCAGTTCAATTTGTATCAAGTCCTTGTTATATTCAAGAACAAACGCAGCAAATAATGGAAAAAAAAAGAGAATTAAAATTATTAGAATAGAAAAACAACCAGATGTGTATAATTAGTGCAACCTGCTCAAGTTTAGTATGGCGAGGGGCTAATTCACACAAGGAATGCAAAATCCGGATGCCACATAATAAATATCTGAGCAGAGCTTCATCTCTATCAGATGACACAAGCACTGCAATAAGGTGCAAAGGAAGAAATCCTGCAAGTTTTTCCACGTCAATCTGAAAGATAACACAATGCAATACAAGATGTTTCAGTGGAAAAGCAGAAGAATGATACCATGACAATAATGAAATGAGGCACTTGTACCTTTACATCTAAACCTTTTTCAGTAACAAAGTGAATGGTAAAATTTTCAGAGTCTCTCAGCAACTTATTCAGCTCCTGTGAGCTCAGCCCATGAATCTCCTTAACCACTGAAATCAAGTCAATTGCCTGCTCATAAAGCAAAACACATCTGAGAACCTGATGAACTCAACTTCCTTTTTTCTTTTTTATAGGTTAAAACACAGAACCAAAACGTTGCGCTAAGGGCAACTAGGGAAAAAGAGATGATATGCAAATTCAACATGCAATTTGGATAAGAACACCAACCTGTTCAACAGTGGATATTGCTTCTCCCTCGCCTTGCCTCATGTTCAAAAACCTAGCAGCAAACAATGTATGACTAAAGGCTAAAGAGCATAGTTGGTACTAAACATGAGGTTCGTCCACATAAGATAACTACAGAGATTGTATTCCATTATTTAGAAGAGCTTGAATAGCCCCTAACAAAGAAGACAAGACAACTATAAAGAATTCTCCACCACTTCTCAAACCAGCCAGCCATTGAAACTTAATAGTGCTCCAGAAGGTAATCCCTACTCCATTTTCATCATTCCCATGTTCTTATTTTCACTACTATTATTAATAAATCTTTCAAGAATGCTAAACATGCATCATACACCCAATTCAACCTAAAAAATAATATCACCAAAAAGAAAAAAGCAGTGTGCCACATGGTAAAACCATTCAATTATAAAGAATTCCTCACTGCTGCACCACAAACCAGCCATTGCTAAAAAAATTCAACCTTGCAAGATTCAACATACTTATAATATAGCGTTGAAACTTGCAAAAGCATCCAAAATCAGTCCCTAACAATAAAAAATAAAAAATAAAGAAAGCCCTCCAATTCATCATCCCCGTGTTTTTTTGTTTCACTAAAACAGCTTCCAAGATTTCTAAACATACATCTACACTAAATAAACATAAAGACAAAAACATGTCGTTGACCAAAAAGTCAGCGTCTTGAAAAAAAAATTAGAACCCAAAACCTAAAATCATTCAACACTGAAAATGAATTCGAAGAAATGATACATTCAACAAGCAAAAGTAAACCAACTCATACCCCGAAAAAAACAGACCATAAGTGAAGGAAACAATAGAGGGAAGGGAAAAAA
The DNA here is from genome assembly GCF_025698485.1 of Gossypium arboreum. Taxonomy (NCBI): domain Eukaryota; kingdom Viridiplantae; phylum Streptophyta; class Magnoliopsida; order Malvales; family Malvaceae; genus Gossypium; species Gossypium arboreum. The sequence continues at coordinate 92,754,463 of NC_069074.1, forward strand.
AACTTACCTTTAAAGGAAAACTTTGGGAAAACCCAAATTGAAACCGAATAGGAAAAAAAACCCTAAGAAAATTTTGAAAAAAAAAAAAGAAGGGTCAAAATCAAATTTTCAAGAACCGCTAGCATTGGAGAGTAGCAGCCGCTCTTCGGCTTTGTAGTTCGGCTAGCCCCAGCCCACAATTCGTTTCCTTTTGGTTGTAATTTTGACTAGTACTAGAGGGTGGATTTGTCTAAGAAAAACGTACATAAAAGAAGCTTGTTGGCGATTGCATGAGAAGGTAAAAAGTAAAACAGTTCATATTTTAAGGAAATTAAATCATGTAATAAATTTATATAAAAATTAAATATGATTTTAGTGGTAAAATTACTATGATTGAGATTATATTTTATCTTTTTAATTTAAAAATAGGTAAATTAATTTTTATACATTAGATCAAAAATAAATTAATCATTCTGTTAAAAAATTTATTCATTTTTACTATTAAAGACCTATATTTGAATGTCGATTGAAGTACACATGGCACATTATATGTAACTATTTATTTATTTTATCGATTCACGCTAATTTTTAACAGTAAAAATAGATAAAATTGTTAACACAATAACTAGTTTGATTTTCTATCTAATATATAAGGACTAATTTACCTCTTTTTTAATAAATAGATAGTAAAATATAATCTAATTTCTAATCTACAATACTTTTACCCATTTTAGTTGCAATAGTAAAGTTGGATAAAAATACCATTGAGGCCCCTGTGTTATAAGTTCCTCCTTTACTAAGAAAAAGTAAAATTAATCTTTGTACGTCAGATCAAAGAGTAAATTAAATATTTTTGTTAAAAAATTCATCTATTTTTACTGTTAAAAATTAGTGTGCTTGATGGAATAACCTGACAGTTACATGTAACATGCCAGGTACACCTTTTGTTAGTATTTAGGGGCTAATTTTTATCAATAAAAATAGATAATATTTTTAACAAAAAAAATTAATTTATTTTTTAATTTAACGTATAAAAATTAATTTATTTTTTTTAGTAAATACAAAACGTAAAATAATCATTAGTTGCAGTGTATAAACAAATCAAAAGACCCTAGTTGCTGTCATACAGTAGCAAACTCCTCAGCCCATTGGTCAGGTTGAAGAAAATCAAAGAACCACCAAGTAGCTTATAAAAAAGTATTAAATTTTCAAAAATATGCCTTTTTGGTGTACTTATCCTTGGCCAGGTTGTGGGTTTTTTTTTTTTTTTCTGCTGGGAAGTTCAAATTTACTATTTATTTAATAGTGAAAAAGTTATATATTTTTATTATTAAATTTAAAAAAAAATATATTTTTTAAGAACTTATTCAATATTCAACTTGAATACTAGCCCTATTTTTAGATGAATTTAGTTACTTAGATCCACTCCTTTTTAAATAAAACTCCCCAATCCCATATTTGTTTTCTTAATCAAATTATTATATCGAGTGAATCGTAAAAATTTCAAACAAATTCGGATCACTTCCACTCGTTATAACGATCTATTAATATATGGGTATTCATCTTAAAAGCTCCTTTTTATACCCCTGCCCAAGTTGTGGCAAAATAGAGCTCTTGTTATCGAAGCTCATACAATCTGCAAAAGATATATTGAGAAGATCCCTTGAAGACGCCCATCAAATAGTCACATTTGACAGGTTTTTTTAGGTGGCAAAGCTCGATGAATGGGGCCTTTCCCTTATAAATATCCCCTTCCACCGAAGAAACAACTTTCCTCATCCCGCACAATGTGAACCGTCCCCACCGCAATACCTAGCCTCACAACTTTACAATATGTTCCAAGTTTTTCACCATATTATATCTATATATATCCATGTCCAAATATACACATCAATTCCGTACAGTTCGTTTATCAGCCGATGACATGTCCACGAAAATATACATACATAAATACATGTGTGTGGAAAGAAGAGAAGAGAAGAGAAGAGAAGAAGAAAGAGTCGTTTGACAAACACGCGAATCCCTCGTATGACATGAAGAAAAGAATGTCAATAAAAGCTTTACAGCTTATAACATGAACAAGGCAAATGACAACAACAAATAAACTCAGCTTAGCTTCTAATAATATAATAACCCACCAAATTAGTACATATAGATACAGTATGTGTGTTTATCTTTTTTTCTCCCCCTCCCACCATAATTAAATCTTATCTTTGTTTAAGAATCCATGGTGAGGGGCTTGAAAGTACTTGTGAAAGCTCGTATACGTGCCAGACTTCATCAAGATTCAGCCGGTGGTGCTTGAACGCAGCAAAGCCATTTCTTCTGAAAAAGAACGGATTTGGTTAATAACAATAATACAAAGATGGCAACAATGCAACAATGAAGTGTATGAAGTTTACTTACGCTCTGGGGTTTGCTAGGATCCGGTCCAGGTTTACTGTGAGCATCAGCTTTTGCTGGTGACTCAGGTTTGCCACCTGTTTTCTTCTCATCCCTTGCCTTGTTAAAAATCACAGTAAACCCTTCAGCCGATGCAGGATCATTGACATCCCATTCACCAAATTTCGGCAATGGCCGACCCTTGTCCTCCTAAGCAAAAAGTACAATGCACCCATTAACATCCTCATAACCAAACAGACAAATTTTAAAGCATGTCTAAGGTTCCCCCGAGTAACCAATAGCTACAACATATTCAACCGCACATCATAACAACTTGGCCATAATTTTTAGTCCTAAAAAGTTCTCCATCATATACATATCAATACCAAACTCATCAACAAGCAAACAATAGTCCGATAGTAAAACAAGGTTACCTTGATGGTTCTTAAACTCGAAAAGAACCGGTACAAGGAATTAGAGCATTTGATAGACCATTTTTCGATGTTTACCATAAGGCTACTATAAAGGCTTTTGCATAACTATTTGGACGGTCTTTTTGAGGTCATATTATACTCATCTCTATATAAGCATCGGAAACGGGTATTAGACACAGATACTTGGAGAAAAATAAAGTTAAAACCAACCAAAACCTCATTATTGGTTCACAAAAATAACTGTTTTAAACAACCATACAGCCATTGACTTGTGACAATTTTTATCAATGGGAGATGTTAGGTGGGCTGAATAGTGAAAGAAAAGACATGCCTCCATAGCCACAATACAATCAATTAGACATTAAAGCCTACGGCGCATGAGTATGGAGATATGACAACCCAAAAATCCTATACATATATGAAAATAAAGAACTTTAAAAATCGAAAACATCCAAATTTTGATAATATAATATAGGTTTAAATATAACCCTTCAAAATGAGCAATAAAGGGGTTAAAGTACTACAAAAGCTCTTGTATTAGGATTCGGATTGTATTTTGCTCCCTTTACTTTAAAATAAACAAATTAATACTTATATATTAGATCAAAGAGCTCATTGATCCTGCTCATGTATGTCATCTTGAGATGCATGTGGCACATTATAGTACAAGACCGATATGAAAACTTTAACAGAAGGATCAGATTACTCTTTAATCTAACAACCTGGGACTAATTTACCCATTTTTAAATAGAAGAATAAAATGCAATCAACTCTTGTTACAAGAATTTCCATTTATACTTTTCATGGAGGATACAGTGAAAAGTTTTAACTTATCTTCAAAACAAGATAGAAAGGAATCTACCAAAATATCAACCTTGAAGTGACATATCCAAGCATAAAGCATTGCCATAGATCCAATAAAGTACTTCATAATATGAACAAATTTATATAATTATGATAAAAAGCTAAATTTCCTTAAGCAAAACTTCACTATCATGAATGATCCTATAGTGGCTTCAATGTTTAACCAAAAACTATATTCAAAATTAATGGTACATAAACAGATCACCCATTTTGCTTAATGAATGCCATTTTTCATTTAATATAAATCTATCTTCCAATTTTTAATCACCTTTTAAAGAAAATATCAAATTACCAACCATAAAATTATGTTATTACATAAATAAATCGATAAAATGCTATACAAATAAAAAACAAAAATTGTTCAAAACGAATTCCCAGAAAAGCTCACCAAAGAAAACATATAAAAAGATAAAAAAAAAAAAGGATCAAGTTTTAATCCTAAAAAAAACAAAACTTGCCCAAAAATCAATCAAAACAATATAATAAAACCAAGAACAAAAAACCCAAAAATGATATGAATCAAAACAATCCAAAGCTCAAATCCATAAAAGAAAAATCAAATCAAACACCAAAAACTAATCTCTTTTTTAACGAAATGAGAAGACAAAAAAAGAAAACCAAAAACATTACATACCGACATGAATAATTGAGATTGGATTGAAACTTTTTTGTTGTTGTTGTGAAGAAAGAGAGAAATAGAGGAATTTTAAAAAGGGAAAAAAAATGGAAGCTTTTTAGGGAGAGCAGATTGAAAAAAACGGAATTTTTTTTGACAGGAAAAATGAGACACTGGAAGGAGGAATGGCAAAAAAATAAATAAATAAATAAATGGGGTTTGATTAAACGACGTTAGTTTTGACGGTTAATGGGAATGGGTGGGAGAAAATCTCGCATTGTCTTGTCCAACAATTTAAAAAAAAAATTAATCTTAATTTAAATTACTATATAATAGAATTTGCTAATTTTAGTAAAAAATGAGCTTTCATGCTAATATGGGGATCAATCCAAGTTTAGGAAATATTTTTTTAAAATAAAATTGTACTTTAATTGGTAAAATTACTATAGAGGTCCCTATATTGAAAGTCAGATTGCATTTTGTTCTTTTTACTCAAAAAGTAAGCAAACTAGTCTTTATATGCTAGATTAAAGAGCAAGTTAGAGATTTGCCCGATGTTGGAAGCTGAGTTGTGGGGGTCTCTATATGTTAGATTAAAGAGCAAATTAGAGATAGACTATATAGAGGTAGTTAACCTGTTAAGCGATCATACTCGATATCAGAACTTTTTGGGGGAGAGTGAAGGATTTATTGGAACGAATAGAGGAATTTTGTGTGGTACATGTATTAAGACAAAAGAATAGAGTAGCGAACGATATGGCCAACCTTGCCATGAGAATGAATGTTGAATGGAAAATCTTTGACGAATCTTGCTAGGCGGTGTATAATATTGTGGTGGTTGAGGCTCCCAACTCAATGACAAGATAAAACGAATAAGTTTCTATTTTGCTTTGATACTTTCTTTTTGAACAAAAAAAAAGAGCAAACTAATCATTTCTATTAAAAATTTTATCCATTTCTACTGCTAAAAATTGGCGTTGCTGACAAAATAACCAAATAGTTAAATGTGGCTTGCCGCGTGTGCCTCATTTTAACATACATAGACCAATTTTTAATAGTAGAAATTGATGAATTTTTTAACAAAAAAACCAATTTACTCTTTGAACTAGTCTACAGGGACTAATTTACCCATGTTTTAGTAGAGGGGGCAAACTACAATTTTGACTCTTAGTAAGTGGACCCTTCTCCTAAATTTATATATCAACAAGCATTGGTTTAATAATAAGATATACTGCACTCTTAAGAGAAGACTCGGGTTCAAACCTTGGAGGCAATATTGTTGGAAGAGGTAATCACGAACTTTGAAATAATTAGTCTTTATGTATCATGAAAGAAACAAAATGAATTGTCCAAAATGATTGATTCAATGCCAACTCATTTAGAAATTACAAAAAAAAAACTCATAAAACTTTAATTGAGTTGTTTTTACTCATCAATCGAGACCCAGCCTAGTTAGAAAATTATCAATAACTCATTCTTTTTTCAAAGTAAGTTATATTTAATTATGAGTATTTTTGTCTTTTTTATATTTTTATAGATTAATAATTAAATTACGAATAATGAAACTTAAACCAAATACACCATGAATTTCATTCAACTCTACCGTTTCAACTAAAGTATCATCTAGATTTTACAAAAAAAAACATTTAATAAGTATATTTGTTTCGTAATTTTATTCACCCACACCGTGGATGCTTCATAATCTAGTCTATATTTAATTATATTTATGCCATACTCGTGTATCATATAATTGAGGGATAAAACAATATTTAGTTCTTGAATTTAACAAATTTTCTCAATATGGTCCCTAAACTTATTTGTCCATGTTAATTTCAAAACTTGACAACTTTTACCAATTTAAATTTGGTTTAAGGTCTGATTAAATTTAATATGATGACTATGATTTTTTTTTCGAGTTGATTAGTTGCTAATATTAATAGTAAATTATGAATTTCCATCAACTCTAAAACATAAATTAAACAGTCAAAAGTTAACATAATTACTCTAATCACCAAAATGTATAACTTTTGTTAAATACAAGTGCCACATTAGATAAAAAAACACAAGTACCATATTAAAAAAATGTCAAACACAAGTACCTTGTAATATCCCAAAAATCCCCTTGGTTGTAAATAATACGAGATAAAAATATTGGTGAAATAATGTATAAAATTAAAGAAAGTTGAATCAAGAAGTATGGCATAATGTATTAAATTAAGAAAGGGACTAAATTGTAAAAATATGAAAAGTGTTATGACCCTAACGTAAAAATTTAGAAAGTATGAGGATAAAATATAAATATGAAAAGGTTAAGGGGGCAAAAGTGAAAATTTACCATTTTAAGAAAATGGGTGAAAATTTTGTAAATATTTTTTAATGAATTTGAAATGGAGACATATTGATATATAAAGTTTGAAAATCGAAATATGGACTAAATTGAATAAAGTGAAAAAGTACAGAGATTAAAGTGTAATTTTTTTCAAATTGTGGGTGAAGGACCTAAGTGAAAAATTTCCATTATTAAATAATATTTGGATACGCAATCATGAGGTTAGAATATCTAAGTGATGAGGTGTAAAGAAAAAGGGGAATTTATGGAAATAATGCTTGAAATGTGGTGGAATTTGATTGGTTGATAGTACAAGGACTAAAATTGAAATAAAAGAAAAGTATAGAGATTTCTAGAGGGGAGAAAGGTGGGACGACAGCAAAAAATAAAAGGGAGGAGAAAGGTGGGACGGCAGCAACTAGACAACAAAAAATAAAAGGGAGAGAAGAAAGAAAGAAAAAGAGAGAAAATCTTCCATGAGTTTTTTTTGAGTTCTACCTTAAAACCATAGCCTAATTTCACATCCTACAGTGTTATGAGATTGTTTTCTACTATGAAAATCAACTAGTTGAAGAAGAAAGTGAAGAAAAGCTTGGTGAAGCAAAGAGAAAGTGAAGGATAATGGGAGGGGAAAAAGAAATAGATGAAGGTAAACTTTAGATTGAAAAGAGAAATGTTGAATTCACGGGAAGAAAATAGGTAAGCACCTTATTGAATTCACGAAGGTTTACCTTCAATTTGATGTTAAAGTGAGATAAATTATTAAGAAGTTACTATGATGAGATTGTTCAAAAAAAAGTATGGATAATGAAATGAGAAGAACTTATTTATCAAATCATAGAAGACCAAAATGTTTCAGTAAACAATTCACCAAAAATTGTAGAAATTGAGTTTATTTGAATCAAATTTGAAATTAAAGTTTATTAAGTCTAGTTCTACATAAAAGCAAGCAATGGAATTGTAGATTTTGAGATAAAATGTTTTTTATAAGACAATGCCAATATGATTTTAAGTTTCCCTATTCTAACTTTGAAAAATCATTATAAATTATACAAAAAATTTAGAAGACAAAATTTATATGCTTAAAATCTTAATGAGTCTATTTTTAAGGAAATAAATGACAACATAATACGAGACTTGTATTGAAAGATATTTAATTTTTAATGAATAAGGGTCAGAGCAACCTAACAATATAGCAGGGGAATATTTGAAGAAAAACTATATTAATTGGCTTAAGCAGAAATTCTGAAATATTTATGGTAAAAAGTTCATTGAGCCTAGTTTCAAAAGCAAAAAGCAGATCTTAATTTCGAATTATGTAGGCTGAGATATAAATAATTTAGTAACTACTACTCAAGAAAATAATTTTGTTAAAAGTATATGTATAAAGAGTGAAAGAATAATTAATGTTACATCTAAGCATGCCATATTGAAGGTCAAAGATTATTATATAAATACATGTACATATAGGATGTCCTCAAGTCGTCTCTCAGTTGGGCTCAACATTTTGAATCTTTTCTGCTTGGAACCAAGAATGGATCTAGGCATTTAAAGATTCACCATCATTGCTCAGAAGATTGGGTGTTCCTATTTACGGGTGGAGCAGTAACCAGAACCTCCGAGAATGCCTCAGCGAGTGGAGTGGTTCATGATTAGGATGGAAATTGGATTTTGGGGTTCACATATTATCTGGGCAGATGTTCACCTTTGGAATCAGAACTTTGTGGTATTCTTCATGGCATCCTCATTCTTTTAAATAAGAGGTATAAGAGAGTCAGGATCCAGACGAACAATATGGAAGTGGTCAGAGCCTTAAATATGGAAGAAAATGTGGACTACGACATTACCTTGCTTAGAAGAGTCAAAAGACTTCTGCATTCTGAAGGACAGTAGGAAATCATGTATGTTCCTAGAGAGTATAATCTAGTTGCTGACAATCTAGCGAAGATAAGCCTCTCTTGGCAGACCTCTCTCCAGATATTTGAAGTCCCCCCTGATAGGGTGGCTACATCTATCTAACAAGATAAACCTTTTAGTTTATCTTAAAGCCTTTTAAGTAGCCTTTCTGTTCATGTCTTTTCACAAAAAAATAAAAATAAAAATAAAAAAGGTATAAAATAAATTAATGAAGTCCTAGTTGATAAATTGCAGGATGGAAAACAGGCAAAAACATAATCGAGGTTGCGACGAGCACAAATCAAACAATCACGTCACGATGTAGAGATTCTAGAAGTTCCGGCGTTACCCTTGAATTTTTAAAAGATTTACAAATTAATCACTACTTGACCTGAAATAATTGAAAGAGCTAACGAAAGCTCGATTAAAGCCTGAAAAATCAATTGAGACTTTATTATAAACATCAATTGATCATGTTAGCTTAAAATTATAAAGGAATCGAACCAAATTTCTTTAAAGTTGCTTCGGCAACGAATGTAACATTTTAATATCTAAATTAGCAATCGAATCAACAATAAAAGTGTTACATACCAAATAATGTACTAAGCCAAAAAAAACTATTAAAAATTTATTAATAAATTCACATTTGACAGAGAAATGTACGTAGTGATGAGGCGAAGACGTGGAAGAGGAACAGATAACGGCAACGGGAAGATGAGCTGGCAAACGGCATGGTGACAGTGGACAAGTGATTTGCTGGCAATGTTTGGAAAACAGTTTATTGAGATTTAATTTATTAATTATTCTTTTAATTAAATTATAAATTTTAATTTAAATAAAAAATCTGTTAATATCAATTTTTATGTTATTATTTTTATTTGGAAAATAAAAATAAATAAAAGACTACGCGTTTTCAAAAAATAGCTTATGAAATCTTTTTGTCCTTTTTTAATTTTCATAAATATTTAAATTTAAATTTTAATTTTTATAATTTTTAAAGTATTTATTGACGTAACATATATAAAAATAATATTTTAATTAACATTTTCGTTAAAGAAAAATTATTTGAACTTTTTAAAAAATTAATAATTTAATTTAATTAAAAAAGAAATAAAAGTTAAATTAAAAAATCTAAATATTAAAAACTAAATTTATTATTATACCTTATCAAAACAAAATTATCAAATTTAAACATAATTCAATTAACTTATATAAATAATTAATTATTAAAATACAACAAATGCCAACCCCAAAGTTTGAAAGTAATATAGAAGATGCTCATTACACTATACTATAATATTATATTTTATTATTATAACATTAAAAATATTATTTAATATTAATAGTGTTTTGGGTCTGAGATATTTTATTCTTCCCATGGAAAGAGAAGACAATTAGATAAACCCAAAACAGAAGTCAAGGAAAAAAATCCAAACATATAATAATATATGTTGATCAAGTTTTAACTTGATTAAAATATATATTATTGTTAATGTAGAAGGACGTGAATTTGAGTACGCTAAAACGTATTATTCTCCTATTTATGAGTTGAAAACGGACTATAGGTAATTTTAGACATTATGTCAAAAAAGCAGATATAATCTGAACTTATAATGAGATTATCCAAAAAATAATACATGAAAATTTATTAAAATACATTATAAATTAAATTTGGATAAATATGGATATAGGAATTTTTAGATTAATTTGTGGCATACAAATTCATTAAAAAATAGAAATATATTATAGTTTGATTCGGTAAATATCAAAATTATACATAAAATTTTATTTAATTTGTAATGTTATATATCAATATTAGTTTGATGTATTTATACACATCAAAATTTAATTTTGGTTTAATTTTCTTATTTTATTGACCATGTTATCTATGTGATACAATTTTTGTTAAATTACGAGTAAATTGCTAACATGATATTTTATTAACCCGATTGGTATGGACATTATTGTTAGAGGTGTGTTGGAAAAAATGAGTTTAGAAAATACAATAGAAAATAAATTTAGGGAAAAACTAGAGTTTGAACAATTTTTCCAAAATAATATCAAGATTGTGATATTAAACACTTAATCAAAATTGTATATTTTTTATCCGTCTAGGATGAGCACTTCAACCTAGTAGCCTTCTCCGTTATCCTCAAGCTCATGTTTGCCAAGTGTGAACTCACTTTGAATAAGAAAATTTTTCACAAAAATTACCAGTGGGGTAATTTTATAATTTCTCTAAACTTTTGAGTTAAGTCATAATCAGAAAATATATCTAGAAATTTTCTAAAATATTCTCTTCAGAGAATAATGACTTAAGACTCTCTTTATATAGGGAGAGTTTAAAGAGTTTAACTATGATTAAATTAAGAGAATGATAGGCGACACACCCAGTAAATATTACTAAGCTTGTTGCCCCTCACTTATCATATGAGGTGGATTTTGTTAATTTAATTAATTAAATTAACTAAATTAATATCCTAATTAAATAATTTTCTCAATTCAATTTTAATTTTGTTAAAAACATGACAATTTTATCTTAGAAGAATCTATAAAGAAATATCTTTAATTTCTATATTTAATGGATTTATTATGACTAATTAGTTTAATTTTATTTTCGAACTTCAAATATTTATTTATAATTGATTAAGAAATAATTCAAAAACCTTAAATTAATTCTCAAGTCATTTCTATACTCAATGAGAAAACGGATTCATGTGACCCAGTTCTCTAACTTTATCATTTACGTTCATTTGGTGTTACATGTATTTCATTTCTAGTTTCACGAGCTAGTAGATGAACTGATTTGACATATATAATTAAGGCTCAAATAATTTATAATTAAGTTTCAACTTTTTACATATTAATTATAAATTTATTTAGTCATGAAGTCGTTCTGTTATAGTATAGTAACCGAGCTTTCCCTAATTTTTTGTCATTACGAAATCTACTTAATCAGTGCTCGTCCAATGACCTTCTCATAAATGTGTTACATTCATAAGATATCTTTATCACAACATGATCCTATTTTATCTCATGATAGCCATTGTATTTTCTTTCATGAAAAGACAATTACTATCAAATAATAATCAAGTCATTTATCACAAAGACAAACGACCTGTGATAACGTTTACTTTTCAACCCATTAGTTGGCTTATGAATTCCGCTATTATAAATGATGTTACATACTGCAAAAATTGTATATCCAAAACACCAGCTTTCGGTTCTTTACTTATTTGAACTTAGGATATCACAGTATATGAGTCACACGTGCATAATCCATCATTCACTAAGGATTAAAATATATCACACTATGAACATTACAAATAAATATATCCATAAACAAATGAAATCTATTTTACTTGAAGAATTTCATCTTGTAATACTTGAAGGATTTCATTCCATGGTTGCTTGAAAACATTTTTTTCAATTGTCTTTAGAACGCTATATTTACCAATCCATCCACTATCTTGTTATCCTCTCTAAACACATGCGATAATCGTATCGAGATTGGACTCAATTTTAATATAATAATTAATAAACATTCACTATTCGGAATTATTCAATATCCAACAGCCTTTCACAGAAAACGGCACCGTTCTGACCTTGTCAAAGCAACAACGGAAAAAACATAGAAGTTCCACCTTTTCTTCATTTCTAAGTTCCATAGGGGGACAGTTATTCTCACACAGCAAACCTGACCACTCCCTTGCACTTAAGCTTTAAATAATCCATAAAAAATAAATAAAACCCACCGAAAATTTTGAAGCTTTAGACCTGTTGCTTTCGAACAAACCCCAGAAAAAAGATGCAAGCTTGGTTCTCAGGGAGCAGTAGTGTAGGTGATGGGCAGGGAAAAGAAGGATCATCGCTTTTAGCTGATTGGAACTCTTATGCAGCTTCAAGAGAATCAGAAGATGGCTCTGCGTTTGGGTTCGATCTTGAGTCTGCTATGAGGTCTGCCAATGATACTGTCTCTGGTACCTTCAACGTGTAAGCCCTCATCACTCTCTTCTTTTTTGATCTGGGGAATTTCGATTAAAGCTTCGATTTTTAACGTGTTTTTTAGGGTTGATTTGAGTTTGGGATTTGATTTTTTTTATGTAATTGCAAGTTTAGCATTGCGTTTGTGTGTTTTACTAGGTGATTTCCATTTGGATGATGGGTATTGGGTATTTGATTTTATGGGAATTAGGGCTTTAGGATTTTGGGATTTTAAAGCATGTTGATTTAGTAATAGAACTTGCTTTGCTATTGTTGGATGCTACTAAAATTGATTTTTGAATTATGGTTATTTGTTAATTTATCATCAATTTTAGGATTTAGGATATGGGTAAAGTCAGGGTGATATGATTTTGTAACAATCATCTCTTTGCATGATAGATATGTAGAAATGAATCTGTATGTTATGTATATATATATATATGGAACCCTTGGTTCAAGGCTTTTCTCTATTCTGTTGAGTGTTATAGGATAAAAAAACATAGGATTTATGGCATTAGTTGGTTCTAGAGTAAGCAAATAATGGTTTAGACGGGTGGTTTATGGGTTGGAAACGATGTGACTCACAGTGGAAGAGGATTTTTAACTTGGTTTAATGATGAATTAGAAGGGTGGTATCTTCCTTATCCGGATCATGCCGTTTAAAGCCATGTCATAATGTGCCATTCCAAAGAATGGTCTTAATTTGTCTTTATCAAACTGCATAGTCGACAATGAAGAACATATCTGCTTCATATTTTGGATAGGAGTCCTTCATGTTATATAGTTTAAGGGGGCCGTTCTTCATTGCTTTTGCAATGGTAAAAGCACTTTTACACAGCAGAAGCAATGGAAAACACAGTGTGTTTGAGAAAAAAAACATCTGGGTGGTATACAGCTGCTTCTAGCTTCTGCGTATCACGTTTAGGTAATAAAATTACCAAAACATCCCATTTTAATGGTCATGCTTCTAACAACATGTAGGTTTTCTGCTCACTTATTTCCTTTTTGAATTTTATTTTTGAATTTTTAATATTAAATATTTAACAATTGGTGGGAGAGTAGTCATTAGGTGAAATTAATGTTATGTTAACAACTATTGCTATATTATCATCTTTAATGAATTTTGATGAATCCATAAATAATTAAGCAAATACTTTAGCAAAATATAGTTTTTATGCTTAATTTAAAATTTAACAAGTAATTTATACTAATTATTTAAAAAGTATTTAACTTTTTATATTTATGTACTATTATGTAAAATTTTTAAACATCATTTAAATTAATCTATTATTTACTTTCCAACATCATGTCTAAAATAGTCATTTTAACTTCTCACTGTAATTTTTGGCAGCGATGAAGAACACTTGAAATTAACAAACCATATTTTTTTACAGCACTTTTGAAGAACACTTTTTTCTAAAAGCACTTTTCAATTACAACAACAATGGAGAACTAAGCCCAAGCCAGCTTGCTTGATATGAGTTTTAGCTCTCGAGAGAACCTCCAATTATGTGATGCTCTAATTTAATGAACCATGGTATTTAATGTTTCGATTCAGGACTTACGAGTGCAATGACCATGTTAATCTTGATTTCTCTATGTCATAAGATCATTTATTCTTTTATCTGTTAATGTATTTTTTGTTTGGTTCTTGGTTCTCCAGCGTTTCAAAAGGTGTGAGGGATATTCCCGGAAACTTCCAATCCGCCACGATTAGTGTCCCTTCAGGAAAAGCACTTCTCTATTTTGGTTTATTTCTGGCAAGCGGGATCTTTTTTGTTTTCATCGCTTTTACCATGTTTCTGCCGGTCATGGTGATCATGCCCCAAAAATTTGCAATATGCTTTACTCTTGGATGTGGCTTTATCATCGGGTCATTCTTTGCTCTAAGAGGCCCAAAGAATCAGTTAGCTCACATGTCATCAAAAGAGGTATTACGCTATACTTCGATTCTTCTTCTTCTTCTTCTTCGATTGTGTATATCTAATATATATGTTTCACACCATTGCTGCAGAGGCTTCCTTTTACACTGGGATTTATTGGAAGTATGGTGGGTACCATATATGTTTCCATGGTGCTTCACAGCTACATTCTTTCCGTTCTCTTTTCTGTGTTACAGGTATAATGCACCCTGTCATTTTTGTTTGATTATTATTATTTTACCTTAAACATGTTAGATTTATCGAATCATTGTCTGATATATAGTTATTGGCTTAGTGCCTGCATGAGCATCCAGTTTTGAAATCAATTCTTGATGTTTCCACGAAACTTGTAGGTTCTTGCCCTTTCTTACTACGCTATCTCTTACTTCCCTGGTGGATCTGCCGGGCTGAAATTTCTTACATCGGCTCTTACCTCTTCAATAACTAGCTGTTTTGGCAGGTGACCTGGCCACCTTCCACCTTTGTTTTTGACTTGTATACTTGTTTTGAGTCGTTAGATGGTCTTAGTTACATGTTTTGTTGCTTCCATGCTGTCATTTTCTTGTATTTTCTGAAGAAAAACCGCAAAAAGTGTACCTTTTATCTGCATCAAAATTTGGATCCATTAATAGATGAATTCGCTTCATTTTGGTTTATTACCAGTTTGCCACTCATATTTTCATACAATATCCTAACCTAAGCCTAAGTACCCACGGTTCTGGTTCTTTCGTTTAGTGGGTAGCTATGTTGTTCAGACTTGGTCGGATACAGATATAACCAATACAGGTATGGTTAGATATTCTAAGGTTTTTTTCATGTATTTAGCAGATCCTTGAAGGTAACATTCTCATATCTGTGTGTTCGACATGAATGTTGGACACAGGTATTTCAAGAAAATGAAGAGTCCGAGCACATAGGTTTTTAGTTCATTTTCATACAGAGATTATGACCTAAAACTGTTGAAGGGTGAAAGTTGAGCCTATTGGCTTCATTAATGAGATTTACCCGAATTACATAGGCGCTCTTGTTGATTTATTGTGTAGTGTTTTATGTTGGATCTTGGATGCAAATTGAAGCTGCCATTGCCCATGTTATATGCTTTATATAGCTGTACATGAAAAACTTAAAAAGAAATCAACATAATCATGTTGGACACATATCTCTAGCCATATGTGTAGTTTGTCAATTGGGCGAGTCAAGTTTGTTTTGGTTGTGTCAATTTGGATTGAGTCAATTTAATTTTTAAAATTTTCGGATCATTTTAGTTCATGTCAGTTCTGGGTTTGGGTTAATTTCAAGTTCGAGCTATTTTTCTAGTTTGGATCATTTTACTTATTTTTTCTGGTTGAGTCATTATGGTTCAAATTAATTTGGGTTCAAGTTTTGGTTTCGAGCTGCTTTTGGTTTGGATTAATTCAAGTTTAGGTGGTTGATTTTTCTTTTATGATAAAATCAGGTTGAGTTCGAGTTTGAGTTGATCGAGCTGAATTTTCTAAGTTTTGGTCAGCATTGATAACTACTCACAATTCTTTCCAACCTTTAAATAGAAAGATAAATGCATTTCAATGCACTTATGTTTTTTTACAACGGCAACAATGCTGATACCAATTAAACTAAAACTTAGTTGAGTTAATTAATCAAAGTTAATATTATATATTATATATCTATAACTCAAAATATTTGTCCATTATAGATAAGCTAAATGGACCTTTAACTATTGGTATGATGGGCCCAAGAAAAAACTTTGATGAAGAACAATATTCATGAATATTGCTTTAATGTAATGCTAATATATTTTAATGTAAAATTTAGTGTTATTATGTTATTTTCATGTTTCAAACTTGTTTGAAAAAGAAATTTAGTTATAAAGTTTGATTATTTCGGTTAATTAATTGAATTAATCGAAATTTATCTGATCAGGTTAACAGTTTGGAGTTTTAGAATTTCGGTTAATTCGATTAATAATAGTTTGAATTGGGTAATAACCAAATTGATCGTTTGAACATTCCTATCATTTATGTTATAGTGAATAATAACCAATGCAAAATTTCTACTCTTCACTATAATGTATGTGATAATTATTCGATAAATCTATATCAGATTAAAATTTAATTCTGAAGTTACATATACGAGAAGGAATAGTAAAACATTAAAATTAGAATGAACAAATGAAGGTAAATATGATTTAAACAAGATTCATATTTATATTATAAAATATTTTGACTAAATATTTATAAATCGCACTCTAAATATTTATTAATAAAACTATTTAAATTTTAATTTATTATTTTAATTTAATTTAAATTGTAAACAATATTAATTATATGAACAATTTATTATATATAATTAAATAATATTATTAACATTAAAATATTTGGGATCAATAGTTTTGATATCTTAAAAATTAAATTTAAGAATTACTAAAATAGTAATATTTTGTTCGATTCAAATTAATTTTACTTATAAGAAAAATTTCCATTGAAAAATTTATTGAAAAAGATAATTTTTTAAAAGTTCCGTTAACTTTAAATAATTATTTATTCACCAAATTATTTGCCACAAAATAAACACAAAAAGTGAAAAAAAAATTGTTATGGTAAAATAAATACACATTTAAATTTGATGTCTTTTCTCCACAAAAGGTTAAACTTTTGGAAAATTCCCAATTTTTTTTTGGATATTTTAAAATTGGAAAATGGTATTAAACTGCACATTTTCACTCCCAATCCTTCTCACATTTTTTTTGAATAATCTTATTAGAAATTCTGATCATATCTGTTTTTTTTACACAGTGTCTAAAACTACTCATAGCCCCTCCCTAACCTATAAATAAGAGTATAATGCGCTTCAACGCATTTAAACTCACATCCTCTTGTGTTGGCAATAATGCCCATACCAATTAAATTAAGACTCAATCAATACTCTTCTCAAATTTCTTTGTGTTGAAGAAATTAAGAAAAAAAAAATCTACAAGCAATAAAAAAAAGATTATTGTGGGTGATGTTCAAAGCAAGAAGCAAAATAACACGATTAATTTCATCAATCTTTGCATGTTGGTTTGACCTATTGATTTTTTTTTTATATCATGCATGTTCGTTTTACAATTTCTGTTTAGGATTCGTGGCTGTTCTTTTCAATAATATTGTCTTTAAGATTTAAACTTATGCGCTCCCTTTAAAAGTACAATGTGCCTTGCCATTACACCCGACAACCCAACCACCTATTAATTTAGTGTTAATGATATTATAGTTTAAACACATAATCTCTCAAATTTGGAATTTTCAACAAAGTTGATTCACATGCAAACATGTTATGTCTCAAAGCAAAATAACGATGGAATCTTTTCTGAAAATTGGGTTATTATTCCTTCGGTTTAATCAATTTAATTTATATGGGTTAGGGCTTACACTTATCAATTGGGTAGTTCAAGGATTCAGTCCAATTTGGATTTTACTTGTTCATCAGTTAATTTGGTATAAAATAGTTAATGAATCATTTAAAAAATTTTCATTCAAGTTTTTTTTAAAATAATTAAGCTGTTAAGTTTTCTTTTTAAAGTTTAATTGGCGAGTTCTAAGCGATGATTTGACAATTAGTACAATGAATTAGTACCCATCGATGTTAGAAAAGCATGCCTTAGATCCAAGTCAATTTGACAGTCAATGTTGGAGCTTAAAGGAGAAAACTCTCTATATTTTGATTCATAGATTTGTGACATTTAAAACTGTTTCATGAAAAAAAAAAAGAATAGTAGAAGAGAAGAGAAGGAGAGCTTTCGGTTGATGCAAGCAGTTCGAACAAAAAAGGCTATACAACAACGATTTTAATAGCCCAGTGACTTGAATGAAAGCTTCCGAATATTTCAATGACCATTTGATGTTTAGTGACCAAAACGTAAGCATACTAACACTTTAGTAACCTTAATTGTACTTTACTCTTAAATTTTGTTAGGTTCAGATCATTTGGATCATTTTGAGGTTTAAGTAATTTTGAATTTGGATCAATCTCGAGTTATTTTGAATTTTGATCATTTCAATTAAAGTCATTTTGAATTCAAATCGTTCGAGTTTTCCAATCGAGATCTTTGAATTAATCATCTCAAGTTTATGTTATTTAAAATCATTTTAAATCACTTATTCTGATTATTTTGGTTTAAATCTTTTGAGGTTCGAATTATTAAACTTTTTAATTTTATATAAAAGATTTTAAATTCGATTCAATATTATATAAAAAAATCTAATCATGCTTTAAATAGCACATTCTCGAAGTCAAGCCGGCAAATCTAAACATGCTTTAGATCGGAGAATCTTCAATTCAAGCCAAAATTTCTAATTAATAATAAAAATAATATAATATTTAATTTAATTTAATTATAAAAATTATGAAATATTAAGGAAAAGTATTATTTAGTCCTTAAATTCAGTAATTTTCTTATTTTGATTTGTTCACATTCTTAAAATTTAACAGTTTTTTTTCAATTTGATACCTGAATTTTGGTCTTTAAAATTTTATAAAATTTTAAATTTCCTTATCATTTTGAATTATTTTTAGATTTTATATAAAGTTTTCAAGGATAACGTGACATAATTTCATAATATCCCATCATCCCACTTTAACGAAATCTAAATTCAAGGGTCAAATTATAAAAAAATTGTCAAACTTCGGACCAAGAAAAAAGTTTAGAAATCAAATTGGAAAAAAATTACAAAGCTCAGGGACTAACTATTAATTTAACCCAAATATTAATTTTCAATATTTTATGTTTTGAGTTGAAAAACTTTTTGAAATTGTGAGTCACAAACACCTATACACCATTAGGTTGAGGCTATAATCAATTAATTTAATCTCTTTAGTACACAAAATTTGACCAAATAATGAGGGCTTCAAAGCTTAAGTATTAAGAGCTTGATGTCACTTTAAACCCATAATTATGAAAGGGAAGATATGTTGGGAACCCACAGCCTGAAATTAGGGAAAGATTAGGAAAACAAAATTTTGATTAGGGGACCATGATTTGACCTTTAAATATGGAGCTTACGCTATCACCAAACCTAACCCTTTGTTTTTATTATTGCAATGCAACCTCTTCACAACTCGATTTATCTATTTAACTGGTTATTTTTAAGTATCAAAATTAGATAAGAAAATAACACGAATACCACGTTAAAAAGTGTTAATTCAATTGATTTAATTGCTGGTTAATTTGAGCTGTATTGATTAATCGATTTTTATCTTATTCTAAATTAATATATTGATCAATTCTCGATTTAATATTTTTATAACTAAAATTATAGGAAGCAAAAGGGTCCATTAACAAAAATCAAAGCTAGAATTATTAATGTATATTATATAGAAAATATATAAAGAAATTAAAGGAGATTGGCATTAGTTAATGACCCATGGGAATAAAGTTCATATTTTCTATATGAAGAAAATCTCAAATTGAGCTTTTACTTGAAAAGAGACGAAAAGAAAAGTTGCAAAAAAAAGGCAGAAAAACAGGAAAATTAAATCAGCCGACTAAAATTAAAGTAGGAATTTTATTATCTCTTTATAATTTTTTTGGCAAAAAACTTTGGTTGGATATATAATAATACGAAATTTTAATTTGATTTAATTTTTATAAATTATTATAATAATATTATCGAATTAATATTATTTTATATTGATATATTATATTTAGACTTGATCAGGGATTGAGTCATCCGGCTTGGCCTGAAGGTTCATCCGAAAAGTGAGAAGATTTTGATAAAAATATATGTCCGAAAAATGAGCTTGGGCAAAAAACGAGGCCCATTTTCTAGACAGCCCAGGGCTCAAATAAGCTTTTTTTGGTCTAGGCCCAACCCAAGTAAAGAATCCTGTTTTTTTTTGTTGTTGTTTCGCTATTATATTACTAGTATTTTATTGTTATTGTTTGGATGTTGTATAATTCTTATTTTATTAATAATTTTGCTACTATTTTAGAGGAATTTACTTACTAAGTTGCATATATTTTAGTGTTATTTAAGTATAAGTAATTTTTTAATTTATTTTCAATTTTTTAAGAAATATTTATTTTAATGTTTTTAGTGTATTTGATGTATTATATTTTTTAAATTTGTTTTTATATAAAAAATTTAATAGGGCCAGGTTGGAATCGGACTTGGCAAAATTTTAGGACTATTTTTTGGGCTGGGCCTAGAAAACGAGCTTAAAAATATATTGAGGCTCTGCTCGGCCTATGATCACCTCTAATTGCATGGACAAACAATATAAAAATAATTGTTCATATTCAATTCTTCAAAATGTATAATTACATCAAATTAAAATTTATGTATTAAATTATAATTAAACCAAAATTTATATATAAATTTAATATTTAACCCAATAAATTAAAAAGAAAAAATATTGGGATTTGAAGCTTCATAATTTGATTTTCAAGTAAGTGGAGGTTGAATAATTTGTAGATTCATGATTACAAGGAAAACTAGACCCATAAACTATACAACATTAGGCAAGAATTAAGTTACAATGAATGTAAACTCACAAAAAAAGAAGACCCTTTGAGGGACCCATTTTTGAGAAAATAAAGAGCCCCAATATGAAAAGATAATGGAATTTATCTTTGATTGATTAGACAGTACTCCCTTTTGAGATTTTCGTCTATGCATTATTCAAAAGTTAAGTAAAAATTATAAAAATAATTATTTTTGTTTACTTCAAATTACATTTTAATTATTTATGTTATTGTTTTGTTATAAATGTCACTCTACTGTTAATGGCGATCCTAGGTGGATATCCTGCGTGGTAGTCTAAATTAGATTTATTTAATCAAAAACCTATTTTCATCCAATAACTGGATATTTAAGTTGGCATTTAAAACTCATTTGGACTGTCACGTAGGATTGCCGTTAGGGAGATAACATAGTTTAATGGTAGAGTGATCATTTCATAACAAAACGATAACGTAAGTGACTAAAGCGTAAGTGATTAAAATGTAATCTGAAATAAACAAAAGTGACTATTTTAAAAATTTATCAAAAAATTAAAGGGTAATTTGGGTTTGTCATTATAGTGTTTGGTTAGGGTTTTTAGAATTAAATAATAATAATAAATTGTATGGTAATGGTGTTAGATTTATCCAATTGCACGTGTGCTAAGTACAAATTGGCTAAAAGGTGAGTTTGATTATTACCCTTTGTCTCACTCCATTATTTCTTCTAGGGCCCATTTCTTGCCCATCATCATTCATAAGTTAATTATTATATAACATAAATATATATTAAAAATCTAATTGAGTTTTAGTTCAATTGGTATGTACATTGTTACGAGTATAAAAGAGCGTGAGTTTGAGTATGTAGGAGCGCATTATTCTCCTATTTAATGGTTGAGGAGGGGCTATAGATAATTCGAGACTTTGTATCAGAAAGAACAGTAATCTATGATGAGATTAATCTTAAAAAAATATATTAAAAAAATTACGGTAAATTACATCTAATCGAAAGCTTTTTTTCCTTCCTTTTTTTACAATTTAGTCTGTTTCATGAAACGGCTTTAAACGTCATGAATCTATGAACTAAAATCTGAACAATTTTCTTCTCTAATCTTTGACATTGATTGACAAATTGACTTGGATCTAAGGTATATTCTTCTACTCATGATAGGTATTGTTCCAATATTTGCCAAACAATCTCTTGGAGCTCATCGACTGATATTTTTTTTAAAGATTTACTAATTCATAACATTTTAAAAATTAAAATTATTAAATAAAATGAAAAATCTTAATACCTCAAATTATGAATTTTTACACATTATAACAACAACTAATATTTCTTTTTTTAAATTACAATTAATTATGTTATACAATAGGAAAATAAAATTCCCTATTTTTTTCTTTTCTAAATTGTTTGAATCTTGCTTTATTTTTTTAATTGAATTATTCATCACATGGCATACATATTGTAATTAAAGTACAATAGTACATACCTTCTCTCTGTCATGTGCAAGTCTCATGCAACCCAAATCTAAAACCAACAATAATACCAAGTACATGCAACCCAAATTTAAAACCTAAATCGATACGATATATATAGCAGATCCATTTGAAAGTTTATATGTATAACAAGTACAATTATATTAATATATTCAACAGTTAATAACATAAATAATTATAAAATATATAAAATTAATTTTATTTTTACACAGTATAAATAAATCTATCCTTCTATATATATAAATCATCAATCTTAAATAAACTAATTAATATGACCCATTTGTTGCCTACTAACCTTGATTCCAATTTAATTTGTATGAGAGATAAAGTTCATCATGTGGAGGTATGAAGTCAAAGTGCCTCAAATGTGATTTAGATCCACTTTCATTAACATCTTAATTTTTTTGGGGGTTTAAATTTAAAATAATTTAATTTAAATATTGGTGACTAAAGAAGATGTAGATGAATCACAATAGGGGTATGGATCAATGCATGTTCATACCAATGGATTCAAAATTGAAATTAATATTATAAAGTTAATATTCGAGTTAAGATAATTCTGGTGTCATTTATAATCGGGTTTTTTTTAATAAAGCAATAAATATTAATTTAAGGGTATTTTTCGTATTCGTTGTTTAAAGTTCGTGGCTATATCTCTAATAATGTTATATTTAAGGTTTGGATTTGAGTTTTTTTTAAGAATGGTAACAAAGTGAAATGGGTCCGATTTTTGCCCACCTTGACCTATGCCTCGAAAGTGACCTGATTTTGACTTAAAAAAAATTGTAATCCATCCCAAAAATAAATAATGTACCTAACCCCAACCTGAATCAATATGCAAAATTTTCACATTTTAATACATATTTTGAAAATTTTCAATTTTTTAATATAGTATTAATGTGTATGAAATATAATTTCTATTTTTTCATTAACTTTTGTCTTTATATTTTAAGTTAATTAAAAAGATGAAAGAGATATAAAAATAAAGTAAAAAATGGAAGAAGAATACAAAGGTGAGTGGCACAAATAATAGAAATTAGGTTTTCTCAATATTTAGATCCGACCCAATCCGATTACTATTAAAAAGACATCCGTCACTTCAATTTATCTTGAACCCGATCTTAAAATTAAAAAAAAATATAATATTATAAAATCAAGTCGAATTTATCGAAAATGAGTTTTTACTTTTTACTACTCCTATCTTTCTCTAAAATGTAACAATCCTTACTATTATATTTTACTCTTGTCGTGTTTGAATTTTAAATCTTTTAAATTATATCTTTTAAAAATAATTATATGTATAATTAAATTATATTTAAAAAATTAATTTTTTTTACATTTTGGGAAAAATAATTCTCCTTCCTCCCTCAGTCCATTTTATTTAAATTTACTGTGGATTAGGATGTCATGTAACTATCAACTCTGCTGGCCAAAAGTTGTGACAGAACAAGTTCCAATATTGACTATTGACCTATTGATTATTTTATATTGAGAAAACTTGTTAGTGGGGTAGCTGAAGATGAAAAATTAATATTAACCGTTTCCATTTTTATGAACATCATGGGGTCCATTATACAAATTGTTACCACATATTAATAATTAGTTGAAAAAGGTGAATGTGGGATTTTCTTCGAATATTCGGGTTAAGTTTGAATCTTAAAGTTATTATCATTCTTAATTAAAACTTAAAAGGAATGAGAATATTTATGGTTATAAAAAAGATATATATTAGGATAAATTATATTCGATGTTATTAAATTATTAGTAAATTTACGTTTTAATCATTCAACTGTAAAAAAATTATAAAACAGTTTGTTGAACTATTTGAAAGTTTTTATTTAAGTTAGTTCGCACCGGCAGCAATAACTGAAAACTTTCATTCCTTTCTCTTTTACAGTTAAGTTTTTTTTTTTCTTATAAAATAGCTTTGAACGTTATCAATCTGCAAATCAAAATCTAAATAGCCTTTTTATTCGATCTTCAACGTTGATCGTCAAATCGGCTTGGATCTAAGGTATGTTCTTCTACTTGTCGATGGGTATTGACCCATTGTACCGGTCGTCAAATTGTAACTTGGAGCTCGTTATCTAGACTTTTTTTAATTATAAAAAAGTAACTTAGATAAAATTTTTGAATAGTTTAATAGCTATTTTATAATATTTTTAACGTTAAATAACTAAAAGCGTAAATTTATTAATAATTTAATGATCTCGGACATAACTTACGGATATATTATTTGTTGTTTGGTAGTAGTAAATGAGTAGGAATTTATGGTAATGTTAAAAGGTAAAATGATTCAGCAATACAGGCAACATAGCAAAATTAGTACTGCTTCTTTAAATTCTACCTTGAAATGGTCCCTATGATTCAATATTTTTAAACATCACGTACACCAGTTCGATATTATTGAAGATTCTTGAGAGTTGTTCGATTAAACTTGTACACATGTAACGTCTGGTATTATCAATTAAATATTGGGTTAAAGATAAATTTAAAAATATATTTAAAAATGTTAATATATTTAAAATTCTTTAAATTATTATATTTTATTTAAGTCCTTAACTTAATATTTTTATTCATGAAAGTCCTTAATTTTAATATAAAAGAAAAATATTTTAAAAATGTTAAATTAATTTACATTTTAATGCATATATGAATTTATTGAAAATAGTTTATTAGAAAAATAAATTTTTTAAAGTGGTTTTATGCATAACACTAAATTTTAGTAAAAATATACCTAAATACTTGCATTTATATTCAAAATATTAAATATAAATTCATTATGGCTTATCTAGGGGTATAATCGAGTCAAACTAAATTAGAATACTATCAAGCTTGATCTCGATTCAAGATATAGTCAAGTTACTTGAGCTCGAACTTGATTCAATAATGAAATTTGGGGTTAATAATATATATTAAGGATAATAACGTAATTTAATAATATAAAATATAAAAAAAACTAAGGCTCGCAAATTGTTCAAGTTAATTATTATTAAGTTCGAATTCGACTCAGTCGATAGTTTGAGCAAACGATAACTACCGAATTGAATTCGATTTTTTTTTAATCGAACTCGAATAACTTGTGAATATTAGTGTCTTATTTACAACTCTAAACTTATCTAAGTGTTCTAAAAGAATTTGATTCGAATCTTAATTTAATCGAGAACCAATTGGTGGCAGAGTTGTGCCTTTCAATTAACAGCAAACTAAAACTACATCATTTATTTGGATTTTTACAGCAAAGATTGCCCGACAGCTTGTCCCGATATGCAGTTTAAAATGAATTTCTAAAATATTCCTAATATAATTCCTTATTTCCTTGTGCTCTTCATTATTCTAATGCATTATTATAAATAAACCAAAATACATCTCTTTAAATATATATATATTTTTAAAAAATTATTATTAAATTATTATAAATTTATGTTTTAGTCATTTAAGTTTAAAAAGTTATAAAATGTTTGTTATATTATTTGAAAGTTTTATTTAACTTATCGAGCTTTTAAAATGGTCTATGTATGACCTTATTTGTTCTCACTTTCGACACCAATTGAAAAAGTAAACTTTCCGTTCTCTTTTACAATTTTTTTTTATAAAAGGACTTTGAACTTCATCGATTTACGAATTAAAATATGAACGATTTTCTTCTTCAATCTTCAACATTGGCCATCAAATCAGCTTGGATTTGAAATATATGTTTGTTGAGGAGGAATCGATTCCTCCGGGAGAAGTTTTCTAAATGTCGTCCTCGAGGACACCAACCCGGTTCTTTAACAATGGAAGGTATTTTAGTCAAAGTGGTACTATATACACCAACAATTGACCTATTTAATAAAGGTTAGGGGTTTGAATCCCATCAAGGTGAGACTCTCACATTGCCTCTTGGCGGGTGGTCGGTTGAGACACTCCTACTTGTGAAACGTACATGACTCTCCGTATAGGGGAGACAAAATCCTCTTGCGGGGCAATTATACCTTCTATTTTTGAGGAATCGGATCAGTGTTCTCAAGGACAACACTTCAAAGACTTCTCCTAAAGAAACCGATTCTTTTACTCGTCAATGGCAACTGTTTCACCATATTAATCATCGAAGCCTTACTTGAATCACGTCAACTAAACTTTAAAAAAAAAAAACATAATGGTCCAATAACTTAAATAAAAATATTCGAATAATTCACTGATTATTTTATAATTTTTGAAGTTGAATTATCAAAAGATAAACTTATAATTTAGTCACCTTCAACGTAAAGATAAACTTATAATTTAGTCACCTTCAACGTAATTTACTTTTTTTTTATACATAAAACACATTCAAAAACACAAAAAAGAGAAAGTTGTCTGAAAAAAGAAAAAAGAAAAACTGTACTTTAAAGCTTCATAATAAATCATTCTACTTGGAAACAAAAACACGTGGTTGGGAACTGAATTGTAACCACATAAAAGTTTGATGGACCACTTTTATGTTTGGATATTTGCTAATTACACAACACATTATTGCTCCTTATTTCAAGCTTAAGACATTCCATCCTTATTTTTATCTATTTCTTAAAATTCGGTTTTTAAAATTTTCGAGTCATTTTATGGGAGTTTAGTGTTTGCATCGTTCAAGTTTGAGACTTGAGTTTTTCGGGTTTGGATTATTTTGATTACTTGCATGAGTCATCTTAAATATAGATTCGAGTTAAATAAATCGGGTTTGTAGACTTTTTATGTTCAAGTTTGGGTTAACTAGGTTAAGTTCTAGTTATTAAGTTCTAGGTTAAGATTTTACTATCTTTTTGAGGGTGGAGAAAAATAAAAATAATTGATAATTGATTTGAATAATATTTTTTTAAAAAAAGTTATAAAATAGTTATTGAATTATTCAAAAGTTTTCATTTAAGTTATTGGGTTATCAAAATCGCTACTACGTGGCCTCTTCTGTTCACATTGCCAACACCAATCAAAAGCTTTCCTTATTATTCTCTTTTACAGTTCAATTTTTTTTTTATGAAATAAATTTAAACGATATGAAACTTGAACTAAAATCTAAACAACTTTCTTTTTCAATCTTCAACATTGACCGTCAGATAAACTTAAGGTATGTTCTTTCACTCGTTGATAGGTACTGATTCACTGTACTAACTATCGAGTTTTTACTTGAGCTTACTAGCTAAACTTTAGAAAAAAAATTAACTACCTAGTGACTTAAATAAATTTTTTTGAATAATTCAATAAATTAAATGAAAACTTTTGAATAATTTAGTAACTATTTTGTAATTTTTTGAAGTTGAGTAACCAAAACATAAACTTATAGTTTATGAGTTTGACTGTAGTTTACCAATAGCTTAATTACGATAATAACAACCGAACTAAAACTCAATTTACGAATATTTCAATAAAAAAATTGGATAAGATAATATATTAATTTAAAGAAGTACAGCTATTAGAATAATGATGGAAAAAGAGAAGAGCACTTGGGGATTTCAAAATCTTCAGCTTTTTGGTTCTATAAACAAAAAATTCTTTTACACAAAAGCATGGTGTTCCACCCTCAACAATCCCAAAACAGATCACTTGTTTCCTTCTCAAAGCAATGCCTTCAACTCTAAACACTCTCTTTTTTCTTATTTCAATTACCTTCCTTTTCTTCCACCACCATTGTTACTCCATTGATGAACAAGGCCAAGCTTTGTTAACATGGAAGAACAGCTTAAACGCCACCAAACCTGCATTAAAATCATGGGATTCATCAGACACTACACCATGCAACTGGTTTGGTGTTCATTGCAATTCCAATGGAGATGTTGTGGAGATAAGCTTGAAATCAATGGAGTTACAAGGCTCATTGCCTTCAAATTTCCAATCTTTGAAATCCTTGAAGACCCTCATACTTTCATCAAACAATCTCAGTGGTGTGATTCCTAAAGAGTTTGGTGATTATAATGAACTCAACCTTATTGATCTTAGTGGGAATTTTCTCACTGGTGAAATCCCAACGGAAATTTGTAAGCTGAAGAAATTGAAGACCTTGGCTTTGGACAGTAACTATCTTGGAGGTAAAATCCCATCAATGATGGGTAATCTTAGTGGTCTTGTTTATTTAACGCTTTATGATAATCAACTCAATGGTGAAATACCAAAGAGTATTGGTGAATTGAAAATGCTTCAAGTGTTTAGAGGTGGTGGGAATAAGGATCTTAATGGTGAATTGCCATTAGAGATTGGGAACTGCACCAGCTTACTGATGTTAGGCCTAGCTGAAACCAGCATTACAGGCAACCTTCCTTCATCAATTGGGATGTTGAAAAGGGTCCAAACTATAGCTATTTATACATCTTTATTATCGGGTTCAATCCCTGAAGAGATTAGTAATTGTAGTGAGCTCCAAAATCTTTACTTGTATCAGAATTCTATATCTGGTTCAATCCCAAGGGGCATTGGTCAGCTTAACAAGCTTCAGAGTTTACTATTATGGCAGAACAGCTTAGTTGGTACCATCCCGGATGAGCTCGGTACCTGTTCGGAGCTGACGGTGGTCGATTTATCTGAGAATCTACTTACAGGTAGCATACCAAGAAGCATTGGGAAACTATTTAAGCTTCAAGAGCTTCAATTGAGTGTTAACCAGTTATCAGGTACAATTCCTTTGGAAATCTTGAACTGTTCGGAGTTGATTAATCTCGAGATAGATAATAATGCATTATCCGGCGAGATTCCGGTCAATATTGGCAAGCTAAAGAGTTTGTCTATATTCTTTGCTTGGCAAAATAAGTTGACCGGTAATGTTCCTGATAGTCTTTCTCAATGCAAAGATCTTCAAGCTCTTGATTTGTCTTATAATAGTCTATCAGGTTCAATCCCAAAAGACATTTTTGGGTTGAAAAACTTCACCAAGTTACTGCTGCTGGCCAACGATTTATCTGGTTTTATTCCACCGGAAATTGGAAACTGTACCAATTTGTATAGGTTGAGGTTAAACGGTAATAGACTTGCAGGGACCATTCCATCAGAGATTGGAAACCTGAAGGGCTTGAACTTTGTTGATTTAAGCGAGAATCGGTTCGTTGGAGGGATTCCTCTGTCGATATCTGGATGTCGAAACCTCGAGTTTCTTGACCTCCATTCGAATGAACTTGCAGGTTCCTTGCCAGATACTCTTCCTACAAGCCTCCAGTATGTTGACATTTCAGACAACAGTCTTACAGGTCAACTGAGTCATAGTATTGGGTCCTTGAGTGAATTGACTAAGCTTAACTTGGGAAAGAATCGACTTGCGGGTCAAATTCCGGCCGAGATATCATCTTGCAGTAAGCTCCAGTTGGTAAACCTGGGTGACAATGGTTTCTTTGGTGAACTCCCAAAGGAGCTAGGCCAGATTCCGGCACTCGAAATCTCTCTGAACCTTAGTTGGAATCGGTTTTCGGGCAAAATCCCATCCGAGTTCTCTGGTCTTACAAAGCTAGCAATACTTGACTTGTCCCATAACAAGTTCTCTGGCAAGTTAGATGTTCTTACAAGTCTTCAAAACCTTGTTTCACTTAATGTCTCCTTCAATGACTTCTCAGGTGAGTTGCCGAATTCATCTTTTTTCCGGAAACTCCCATTAAGTGACCTTGAATCAAACAAAGGCCTATATATCTCCAATGGTGTTGTATCTTCTTCTGATCTTGAACATTCGAGGCATGTTGGACCAGCAGTGAAGCTAGTGATGTCGATCCTCATAAGTGCCAGTGTGATCCTAGTACTACTTGCTATCTTCGCGTTAATCCGTGCTCGATTTTTCAACAATGGCCTTATGGAAGATTATACTTGGGAAGTGACTCTGTATCAGAAACTCGACTTCTCGATCGATGACATAGTCCACAACTTGACATCATCTAACGTGATCGGCACTGGGAGCTCCGGGGTTGTATACAGGGTAACGATTCCGAATGGCGAAACGTTGGCAGTTAAGAAAATGTGGTCATCAGAAGAGTATGGGGCCTTCACTTCTGAAATCGAGACTCTAGGCTCGATCAGGCATAGGAACATTGTAAGGCTTCTCGGTTGGGGTTCGAACACGAATTTGAAGCTACTGTTTTACAATTATCTGCCGAACGGAAGCTTGAGTTCGCTCATTCACAGTGGCGGTAAGGGAGGAGCTGATTGGGAGGCACGTTTTGACATCGTGCTAGGCATAGCACATGCCCTCGCGTATTTGCACCATGATTGTGTGCCTTCAATCTTGCATGGTGACGTTAAAGCCATGAATGTCTTATTAGGTCCTTGCTATGAGCCTTACTTGGCTGACTTTGGGTTAGCTAGAGTTTTGAATAACAATGGTGACGATAATGATAAAGTTTCAAAATCAAGTCCGAGGCCACATTTAGCTGGTTCATATGGATATATGGCTCCAGGTATTTGTTTAAATTTTTTTTTCAATTTTTTCGATCTTTTCGATTAAGCTTTAATTTTTTTTTTATATACAATGGTTACCTTTCAGAACATGCAACAATGCGACGTATTACAGAAAAAAGTGATGTCTATAGTTTTGGTGTCGTTCTATTAGAGGTGTTAACCGGAAGGCACCCACTTGACCCAACTTTACCAGGTGGTGCACACTTGGTTCAATGGGTTCGAGATCATTTGGCTAGCAAGGGAGACCCGAGTGAAATCCTAGACCCAAAGCTCAAAGGAAGGACTGATCCTGCCATGCATGAAACGTTGCAGACATTAGCTGTATCGTTCCTTTGTGTTAGCACCCGACCTGAAGATCGACCGATAATGAAAGATGTCGTTGCAATGCTCAAAGAAATCCGTCATCTTGAAGCATTAAGGTTTGAAACTGACGTTTCAAAGGGAGCCTTAACACAATCACCACCATCCAAAATAGTGGTTGCAGATGGATCATCGAACTGCTCGTTTACTTTCTCCGATGATTCGCTCCAATTTTGAAGATGGGGTTTTCGAGTTGCAGCTATGTTTGTAGATTGTAATAATTAAGTACTTAGCTTTCACCTTATGTAGAATATTAGCATATGTAACCAACAGTAAAACCAAAAACCTATTTGGTTTAATTTGAATTCGATTGTTAGTGTTGGATTTAAGCAATTAGAATTTTATTACAAGAATGAGATTCTGTGTCTCCAAACCTAGCTCAACTCACGTGGTCCCATCTTCCCTACATCACATGTCCATGTGCTGTCTGAAAATGACATTACTTTCAGCAATGCAAAAGCCTAACCTAAGTTTGGAACACTCTGTATGTCCTAATCTGCACAGCACATGCTACTAACAAACTTCAAACTCGGATATAAGAATCGAATACGGGTTATATCATATCTCATACCCGAATAAAAACGTCAAACATAAATGTCGGATATAAAGTCGAACATAAGTGGCAAGATAATTATACATCGAATATACATAGAAAAACAAAATAAGTGTCCCATAATGATATAATGCTCCAACCTGCAAAAGAATTATGATCCACAGATGTTAAAGATAATGCAGCTCCACTAGCAACGGCTACTGTCATTGTCTCAATATTTTGATGTTTTTGTCTCAAGATTTCAAAAAACAACAAACAGACAGATGAAACACATCCACTAATTGCTCAAATTCTTACAAGCTTTTTAATCAAGAATTCATCTATAAGCTAACGACACGGCTGTAAAAAAAAAATGGTCAATCTAATCAATGTCAAGACTCGAGATGGTATCAACAGGTTAGAAATGGCCTATGTTAATTGGAAATGGGTGTGAGCATCAAATACGAGTATTCAAGCATGGATTTTTTTTTTTTTTTTACAAGACATGGGTGTCAGACACGAGTACTCGGAGCAATATAGGTAATCACATCCGGATTAGAGTCTATGGGGCACTATGGTAAGGTTTATGTTAGGAGTTAAGATGAGCTGTTTATCAGGGTTGGCATTTCAAAGAAGTGATCCTATCTATATTTTCCCTGAGATACATTTCAAAATTCAAACAACGGGTATCAAAATCTAAAGTCAAAACCTGGGTGCTGAACCATAACTGAGTAGCTTTTGGTGCCTTTAGGAAGGATACTGAGATTCCAACTTCTTTAAAACAGAACCAATAACACCCCAGTTGAAACCGCGATACTGAAGCCACCGAACAATCCTTGACTTCCGTGTCTCTTTGGGAACATCTCGACCTCGAAGCCATTGCTTCGAGGCCTGAATTAATAGGTGATCCATTGAAAGCTTTGAAAAGCCAAGTCGGGATTCCTGATCATCATTTGAGTCACTATCCCGGCCCTCGAAAACTAGTTTTAACGCATTTTCTGCATCAGCTTCACTTATACCCTTCTTGAACAATGCCTGATTCAACATTTTCATGAGAATTCAAAATTTTTGCTTGAAAACAAAAAAATGCGAGAAATCAACAAGTCATTTTACTTCTTTACCTTAGTTATTTCCGTTTCTTTTATTACAAATAAAACAGTGAATGTACCTGAGAGGTCCTTGTATTCTAGGGGCCTAATCAAATTAGTCCCTCTACTATTAAGTGGATCAATTTAGTCCCTGTAATACTAAAAAGAATCAACTAAGATCAAATTGGAATAGAGTTAATATTTTATTGTTTAAAAGATATCATTTACTGTTTAATAGAGTAACTATCTTTTTAAAGTTTTTGTGGTTCTGTAAATGAAATCTTTTGTTTGGAATTGAACTGCGACTGAAACAAATAACTTTCAAGACATTTTTTTATACAGTAAATGTTAACTGTGCTACTATTTGGACTTATTTGATTCTTTTTAATAGTATAGGGACTAAATTGATCCATTTAATAATAGGACTAATTTGATCCAATCCCTATAATATAAGGACCTCCTAGGTACTTTAACCCAAATGAAACCTAGAGGCTAAATATTATGATCAATTATAAAAACAGCAAGTTCATTGTACATATAGGACTAAAATGGTCAAATTATAGTTTTGGTCTCTCTACTATATTAAAATTTAAGATCTTGTCCCTTATACTTTAATTTTGCATAATTTTGTACTCTTACTTTTGTAATATTATTAGTTAGCCCAAATTATGCCAAATAAATTTAGTACCAGGACTAAATCCCAAATTTTAGTATAGTAGAGGGATCAAAACCAACTTTCTGAGAAACTTAGTACTAGCAACCAAACAAAGCCTTATTTGTCAATATGGTTTTAACATAATTACGAAACAAAAGAAGTTACTCCAAAATTTTAATTCGAAAGAGGAGTGCTTACTTGCTTGATTCTCCTTGGTCCCCAGGTTGATGAAGACCATCTAGATCGAGAAAATGCTTCCGCATACAAACTATCATTGATCAACCCTCTACAATAGGCCAAAATAGTCGAATTAGTTGTTTAACATGCGATAAAATCAAAAGGAATATAATGTAGAAAAAGTTAACTGAATAAATTACATATAGAACCAAATACGACACCCTCGAAAAAGTCAATACGATATCTTTCCTTATAATCCACACACCTATTTTGTAAATCAGTAATCAATGTCTCGACAATATCCAGATCAAATCTCTTGCCAAGCAGTTTCTTTCTCAGTTCAACTGCGGTAAATGCTCTGCAGAAAATGAAGATTGCATTCAGTGAAGAACTAGTGAAAATGAATACACTACATAGGGTAAAAGTACCATGGAGGCCCTTATATTAGGAGTTGGATTATATTTTACCCCCTTTACTAAAAAAAATAGCAAATTAATTCCTGTACATTAAATCAAAGAGCAACTGGTCATTATTTTCATCTATTTTTATTGTTAAAAACTGACCTGACTGATGGAATAACCAGACAATTACACATGGCACACCACGTATACCTTATGCTGACGTACAAGGACCAGTTTTCAACAGTAAAAATAGATGAAAGTTTTAATAAAAGGATCGGTTTGCTCTTTGATCTAACGTACAAGGACTAATTTGCCCATTTTTTTTAATAGAGGGAGCAAAATGCAATATGACCTTTAGTAGAAGGGCCTCCATTATACTTTTAGCGCTACATAGTGAAATAATTAGTGAATTTCATATCCAAGAAATAGCGTGTTAACCTTGCTGCAAGTAATTCAATTGCCGACTTCTCAGCATCTGACATTCTCTTGCAAACTTGTAACGAATTCTTTCTGTTCATGTTTTGTCCTTGAGGCACCTCCTCAACCACCTCTACAGGTTTCACCATTATTTCATCACCTACAAATAGGAGCAATTTAATTTTCCCAAATCAATGTGTAATAACAATTTAAGCCGTATGAATCTAAAAATACTAAGAAGACTAAACTTGGTAATGTGTTTGTGTTTCCATCTTAAAGGCCATCACTAGCCCAAACTAACATATATTACCGTCTGAGCTTCTACAAATGGACATAAAAACAATTCGAGAAGAAAAAGAAAAATCATTACATCCACAAAGCCAGAAACAATAATTTTATTGATGTTCGCACGCACGAGTCAAAGTAAGCCATCAAGAAGTGCAAACTTTATTACCAATGTAAACTTATATAAACTGACATAAATACGACTCGGGAAACCATTCCATCCACAATGCTGTGAGTTTGAAACCCACAATTCTAGCGATGTTTGCATACACCAATCTCGTAAACCATCAATTCTCATGCACAAAACTTGTAAACTATATTACCAGTATAAACTTCTATACATGGACATAAATACAATCCAAAAAGACCATTACATCCGTAATGCTGTGAGTTCAAAATCAACAATTTTATCAGTGTTCACAAACAAGAGTCTCATAAACCATCAATTCCCAATAGCAATCCACTAGGATTAGACACTACAACATGTTCACTATCATTCATACCTTGTTGAACATCATCATGTAATGCAATTTTCTTGAACATTCCGCTTTGTGTTTGTGACTTTTTATCAATAACACTGTCTTCATTGTTTGTAAACTTTCTACCAAATACATTCGAAGCAGCGCTTTTACGAGATTCATTCTTACTCAAACCCTTTGAATGTGAAGAAGTTTCGGGCTCTTCAGTTTCCAAAGATTTCTTTGGTATATACCTTACTGGAACTGATGAACTATATTCCTTCTCTTTCAAACAAAAGATTGCCTTGTTGCCATTCACCCTGAAAAGTCAAAGCTTTAGAACTAGGCAAGTCGGGTCAATCTAGATTGGGCCAAATCGAGTTTTAATATTTTCGGATCATTTCAGTTTGAGTCAGTTTAAGTTATTCGAGTTTTTGGGTTGGGTCATCACGGTTGGGATTATTTCGGGTTCAGGCGACTTCGGATTACACTGACGTTTAATGATCAAATTGGATTAGGTCAACTTAGGGTTCGGATTGATCAAACGTGAAACAGGTGAATCAAAGTACCAATTTTCCTTCACTCACTTTCATTTTCCTACGAAACAAACAGAGAATAGAAAAATAAAAAAAAAAAACCAAAATTTGGAGTGAGAGAGCTTACCAGGGAAAGGAGAAAACTCGAAACTGAAGTGTGGATGAGATTTTGAAGCTAAAATTACCCGCAAAAATCGACATTTTGAGAATCTTCAATTTCAAGTTCAGAGATTTTAGTTCTGTTAAAACTTTAAAATACCTAACCTGAAGTTTGTGTCCGAACGACAGCGAACTGACTGGTAATTTAAACGCGCCCATTTTTATCAACTACGCCTATTATTGGTAAATTTATGATTTGGTTATAAAACTTTAAAAAGTTATAAAATAGTCTCTAAATTATTCACTCGACTATTAAAATTATTGTTGTATTGCCTTTTTTATTCCTATCGTCAGCAATAATCGAAAGCTCTTATTTCCTTTTGTTTTACAATTCATTTTCTATTATGAAACAATTTTAAACATCAATAATCTTTAGACCAAAAGCCAACAACTTTCTTCTTTTATTTTGATACTAACCATCAAAGCAATATAAATCTAACCTGCCAATTCTCGTGGGAAATTCATTGGGTATTTGTTTGTGAAGTAATTGCAAGTAAAGTCATTCATTGTTTTGGATGTTTGTAATTGGGTCCTTGAAGTCCAGTTTTCAATTTTGATAATTTGTCTATTGCTACCAGTTTCGTTCAATCATGTTTTAAAGAGATAATTTATTATTAGTATTTGTTTTATTCATTTATTATTGACTATTACCCTTAATCTGAACGAGAATGTATTGTATAAAATTATGATTATACGTCATCCCTATCACTTTCAAATAGTAGAATAACAAATTTATAGAAAAAATATGAAATCATAGTTTGATACGATCCCTTCTCTAACCTGAACAAAAACAGAGGACTTATAGTGATATATATTTGTAGTAAAACACTATATTGATGCTACAAATGTTTATGCTTTTTCTAGATAGCATGTTATTTGTAAGATATAGAGATCACAGTGCCATACAATAAACTGAAAATAGAACAACAAGGATGTTTAATTTCATGTCTCTGAAACTGTTATCTGCTTTATTAACCCATTGAAAGAACTTGTAGAACCGTCTTCCATAAGACAAAGAGCAGCTTTCTTCTTCAAATCCATAGCTCTCTTTCTGATATCCTTTCCTTCCATATCCACCATTAGTCTTTTTATTGTTCTTTCTATATTCCCTCTTTCTAGATTCTGCAATTCCAGGCCTATTTTCCAAACATTACATATGTAACTTGTGTTCAAGAGTTGGTCGCCAAAGAAAGGTCTGCATAGCATTGGTACCCCTTCACAAATGCTCTCAATGGTTGAATTCCACCCACAGTGGCTCCAAAATCCACCCACTGCACCATGAGCCAACACTTCCTTTTGAGGTGCCCATTTCACAATGCAACCTCTTTCTCCCACACTCTCCTCAAACCCATTTGGCAAAGATTCAATCCATTCTGAGCCACAAACCATACCAGGTCTAACCACCCACAGGAAGGGTTGTTTACTGTTGGATAATCCCCAAGCTGTCTCAATTAGTTCTTGCTTATCAATGTTGGCAATGCTACCAAAGCTCACATAGATGACAGATTTGGGGGCTTGTTTATTAAGCCAAGAGATGCATTTATCATCTTCAGTCAATAATGAGCCGCAAATGGCTGGAGCTAATTTGTGTAATGGTCCTACAATGAAAATTGGAGTAGGAAAGTATTGTCTTACCTTTGACAGTGCTTCTAGTTCCAAAAATTCCATTGAGTTCACAATTATAGCTGATGAGAACTTCATCGCATTTGTGAATGCAGCTCTCACCTCCATGATCGCTTGAGTCGGATTCTGTACTATTAATGCTCGTAAGCGTTGAAGCTGCAGAGCTTGAAGCTCTGGTGATTCAATTCCAGACATTAATTCTGCAACACAAATTTAACCCAGACCAAAATTACGTATGATCATCATGTATACAACTTGTTGCAACCAAATATTAAAGTGGTATGTATACCTTTCTCACCAAGTTGAGGAAGTACCGGAAATAATAGCAATGTTGTAGCCGAACCTGTACGCAAAGTTATCCCGGGTAGCCCCAGATCGTTGACTATAGTTTGAGCACAAAACATGAGTGTATCATAGATGACTGCAGCAATATGGTGATGAGAGTGCAAAATGTTTTCGAGGCATTTTTTTAATGGTGCTGCACAGTTTTTGTTGAGACTCTGCACGGAACCTGCAGCATCTACAGTTGACACTAGAGATTTTTTGAGCTTATCTGCAAGGTCTTCATCTGAGAGTTGAGATTCCTTGATCTTATCTGGTATGGGTACGAAGGTGAATTCGGGGTGGTTTGAAGGGTTAAGAGAGTTCAATTCAGGGTGAACTATAGTAATTGAGAAGCCCTTTGAGTGCAAGATAGTAGCCAGCTGGAGCATGGGAGTTAAGTGGCCTTGGAAGGGTGACATAACAAGCACCAAATGACCGGATTTCTGTTGTTTCTCCATTTTTGTTCTCTCTTTCTCTGGACTTACTGGTGGAAGACTCGAAGGCTAATGGGATCAATAAATAACAAGAAATTAGATATTAAAAACTAATTTTTCCTATATTGGTTTGCTTCTGGAAAAAGTGTCAATCAGCACATCAAATTTGACCCTTGCTCTTTTCAAAAAAGGCCTGCTTTAGTCTTTGTTTGAGTGGAAAATAAACCCAGCATTCGTATGATACGTCCAAAATCAACCCCACATCAATTCTATTAAAAAATTTATGAAAATATTTTTATAAATTTTTTATTTTTAAATCAAAACTTTATTTTAATATAATATTTATATTTTAATTTTGTTATTCTGTTATATATATTGATAATATTATTGATTGAGTTCGTATTACAAGTAAACTTGTTTATGGGTCGGGCCGGGTTGTCTACCTAAAAAATGGAAGGATTTAATTCTAAACTAATTTTGGTGCAATTAGAATTTTTGATATGATATATTAACGTCTTTAAATTTTATTTTACTCACTATTTAATTTATTTAAATTTAATTATAAAATATAAAAAATTATATTTAAATAATAGAATGAATAATCAAGTTGTTTTAAATTAAAGAACAAACAATATCTAAGTTTTGACCCAATTCATTAACAAAAATTATAGATAAGATAAAATAATCATTGAAAATTTGTGTCACTTTGGATTTTTATTTTATTTAAATTATCAGTGATTTTATGTTCAACATATTTTTAGACATAATCGAGATATGATCTTCTAAATATATATACATATAAAACTTAAAGGTACACTCTTTAGGTTTATATTGAGTTCACCTACAAATCCGGACAACATAGATGTAACATACAATTACCAAACTAGACCAAATCAAAACAAATGTTTATAGTTTCCACCGTGAAAGAGAATGATGCCTACTCAGTTTTCCAAGCATATAAAACATAACAAAACTTTGGAACATTTATGTTGCAATCATCATCACTGTTTATGATAGAATTCGAACCTGGTTCACCTGGTATGAAAATAAATAATCCATGGCTTGAACTGGATTTATTATATAACCAGTCATGTACATCCCAGAAAACTTGTATGGATGTTTTGTTAACTGTGACTATTTCATTTCCTCTGAACCTCCAATGAAGGTTCATAACTCGAATAATGGTGGTACCGTCTATGGTAACCCACATTTCGGGATCATCGGGATCGGATAGACAGTTCTCGATTATAATGTCGTGTTCTTGTATCCCTTCACCTAGTTTGGTCTTGGAACAAAAGAGTCTTTTCCCACAAATATGCTCTTGCTTGCACAACAAGGTAGGGTCTATCAAGGAAAGTTTTTTCTTGGTTCTTTTTAAAGCATCTTTTGTCATGTCACCTATAACTAATACCACTTTTTCATCACACACCATTGCTACATAATAGTCTGAGCAAGGCTCGGGGCTAGCATTGAACTTCGTTTCTCGAAAATCCCAGTAAATATCGACCCTTTCGCCATCTATTTCGATGTTTTTCAGACCTTTTTTTCCCCAAAATTGCCATCCATTTAAATCAATCTTGCAGGTATTATGGCTTTGATCATCACAAGGACTTTCTACACTTATAGTAAACGAATGGCTAACTGGGCTTTTGCACCATTTAGCCGTTACTTTGCGGTACAAGTCCCCAATATTGGCACCGTAGATAGAGGTGACTGAACATTGTGCAGCATTATCCGTTGTTACCTGATTCTCCTTCTGTTTCCCCGTTGATGGCGGTGGCCTTGGAATATTAGGTAATGCAGCTCCCTCGAGATTTTTTAACATTGTTGAGGCCCTTGGGACAATAGTGTTTCAAACTTGCAGCTGTTACCAAATGCTCTGGCTATATCCGATATGATCCAAATCTACTTTCTTTTCTGCATGAAGTGGATGAGACATTAGCCTCAAATGTTGCATGAATGTAAGATTTGCATCTAAAATAAGCTATTCTGAGAAAGCTGAAAGCCTGAAACTGACCATATACTAGTAGATAATATATTGAAACCGGTACGTATTAGTGGAATGAAAATTTGCAGATATATGAGTTGAAGAAATGGTTCCATGCTAATGGTTTCGGAGTTAGTAACAATGGAAGTTTAACTTTGCAAATTTTACATCTAAACTGAGGTTGTCAATGTTTATCAATCTTAAACAGAAAATTTTCTGGTTTTTCTCTACCATTACTATTTATAGACCTTTGAACAAGTTTTTTAAAAGCCATCTAAATCAATGTCTAAATTTAGGCAATACTTAAAAACAGTAGTGTACAAGATTGTCTGCAAAAAAACAATGGATGAAAAATAAGTTATCTGGTATTTGGTTTGAAAAACATATGGATGCAATTATTCACTCATAACCGAGTCCGGTTAACATTTTATTCATATAACTTGTGTTTGAAGGTATCCTTGATTATATTTAATGAAATATAGACCTTCTCTCAAGTAAAACAAATCATATATAGATATGTATGTTTTTAAGTGTACATATAATCAGCTTCAATGACATATCTTGATCAGCAAATGCAACCTGGAATTTGGAAACACCAACCTCAGTACTTACTGTACAAAACCTTTAAAAATATATCGAAGTCCAAGAATTTAATTCCCCTATATACTGTAGTATCATCAAGGCAAAACCAAAAATTTCCCACGAGGTGATGACCGGCTCCTTCGAAATTCAGGCATCAAAGTTTTACTTCCATCCTTTGCTTGTCGGTTTTTCTCTCCCAAAAAAGGTTCTACTGCTTGCACTGAGCCCCTGCACATGGTAATACAATGTACGTTATGACTAAATTGATGGTATATCATAACTTACAAATGGAAATTGGTAAAAGAACGCATTGAAAGTACACCTTGGTTCAACATTCTGTGAATTCCTGGTGATGTTCTGTCGAAACCTCTTCGTCTTCAACGCGCTGGATGTAAGAGAGCCAATGAGTGTATTCTCATTTTCTGTCTCGGAGAAGTCGCTTTTTCGAGGCTCCTCTATTTTCTCACCTGTATCTATTTCAGAAAGCAATGTGACTGCTGCATCGGTTTTATGAAGTCTTGTAGGCAGTTGGTGCTTCATTTTAGCTTTGCTCTCAGCCTTGCTTTTCCTAATTCCACCTTGTCTAACATTAAGGGCTTGCCTAAACTGCTCTTCTTCGTGTTCCTGATGCAGTTTCTTCATGCTAAGTTTATCAGAGATGCTATCTTGTTTGGAAATCTCTTGAGAACTTACATGAACCCTGGAGGAGTTGCTATCTGCTGATGGGGTCACGGTTGTACTGGCTAAGGATTTGTTAACCGGTACTCTAGCCGGAAATGGTACTTTTGAGACTGGTTGATTTTCAACTGTGTCAGCCTTGATCCTGCTTCTAATTAAGGCTCCTCTATCAGTGGATAAGGACCTCCGAACAGGAGGAGACGGTGACCTTGCATTTACTACACTCGGTAATCTCTCTTCAGCTAGAATAGGCATCTTAGGAAACGTCTCCTTGTCTGCAAACACGGATGGAAATCTTGACCTCCTTTGCTTACCCAAAGAACAGCTTCTAGCCTGAAAAGGATCCAATATAGCCATAAAATAGATGTAAACAGTTTCATTATTCAACAAACTCCAGTCGAACTTTGAATGTCCAATATTTCTTCAGTTACCTCTGTGATTCTATTATCATCACCACGTCTCGGAGATGATTCAGGCTTACGTCTTGGAATATGGAAAGGTGAAACCGCTCTTGCTCGTTGAGATTCAGTCGCGCTTCGAGCATTTCCACCTTTCAGTTGTTCTACTTCTGCTTCTTTCTTTTCCAATGCAAGTTTAAGATTTGATATCTATAACAATTAAATAAGGTATAAGACAATTTTGCATCCAAACTATATATAACAATGGCACTTAAAAATTTTAATAACTTGCCTCTTCTTTAAGTTCTCGGATTTCACTGGTTTCCTTGTTCGATTTAGCTGCCCCGAGTTCTATGGAAGCAACCCTCTCAGCAAACTTCAGTGTGCTTACTGTCTCTCCAATGGAATTGACTTCAGGACTTATGTGTACAAACATTAATGTTTTAGCTTGACCACCTATCACACAAAAAGAAGATATGAACAACTAAAGAACATAAATTGAAACATATGTATATATATGTGTGTATATATATACCTAAAGAATATTGTAATACTTGAGTAAGCTTGCTATTTCTGTAAGGAATATGTGCACTCTTTTGTGCAAGTGCTGAGATGACATCTCCTAGTGCCGAGAGTGATTTATTTATGTGTTGAGCTTCCTTCAATCTGTCACCTACTGCCTCAGACTTATCCACTCTCTCGCTCCCAGCCAAATCCACCAAATGCAGGCAACCTTTGAGAATAGATCCAGAAACCAACTCTTTACCATACACATGAATAGTCAAAACACTGTGAGAACGGCTACTTCGCTCGTTTAAAGCCGTAGCACCTACAGCACGATTCTTTTGACCTGTTCTCATCAGTTCAAGAACATCTTGAGTACTTGAAACTGGAACCCAACTTGCATCAGGCACATTTAGGCCATTCAACTGAGAATTGTTCCGAATATCCAATGTATGGGTTGTTAAGGTGAACCGTGTGCCAGATTCAATAAAGTTATACAGTTCAACTATATAAACAAGAAGTAAATGTGAAAGGATATCTTCTATTCGAGCCATCCATGACTAATAAATCTCTCACTTGTTCATTGTATATTTCAATCATTTGCACACCAACTTCATATTTAACAAAATCTGCTCTCTCCTTGGATATTTGAAACAGGTCATTTAGAGCACGGTAGTTTACACCCCACGTTTGCTCGGTAGTCAAATCCGGTCCACTCTACAAAGAACAAAGAAAATGAATTGCAATTAAAGCTAGATGAAAGGAAAGAAGACTGTGTGCAGTTGGATACACAAGTACGGTTGACGAATATACCATTGTATATGTCTTTCCTGAGCCAGTTTGTCCGTATGCAAAGATGCAAACGTTAAAGCCGTCTAATACAGATCTGACCAGCGATTGAGTGTCGACATATATTTGTTCTGAGAATAATGCCATCACGATATGAATGTAAGAAGAAAGACGTGATGGATAACAAAGACTTAACCATATTGTATAGGAAAATACCTTGTGAGATGGTTGGTCCAAACACTTTGTTAAAAGAGAATACTTTTCTTGCATCTTTGCCCTGCTTTAAAGGATTGACAATCATGATGTTTCCATTTTCTCCTATGTAATCCACAGTTGATTGTCCGTTTGTTTGGCCTTGCAAAAAGGGCCTCACTCGACAGTAAACTCGTATCGTTCCTGTTTGAACATCATAAAAAGGATTTAAGTCAATAACCATTCATAACAAGAATAGATTCAGCTCATGTATCCAACATCGATGCAAACCTTTGAGGTCTTGGACTTGATTGTAAAGCATACGATTTTCTTCTAATACCTTGTGATAAGAAGAGGATGCCACTTCGAGACCCTTGATATGATGCACTAAAAAAGGAAAAATATACAGTTTCATAATTTTATTCAAAAACATGTTAAAATGAATATGTAATGTCTTTGGTTGTAAGATTCTTACCTAGTCTCTTAAGTTCTTCCTCCCAATTTGAATGAATCTGTTTGACTTCAAGCTTTGTTTGTTGAAAATCTAACTTGATGTCCTAAAATGATATAAAACATAAGGCAACAGGATGTCAGTTGTCTAAGGTATGTTTAGAAGTATTCACGAGCTAATGAATGATAGCAGATCAGTTACTAAGGGAAAAAAGTTTCTAACCTGTATTTCTCTCTGCTGAAGATCAAGAAGGTCTGCATTAACAGCAGAATGACTAACGCTATGGCGAACAATGTCTCGTTTCCCACCACAGATGCAGAACTTGGAGACATCATTTGATGCCAGGCTAGTCTTTTGACCGAGATATAGTGAGATGGCTTCTATAAAATTGGATTTCGATAGAGAATTCATGTCAGCTTTCAAGAGTTTCTTCAGAAACAGCCCAAGCTGGAAAAGAAGCAACAAAAGAAACTATTAGATCATTTCAGCTCAGGGAGAATGAAAATAAGGTATTTGTCTTGTAACTAAAAGCATAGTTACTTGCTTTCCAAGGCATAAATACTAATCGGGACAGTGGCATACTGGCAGTTTAAGTTCGTATTACCTGTGTTCCTTGGTAAACAAGCAATGTTGAGAAGTCCTTCACGATCTTACTGATTAATGTATCTACTAACTGCAAATTTGATCAATAAATCATACCGGACTACATGATAAAACAAAGAACCGACTCGGTTTAGACAGATCGATAATTTGGCAAGGATCTTACCTACCATTGCATTCAAGGGGAATTCTTCAATCCCATTGCTGTCTCTAAGGTAAGCTTGTAGAAGCCAAAGACCAAAGCGATCAAAAAGAAAAGCTAGAGCATTGGCAGTTTTGGACTCCTCAATTGTGACTTCATTAGAGAGATGGAGAAACTCCAATAATTGTTCATATTGCGATGATTCTGACCCATCCAGAGAATCATCGGCACTTTCACTTCCAATCAAGGAAGGTAGTGACCCTTTTGGGAAGGCCGTAATCTTTACAGTTCCTCCATATCTCCAAACTCCAATTCCTCCTGCTTGCTTCCATTCATAATATCCTTTCAGACATAGAATGCAGTCCACAACTTTAGTCATTGAACCACCCTGAAGATTCAAGTTTTC
This sequence comes from Gossypium arboreum, assembly GCF_025698485.1. NCBI lineage: Eukaryota > Viridiplantae > Streptophyta > Magnoliopsida > Malvales > Malvaceae > Gossypium > Gossypium arboreum. The sequence goes on from NC_069074.1 coordinate 92,799,401, forward strand.
TATATTCATTAAACAGCATACTTGAAGCAAATAGAACCATCAAGATAACAATGCAGAAAGCCGGGAAATTTCGAATCAATCAGAAAAAACATGCTTCTTAAAGAAATAATTGATGGAGCTTGAACTACTTGGATTGCAAAGTAGACCAGGTAGAGAAGTATGCTACGAAGGCTGAAGGACTGAAAGCAGTACATAAGTTTAATACATATCTAAGTTCTAATTTCAAACCTTTTCAACATCAGAAGCTTCAAAGGTCAAGAGCTGCATATCTTTCACAGCTACCAAGAAATTCCTCATGTTTTCAAAATACTGAATAGCAGATTGTGCTGCTCCTTCTGTTGACTGGTCTGGGATTATTGGATTTTCCACTATCTGTATACAAACAAGTTTCATAATCAGAAGCAGTTCAATTTTTTATTTCGAACAATGATAGAACATAATAAAGTTTGTGAAAGAAATGTGACAGCGTTCCATTTGAGAACCTTAAGAACAGCTCCAGGATTGACTTTGTTAAGGACATTGCAAAGGATGAGCCCATTTCGAAGTGCAAGGCAAAATTCTTCTTCAGAGGGTTCTTTGGGCAGGGTTTCTGATGCACCTTGGTCCATCTGTCTCAACCATTCTGCTGCTTGGTACCTCCTTGAAGCTGATTGACATAAAGGATTAATGCAGTTAGTTTTTTTCCTCTGTTACTGGGTCTCAGGTTTGAGTATCCTATACTGATATGTGTCTAACAAGGGTATGTCAGTTTTTTCTATGTGTTTGGAGGATCTTTAAAGCTCATATCCTCATATGTATGTGTTAGATAGGAATATCAGGTATGGATACTAAAAAAACAATGAAGAGCCAGAGAACATAAGTTTTTAGACTCCAAATTTCATTAATCTCCCACAAGCAATATGATCCTAAACCCTAATCACAATTTGGAACAACAATTAAAATACTTTGAGCTATTGCTCCTTTGTTATAGCCTTAAAAGTATTAGAACAATGTGATCCTATGTTACTCGGTCTCGAGAGTATGTGCCCGAACATGGATATGTTTAGAATTTTCCAAGTTGTTTCCATGTATTTAGAGGATCATGAAGACTCATATTTCAAAAACTTTTTTGAAAGTGTTACAAATACAATCAAAGTATCAAAACAAATATATGTCCGAAGAACCATAAGTATCAAACTATTACAACTCGGATTGTCTGACAAATCACAAAGTAGAACCAAACTATTACAACACAACTAGAATAAGAACTGGTACAGTTCAGATTAAAGCCAACAAACTAGACTAACTAGACTAGAACTCGCATATGGAAACTGCACGTGATGGGACTTGGAGACCCACTCATATAATTGCACATGACGGATCTCGAACCTAAATGCACAAGACCCAAAGCCTCCGCCTTTGCCAACCGAGCCATGGCCTCATTGGCAAGATCTTAAAAACTAAACTCTACTCATCTATCATTTCATCTGTAAAATATCATATTATTAACATCAAATACTTCACATGCACTTCTCAATTTACCCTTTGTTCCTTTTGTTTTTACCATCATAATTTTTATTAACTGCTTAATTGATGCTCATCATCTATTTAGCCCCAAAAATAAGGAAAAGAAAAAGATGAAAAAGAGAAAGAGACACACTGATAATAATGAGTTGGAATGTCCCAATACCCTACACCAAAACTAAAGTAACATGCAGAAGTGGGTTTTCTTTTATTTTTTACAAAAGATTTTTAAAAACAAGATCCTAGTTCAAGGATAAGGAAAGGGTTAAAACCACTGAAAAATTCTAACTTCAAACATGTTAGAATGTCACTATTGAACCTAAAACTTTAAGACAATACCTTCATGCAACCCCTTTTCTACTTAAAAATTAAATATACACCTAAAAATCCAATTGATGTGGGTCTAAATCAGCACTATGATGGTATCAACAAGTAATAATACTAATGATAATACCAGAAGCAACTTTCTCAGAGAAAGATATATATTATATATGGATGGATGGAATGCATGGATGGATGTGTGTGTATATGTAGAATATACCTGCTTCTTCAGCTTTTCTTTGAGCTAATTCATTTTCATTGAAGACATCATCAGTGTTTGAAGGCTCAACATTGTTAGAGAGTAAAGCCTTTAAACCTTTGAGATTCTTGGAAGGAGAAGTGAAAATTGAATTAGAGTTGATTAGCTGAGGCATTTTATCAGTCACTTTTTCCCCCAAGAAGAGTTCTTGTGAAAGATTTTGATCACTGGACAAAAAAAAAAAGAAAAAGAAACAACAATGTTGGTAAACAACTTAAAAGATGGTAAGAAAAAAAAATGGAAGAAACCATTTTTCTTAAGTTCTGCTAATAATATATGCTTCAAAGAAAACAAGCAGTTTCAGACAAGACACATAAGAAAGAACACTAACCCTTTGGGAGGTACTGAAACAATGGCAGAAACCCAGAAATCTTGGAGAGAATCACAAGTTGAAGGGTTGAAGCTAATTAGTTTAATTACTTTGAACGATCCAATATATAATATTTTATATATAGATATAGATATAGATATAGATATCTGACAACTGATATATGTATGTATGTGAGGGAGAGTGGAAAAGAACAGAGAGAACAAAGAAAAGAACTCCTCAAATTCAAAGTTCAAACGTTGGTGTCTTCATTTTATTAAAGACGACAAAAAGAAGATTGAATATATATATATATATATATATATATATATATGGTGTTTGTTTAATGTTTTGTGATTATTTAAGCATGTATCAACACCGTTGATTACATTTCTTGATTAATGTTTTGTGATGATTAAGTTTGCCATTGATTTCAAAGCATGAAACAGTAATCCATACAGATGCCAACGTGCATTCAACAAACATAGCTATATGTATTGGATTTAGAAACATCACAAATATTGGACCCTTTAATTTTCTGGATCAAAGGATTATATTTATTTTTGTGAACCAAAAATGTATCCCATAATTTAATTTGGTCATGATATCTCACCACTACTATTTACATTTTTAAAATTTCTAGTCAACAATATAGGGACATCCATAGGGTTTTGGTGAAGAATAACTGAGAGTAGGTGAGAAATGTGAGAAGATTCACCTGAGAATATTAAAATCACCATCACTCATTTCATTTAAGGATAAATTACACTCATTGTCTCTAATTATTATTAATTTTTCATTTTAGTCACTCAATTTCAAAAAGTTTCTTTTATGGAACTGTCAAATACCTTTTATTTAAAAAGTTACAAAATAGTCAAAAGTTTTCATTTAAGTCACTGAATTATTGAAATTGCCAATGTATGACTAATCGAAAGCTCTCATTCTCATTATCTTTTATAGTTCAATATTTTTTCATGAAACTGTTTTGAGCATTTAGATTTTCTTCTCCGATATCTGATGTTAATCGTCAAATACTCTTTATTTAAAAACACCGTACTTTTTCAACTTTTTGAATTGTTTAGAATATTGTATACTGTTGGCCCCAATCTCAAGTATACGTTGGGAAATGAATTTTTAATTTAATTTTATTGTATGCTTTTGGTTGATTTGAAATGAAGAAGAGGCAAATAAAAATATAAAAAAGTAGGGTAAGGTCCAATTTGGAACGTTGGATCCCTCAATTCAAATGATTGCAGAGGGCTTAGCTTTTGTACATTTTGTATCCCCCATTAAAACGTTGGGTCCCTTTGCTTCTCTCATTACCTCTTTACTTTCTGTTTTTTTCTTTGTTTTTGGCTATATATATATAGTTAAAGAAGATCAAAGGTGGGGATGAAATTGAATACAACAAAAACTTGTTTTATAAGCAAGTACAATCAACCCAAAGGAATCAGGGGTTAAAATTTTATGTTGGTATTTAAGGGTGAGGTTAGAATGAATTTTTTTGAACGTCGGGATTAGGTTATATTTTTAGAATTTTTAGAAGGATTAAATCAAAATTTTATTATTTTTAGGACTAAATTATAATTTTATTATGGACTAACTTATAAATTTATAGATTTTGAGGGATTGGCACCTCAAAATCTAAGGTTTGAATACTGATTTTAACATCCCATTAACTTTGATTGTACCAAAAAAAAAATTCAAAATGGTCAAAATAAACATAAATGCAGTTGAGGTAGGTTGATTGAATCAATTTGAATAATTTTAGGTTTGGATTTGAACTATTCTGAGTTCGAAATATTTACGTTTGTTAATTGAGTTTTTCATGTCGAGTTATTTTGGGTTCAGGCAACAATTTTGAGTTTAAATTTAATGAATTTAGGATATTAATTTTCTATAATTAAATTGAGTTGGATCGAACTTGAATTGGAATTGATTAAGTTGAATTTTCGAGTTTAAATTATTTTTTGGATCGAAATTAGTAATTTTTTTAAAAAGAATAGAATAAATATAAAAAGATGAAATAATGATGATCCAAACTTTGTGCTTCAAACATGAGTGACACAATAGCCGGTTGACCCGGTTCTCCAATCAACCGTTCTATTCTTTGTGATTCATAGACAATAACCCAACACAAAAACTATTACTACTAACTTCTTCAATTAATGCTCCAAAATCTCTTTCATCAAACACTATATATATATATATATATATATTCTTTTAGCTTCTCTTGTCTGCCATTGTAACATTCATGTGTTTATGCTCAAATTTATTACAACATTTGATAACCCAAAGAAGTGGATTATCTCTGTAGCATTTTGGGTTACTTTTTATATAATTAGATTGAGTATTAGTTCGATTAGTATACGTAGGTTCGAGTGTGTTGAAACGTATTATCCTCTTATTTATGAGTTGGGGAGAGACTATAGATAATTTTAGACATTGTGTTAAGAAGAGTAGATTTGATCAGAACATATGTCCCTTTTTACTCAAAAAATGGGTAAATTAGCTTATGTATGTTAGATCAAAGAACAAATTGATCATTTCTGTTAAAAATTTCATCAATTTCTACTATTAAAAATTGACGCAGCTGACTGAATAACTAAACAATTACACGAGGTGTGCCACGTGTACCTTATTTTAGTGTATAGCGACTAGTTTTTAACAGTAAAAATGGATGAATTGTTAATAGAATTAATTCTATTAATTACTCGATTTCGAACTGAATAAACCGACAACCGAAATTTTAAAAAACTATTAACCAACCACCAACCGATTAACCAAATTAAATCAGTTCGATGAATTAATTCAATTCTAAATGTGCGTAATTTATAAAAATTAAATATTGCATTATTTTTCATATATTTTTTTTGAAAGAAAAAAGCATGATGGTTTGGGGTCCTCCATTATTCACGCATGACATATATTCTTTTCTATTGGTATTGGTAACATTAATGTTTATATAACTCTAAATTATTTTCTTCATAATTCATGTAATAATTAGATTTTTTAAGATTGATTAGTAGCATGACAAATGTGCAATGTTGTCCTTGATTGTGTTGCCAATGATAGATGATCTTGGGATTAGCTTAGGAAATTGTTTTAGGGCTAGAAATAAATAATTAGACTACAATTGTTTTAGGGATTATTTTAATTTATATATAAAATTTTAATCCCGATTAAAATGGTATTAGTTAAATTTATTAAGTTATTTTATTTTTAAAGTATGATGTAGCAAATTGCTATTTTTACGTGCTAATTACAAAAAGAAAAAAAGCTAGTTAAAGGATTTATCGACTATCACTTATGTCAAGATTAAAATTTTAAAATTTGAGAAGTACAGGGCTAAGAATGATCCAATTAAAAGGTATGAATTAAATCTAAAACTTTACATATAGTATAAGACTAATAACAAAATTTAACCAAGCATATTTAACTATTACTATTCGGGTCAAGACTGAAACTGTAAAATTTAAAAAAATATAGAGTCTAAAATTGACCAAATTAAAATAAATGGACTAAATCTATAATTTATATAAAGTGTAAAGACTAATAGCAAAATTTAACATGAAATTTTACGTTTTCCAACCAAATATAAAAATGTGGAGAAAAAAATTGTTTTAAAAAATGGACCAAAACTAGAAAGTTCCATTATTAGAAAGATATTCAAAGTCGACTTGCTTAATAGCTCAAGTAGCTTAAGCTTGAGAATGACTAAATCGAATTTGTATTTTTTTAAAAAAAATCAAATTATAATAGCTTGGAAGCATATATATATATATCTACGCAAAACCTTAAAAGATGAAATCTGATAAATTTCAGCTTCGAATCTACAATTATTCCCCTACCTCAATACAATCTCTTGCGAAAAAAATAGACTTAATTCATGATTTGACCTCTAAACTATACTCGTTTTTCATTTTGGTATCTGAATTTTTATTAGTCACACTTTAGTATCTAAACTATCATTTCCGTCCCAATTTAGCTAAAAAAAAAAAAAAGGAGTTTCTAACAAGAATGTGACATGTGCCACATTCTTATTAGACATCTGTAATATTTATGGTAAAATTAGATGAAAATGATAGTTTAAGTACAAAATTAAGATAACAAAATTTATGTACCAAATTGGGACACTGATAAAACTCAAAAGCCAAATAGTAAATAAATCCATAAAAAAATGTAATAATGTCTGTTTCCTTATACTTTGGGCAATTTATTGTGAGGAGCTTAGCCCAATCAACACTAAAAAAGGGGCTTAAATAAAATCATAGCTTAATGTAATGGTTCCAAAGTGGGCTAATTCTTTGCTCAATTAACAAGATCAATAGATTTAGATCTCACCATTCGGATATTTGTAATTCTTTTTTATCATTTATATCTGTTTTACGGTTTATATTCGAGATTTATAATTATTTTTCTTAATAATGTCGTCTTTAAAATTCAAAAATATGTTCATGAATGAAGCCATAAATTTTCTTTGGAGGAAGCATTTTTGAGAGAGCTAAAACTGTAATTTCGTCATTGTATTAATGTAAAATTTTACAACTTCAAGAGATTAAACTATAATTTTTTTTTGTTTTTCAAGGACATAATTTAATTTTATATTTTAAGAGGGCCTAAAATAAAATTTTACCATTAAATTAATTAAATTTTTACAAATATTCAAAGGAATAAAGGGACAATTTTTATTTTTGGGAAGCCAAGGTCCCTGCCTAACTCTCTAGCTTCACCCTGCATGCGACCTTTGTTTGAAAGTGTAATTGGATTAGTGGATCAAGAGTTGTCATGCTATAAATTTTAATTTAAAATGCAGAAAATTATTTCTTGAGTTATTAACTTAATGGTTAAGGGAAAGTAAGGAGATGGTGTAATTGGCTTAGAAACCCGAGTTTGATTTCCCTCGCTCATAATTCTTTCTTTTATTCTAGCTTTTTTCCATTCACTCCTAATCAAATTGTCGTATTTCAATCTGATTCAAACACAAAAATCTAATTAATTTAGATAATTAAAAGTTTAATCTTAATTATCAAAAAAGGGTTATCAGTTTTTTTTTAAAATAATCAAACAAACAAAGCCTATTTTATTGAATTTTCTTTCATTTTTTTCTCTTCTTCCCTAGCCATCCCACTCTTCTCTTCTTTCTCTCATATTTTTCTCCCTTTTCCTCTTTGTGCGGTGTCGTTTTGCTTCTTTTTCTCCTTTTCTCCTCTCCATTTGTTGTCGATTTTTGTTGCTATTTTTGCAGCCAATTTATTGCTATTTCCAGCCTCCAAAATCATTCTGTTTTTGCCAAAAATTCCTTTTCTATGCCGCCCTGATCAGCTCTTTTTTGCCGTCGCCTGTAGTGGTTTGCCGCCTTTGATCACCACTTTTGGGGCTGCCATTTTTTCCTTCTTTTGCTGCACTATTTGATACCTTATTCCATCACTTATTCCTTGTTTAGAACAACTCCAAAATTTGTCAATTGAGTGTGCATTCGATCTCTTGTAGGTCGCTGATTTAGATCTAGGAAACAAAAAGTGTAAGTGCGGATTATTTCATTTAAAATTTGCTATTATGGGTCGATTGTTCTAGGGCCTTAGATTGATTTTTACCTACTGACTTTACACTCCAATTCAGCAGTGAAGTTAGATCTTATTCGCACTCTCGCTAGGTGTTGTTTCAGTGTAAGCTAGGTGTTGTTTCAGTGTAAGACTGATCGTTTTTGCGAATCTGAAAATTCATTATTGAAATATTAATTTGGTTGAACCCTTAGAGGTGTTTTAAGGCTGGTCTTAAGTGTAAAATTAATGTTTTAATGTTACTTTTATGTTGTTTTTAGAACAACAATCGTTTAAGGTTTAAGGTATGAAAATGCGGATTTTACGGCGTAGTGCTGCGAGTTGTGAAATTAAGATATGGTTCCTAACTTTGCATAATTGATTGCAAATTGATAATTTAAAATATAATTTGATAAAAAAAAATGCTTGCTGGTCGAGCATGGCCAAATGGCCTAAAAGAAATAAAATGTGTCAAGCAATGTATGTATCCTAAAATATTGACCGAGTGTTTAGGCCCCTTATCAGGATTATTTGTATGCAAAATTTCCATTTATGATTGTCTGTTTGGATGTCATGGTTATGGATTATTGAATGTTGGTTGTGACATATTTTGAAATGATAATATATCATGAATATGGATTAATGGATGCATGCGTAATGCTTGACATTCTATAACACTATTCAATTGTATACTCGTATGACTTGATTGTATTGTATGTCACGTACCAGTGAGATTGTTAAATGGATTGACTAGCTGTATGCAAATTTGAAATTGAATATGTTACTAAAAACATGTATGAATGCCAATGTTACTGTCAAATGAAAAGTATGCAAAGCATACATCGACACTGATTATTGATATGCATGTTAAGCACATCATTGTACCGAGATTGATTTTGGTAGCATGAATTGTTCCATGAGTGTATGTCATTTTGCATCTGATTGACTTTAGGGATTACAATTATGGTAAATCTGATTGAATTTAGGAATATCAATAAGGCTTCGTGAGTGTAATATATTTGAGTTTGATATGGTAAATCTGACGAGTAAGTCCGTAAATATTATTATATTATTCATTAAAATAACATAATTTACCATATCAGAATCAAATATATTATAATATTTGACTCGTAAATATTAAATAATAATATTTACGGACTCACTCGTCAGATTTGTGGCCCTGAAACTATTGTTTTCGGCACCATTGAGAAACGAGTTGTTACAACATTAGCTTTTCTAGAAAAGTAAATCATTTTCTAGAAATTATTTTTAGAAACTATTTTGAGTAAAAAAATTGGAGCCTTATTGATATGAACTCCATGAGATGGCTTTATGGTCTTTGGTTAATACATATATGCACTGATTGATAAATTGCTCTATTCATTATGGTCGTTGTGTTGATGTCCTTGTGTCTTACTGTATTGTTATATGTTTGCTTAAACAACTCTTAAAGTATAGATGACCTAATAAATGAATGTTTTTAAACTAACTCAAAGTACAACCGTGATTTTTCTCTAAAATGAGTCGATTTAATGTCTTCAAAAGTATCGTAAGTTAGCTTAGCCATTTTGGTGGCTAATGTAGCCTTCTGAATCTAGCCATAAAGTCTAGATCAGGTTAGAGAAGTTGACTCATTCTTCATATTAGATTATGGTATACTCATGACTTATACTTGTTTATAGATAGAGCTATTCTCCCGAGGTTGAAGGCCTACTCGAAATTTGAGAAGGTTGGGCTTGAAAACAAGTCTGAGAAAAAAAAATAGTCTCGTTTAAAACATAGGTCAAGCTTGGGCTCAAATGTTCAAGCTCGGCCTAACCCATGAAAACCTCTACACATGATGTGGGTTAAAAAATATTTAAGAAATATATTTATAAAAAAATAAATGAAATTTTGGTTGAAATGGTAAAATTAATATATTGAAAATCATGGCTATAAAGTTCAAATACTATCACATGCATTGTTTTAAAGATTTTACATAAAATATAAAATAACAAAAATACCCTCATAATAATGTTTGTTATTTTTAAAAAAAGAAATGAGTTTTCAATAATTTCTTAACTGAGTCAGGTCTCGATTGATGGGTGACACCTAAAGGTATTCATGGCCCGGGCTTAGGCATGAACTAACACATTTTATGTTTGCCCAAGCCCGAACCGACTCAAAATATGAGCTTAAAATTTTGTCCAAATTCACCTATTTTTGTAAATCTCTAACCCAAACCCATTTTAAGTTCGCATATATATTTATTTAAAAATTTTAAAAATAAATTTATATATTTTTAATTTAATAAATTTATATATAGTCATCTAACATTTTTTATTGTTTACATTTTATGGATTTAATTTTTATGTGTTATAAATTATATAATATATAAAAATAACATAATATAAAATACTAAAAACTTAAAAAAAAAGAAGGTTCGAATCTTGAATGTTCAAACTCGAGCTCGTCTCATATTTTAAACGGGGCTAATTTTTTTTCCAAACCCATTTTTTAAGTATAATATTTTTATCTAAACTCTCCCAAATTTTAATCGGACCTTTAAGCTTGGGTGAATAACTTAACCCATGAACAGTTCTAGTAACATCAACTTAGCTAGCACTTCAAAAATGTATAAATTTTATATATTTTTTTATACAATAACTACTACTAGTACCCAAACTCACCCATAACTGCTAAAACTTTAATTTAGAGGAAAATGTCAGTTTAAGTACACTTTAATCTATATTCTCTTAATTATTATGATAACTACAACACCAATTGAATTAAAATTCAGTTCATTTTATATCTTTTATTTTCATGTCATACCCAAAATTCTGGTGGCCTATACATTTCTTTTTTCTAAATGATATCGATAAAATACCAATACAAGATGAAATTAGATTAGATACATCTACAAGTTTTAAAGTACTAATCTTTAATACAAATCGAGTAGAGTGATAAATCATATTGTACCTTAAAATCATATAAATTTAAATTTTAAAAATAACATTTATCGAACACAACATTAAAAAAAAAAAGAGAAATTAAAAAGGTGATGCAAGCATTAAAAATGGGGAGACAGAAATAGACAGCACAACTGGTTCACCCACCCACAAAATCAAAAGCAGGTGGCTGGGTCTTCAAATAAAATTTTTAGGCAAACGGTCCCTACACCAAGAATTGCCACTCTACTTGAAACTTTGGAAGGGACCCCCTTTTTTCCCTTTAATTAATTTCTTTATATTATGCATGTACACGATATCATTTATATTCAGGATTTATGATGATAGTTTATGTTTGAGATTTGTGATTATTTTTTTAATAATATTATTTTTAAGATTCGAACTTACATACTGTTTTTAAAAATGTAATATGTTTTACCATTTCATCTAATATTTATTAGCTTCAATTAATTTATAACATTAAAATTTTTAAAATTTAAAAAAATATGAATTTTACATTATAAAATACAGAAAAATCATAGAAATTTTATAAATTTTCATAAAATTCTAAAAAGATACTCAAAATTTTGAATGATATTCTTATCTTGTTTTCATATTAATTTTTTTTTCAAAGGGATTGAAATGCTAACCCTTTTAGCAGCAAAGCCAGGTCTATGCAAAGAGAAAGAAAAAGGTTAAAATATGTATGAAGTCTCTACTTTTTAAAATGTAGGAATTAAATTTAGTTTATCTGCTTTTCAGATTTTAAAATTTAAATCTAACTATTAAATTATTATTAAATTCAAGTTAATTACAATTTTTTAATTACATGATTAACAAGTGAGTAAAAATTTAACAAAATATAATTAAGTATTAACAATTAAACTTAAATTTTGAAATCTAAAAATAAAAAACTAAATTCTCGACAATACAAGTACAATAATTAAATTCCTAGCATTTGAAAACCTAGAGGCTTATATATATATGTATGCATGTATGTATTTCAAAGATGTGAATCTGAATGCATAATGTTAAATTCTGACTTTGTTAAGAAAAATGTGGGAGAAGGGGGATTCCATGTAGAACATGAAAATGTATATATATATATATATATATATATATATTAAGATTAAAATATATATGAATAAGTTTTTATACTCTTCGTGAGTTCGGAATTTAGTCCCTATAATTTTTTTTACTTTTGGGACTTTAGTCCTCTATTTTTTTAGATTTTAAAATTCTTAATATAGGCAACAAATGGATTGATTTCAAGTTGCTAGAAATGTCAAATCTTGTAATCTAAAAAGAAGATGTCAAATCTAACATTAATAGATAAATCAGTTAGGAATAATTATAATAATAAAAGATTAAATAAAAAGAGATGGAAGATAGAAGGATGATAATAATAACGATGGTGAGATGAGAAAGAAAGATATTTAATGGAACCCCTTGAAGAATAAGCTTCAATAAATTCCACTAATAGGTTTAATCGACCCTTCAAGCTAGATAACTTGAAAAACCAAAGGGTGAAGAATTTTCACCAACAATCTCGAAGAAAATTAAGTTGAAGGCTCTTATAAGAAAACAAGAAAAGATTTATTCCAAAGGAGAAGAACTCAACGAGTATCTTTATACAAGAGAAAACTACAAAAAGGAGAAACAAATTGCTAAAAACTAGCCTATAAAATATGGATGGCTAAGATTAAAAACAAATCGATGAAAGTAGCCTAAAAATATGGGCAACTATGAAAGGTAACTCTTTATTCCTAAGAAACTTAAAGAAGGAAAGAAAAGACTTGAATGAATTTGACCAGCTTTATGAAAGTTGTGTATGGATCAAATTTACGAGAAAATAAATTAACTTGGGTTAAAAAAAAACTTTTTCCAAACTTTGATGCACTCTTTTCTCTTAGCTTGGAATTGAAGTAGTTGTTTACTTAGTAGGGATTTCCACACATCTTTTGTACCAGTTGGACATTATTTGGGCATTTGTCACTCATGGTCTCTTTTCTCTCAACCTTTTTTACTTTACTACTTTGAACCCTTCACAAAATTTCTTCATTTTCATGTGATCATTGCACACATCTTTGGGATCCAAGGGGGTTAAAGTAAACTTTTTCACATGAAATACTAGGGAGTATCTTTTCAATTTTCCATGGTAAACGACATCTCGACCAAACTACCATGGTCTCCATAATAGTAAATGAACAATATGCATTGGGACTACATCACACCAAACATCATCAGTATAATTTCCAATTTTAAAAGTGATAAGACATTGTTTTACCACTTTTACTTTGGATCTTTCATGAAGCTAGCCACTAGAGACGATATGAATTAGGGTGGTTTTGACAAAGTAATGAAAGGGAGTCCACCAAAAAATTGCTTACCACATTAGCATAATTGCCACTATCAATAATGAGTGAACATAGTTTCCCTTTGTTCAAACAACAAGAATGGAAGATGTTAGTCCGTTGCTCATCAGAATCATCCCTTGCTTGGATATTAAGGGTTAATCGCACAATAAGGCAATTGGACCCTAAAAGATCCTTACCATTAGTAGGAGGTTCCAACACCTCCTCTTCATAATCTTCAACCAAAGTGAGCACATTAAGATCTTCAAAATCAGAATTGAAAGTGTATTCTTCATCGTCTCGAACATGCATAATTCGTTTATTTGGACACTTGTTGTGATAGTGCTCACTCCCATTACACTTAGAGGATTTAATCTCATGAGCTCATTTATGATCTTATGGAGAAAAGATGGCACTCTGCTTAAAAGGGGCATCCTTAAAAGAGATGTCTTATTTCCACTCAAATGGCTTTAGCTCGTCTATTTTCAGCAACATACGATTCCCATGAGTCTGGGAATGTGTCGAACTCTGATAATGAGGAGTAGAGTTTGATCCTCCCCGATTTGATCAAAAACTCGAAAATTGTGCCTTAAATTACCCGATTTGATCAAAAACTCGAAAATTGTGCCTTAAATTACCTTTGAATTTATTGTTCAATCTGAATGGTCTTTTGAAGTGCTTCCTCAAGATCCACACATGTTTGGAGCTCAAGGATATCAAATATGAGAAAATTCAACCCATTCATAAATCGAGCTATGTTAGTCTCCTCTTCTTCAGAGATATTTGTTCAAATCATAAGCAATTACATTAACTTTAAGTATTCATCAACAGACTTTGTGCCTTGAGCAAGATGTTGAAGTTTTCATTGATTTTCTTTATGATAAAATGACGGAACAAATCTCTTTCTCATTTCATCTCATCCTAAGACTTAATCGATCTTTCACGGTTCATTCGTTGATTCAACAACAATTGAGTCCAATAACACAAGGCATAATCAGAAAATTCTAAGGCTGCCAATTGTACCTTTTGCTATTCTAGACACTTGTAATAGGCAAACATGAGCCTGGTATTGCTTTCCTAATTATAGTATGCATTTAGATCCTTCTTCCCTTTGAAGGAGGGAATCAAAAACTTTGGTTTAACAACACAATCTTATGGCGCAAAGAGGCCAAGAAAAAGCTTGACACCAAATATTTGAAGTTGCACGGAGGAAGGAAACTACAACTATCATTGTACCTACTAACAAAAGAAACAAGAAAGTGTTAGATAACGTAATAGAAGTAAAGAAAACTAAAACAAATGAAAACTTAAGACTAAAAGTAAAAGGAAATAAGATTTAACAAAAAAAACTCAAAATTGTGAAGCAACTTAAAATTTTCGTTCAAGGTGTTCCCAATGTACTAAAATCACAAAAAATTACAAGATACCTCCTCATATGGTGAAAACCAGCTCTAGAAATTTTGGGCTTGAAATGTGTTATGAATTTTCTTTTGTTTTTCTCATTTTTTTTTGAGGATTTTTTTATTTTTTTGTACAATTTTTTTTCAATGTAATAAAACTAAAAACTAGTGAGAAAAATTTGGGGTTCAAAAGAATAAGTTTACCCCACTTTTGGAATAAAACGAACCAAATTTTGGTATAAAACAATTTCTTTGGGAGGCACCCAAGTAACAAAAATTAAGAATATAGTTTTAGCATACTAAAAACGTATCAGAATCTGATATCAACCGATAGCTAGAGGGCAGTAAATAGATTGATTTCAAGTTGCTAGAAATGCTTAGAGTTCTGAATTTGAAATTTAAACAAACAAACAAATAAAAAGAATGAAAATAAAATAGATTTGAAAAGAAAGAGATTGAAATTTAACCAATGTGTGATAGATTTTTGAAGAAGAAAAGTCGAATCTTGTTCTCCACAAAGATGATGCCAAATTTTAGAAAAACTTTTAGAATTTTAAGTACGTTTTAATTTCTTAAAGATTCTTTTTTTCAAAATTTAAGAATTTTTAAAGATTTAATTAGTTTTTTTTATTTTAATAATTTAAAAATTCAAAAATTCCTTTTAGATTATTTTATAATTTAGGTATTTTAAGTTTTTTAGAATTTTAATTTTTTATAATTATAATGTGTGGAAAAATATTTTCCTATAGTTTCAATAATTAAATTATGATATTTTTTAATAGTTTTAGAAATTCTTGAAAAAAATTAAACTTATCCTTAAAAATTAAATTTATTTTAGCTATAGTTTATTAAATTGGGATAAATATAAAATTTGATACATGAACTTTGATTTGATGCAATTATACATATGAAACTTGAATTGTAGTTCATATATATCTACTAAACTTTGATTTTGATTCAGTTGTATACATTTAAAGAAATGAATACATATATTTATTTTATATTGAATTGATATAATATATTTGTGTATGCAATATATTAACACAAAATCGTGTTAATTTCAATTATAATGTTACAGTTTTGTGAAATTTGAATAAAACTAAAATTTCATTTATATAAAAATAAAAAATTAAAATTCATATATAATTTTAATATTTATTCTAATTACTCGCTTCATCATCCCATTACTAAATTATGAAATAATAAAATCTTATAATTATTTTAATGATTAAAAGACTAAAAATCCTTTAGATAAACGATACGTTTAATTACATAAAAATAGGATAAAATTAAATATCGCAGTCAAAATAAATCCCATCCAGAGGAGCCATATAGAGAAGGCGATGAATACGGGAAAGACAGCTGTGAGAATAATAATTGAAGATTCGATAGGGAGTAGGGACCCACCTTTGAAAGGAAACACCCAGCCGTTGAAGGATGGGCCATACACCTGCCACTGGGGCCCACTGCTAACTGAAATAAAATCTACACCAATCAAATCCTTCATGTTTTCCACGTGTACTTCCCTCTCAAGGGGGCGGTGCTTTTATTGAGATGGTAAATGAGTTGGCTGAATTTTGAATAATATGTCGGATTTGAAATGGTAAAATTACTATAGAGGCCCATATATTATAAGTTTAATTACATTTTACTCTTTTTATTTAAAAATTGAATAAATTAGTCTCTGTATGTGATATAAAAGAACAAATTAATCTTTTGTTAAAAACTAATCAATATAATAATTTAAATATATAGATATAACTGACCTTTTGCATAAATTACTCAAATTGATAAAACTCAAAAACAATCAACTAGACTTGAGATCTGAAATCTAAAATGTAAAGAACTAAATTTCTAGAAATAAAAATATAAAGATTAAATTTTAAATTGTCGAGAAGTATAACAACTTATGATATATTTTAACCTAAACTAATTTACTTGGTGAAATGGAGGAGTTAAAGCACATGTTTTTTTGCATATGAAAAATGAGTGACTTTGAATGTAATTGATTGTATATATCCAATAGAATTGATCTATATATGGTAAATAAAAGTGTAAATTATAAAATAGTCACTTTTTGTTTGCTTAAGATTATATTTTAATTATTTATATTTGAAATGTTACGTTTTAACCACTTTAATTGTTGTTTTCTTACGAAGTAGTCATTCCGTCGTTAAGTTTCGTTACCTTCCTAACAACAATCCTATGTGACAGTTCAAATGGGTTTTAAATGCCAACTTGAATGTCCAACTAAGGTGATAATAGTTTTTTAGTCAAAATGAAAAAGAAAATTAAAAAGAGAAGAACGATTTTTATTTTCAAGTTCAAGGTGTAATTAATTTAAAATTTTTAATTAATTAAATTTATTTAATTAAAAACCTATTCTCGTCCCAATTGAACATCCAAGTTGACATTTAAAACTCATTTTGATTATCATTAGGGAGGTAATGGTGTTTAACAATAGAGTGACTACTATGTAACAAAACAATAACCTTAAGTGACTAAAACGTAATATTTTAAACATAAATGATTAAAATATAATCTGAGGCAAACAAAAATGATTATTTTTATAATTTACCCAAAATAAAAATATCATTTTGATTAAAAATTAAAACTTTAGGGTCCAAAATGCAAATTCAAATTCAAATACAAATTGCTTACACAAAACCTCTCACTCACTCTTAAACTGTATAAATACCTTGAACTAAAATCAATTTCCCCATACATCTCACCACCACTCTCTAAAAAAGAACATTTTTTTCCCTCTCCCTCCCTCTAATAATCCATTGAATCTGGTAATTTCAATTCAATAATCCTCATTTTACTAGTTAATCTTTTTTTTTTACTTGGTTTTTTCTTTGTTCTGCTTTAAGTGATCTAGTAAATATATAACCTTTGCTTGAAATTCACTATTTTCTCTTTTGTTTTTGCTTGTGTTTAGTGTGTTGATTTTGATCTGGGTATTTTTAATTCTTTCAAAAAGTGTTAGGGTTTATGAAGAGATTATATAGATGCTAGATTCACCTGATTGAAGCTAAGACTCTTGTTTTTTGGTGGTGGATTTTACTTGAATGTTGTTAAGTATAACTCTGTTTAGAGATTTGATTCATGTGTGGTGCTTGTGTTTGAATGTTTGTGAGTGATCTTTATTGGGGTTGTTTCTATGATGATTCAGCTTCTTAATGAATTTACTGTAACGGGGTTGTTTGCAATATGAATGGACTAAGATTCAATTCAATCAAGCAAGATAGTCCATGTTGGATTTAGCTTATATAATATTCTATCTTATATATTTGTTTTCTCTTATATTATGTGTAGGCTTAAGGATATGGGTTCTGCAGCAGTTGAGGATATGATAGAGGCTTCTTCTGGGGTGCATTTTTCTGGGTTCCACATGGATGGTTTGGATTCTAGACATATCAAGAAGCCTATGATTTCACCGGCTACTGAAAATATGCATAATCAACCTTTTCTTATCGGTAAGTTCAAAAATATTGTTCTTGTATTACTTATGTTGTTTTTTAGATGCAATGATGATCCAAAGTTGTTTAAGATTGATGAAAAAAACTCTATGGACATCCAAGCACCTCTTTAATTTTTATTTTTTGAAGAAACGATTACCATAATATTATATAGTATTTGTTGAGGGTGGATTGGCTCCTTTGGGAGAAGTCTTCGAAGAGTTGTTCTTTAGAACCCAGAACCCCCAACAATCGAAGATATTGTCCCCGTGTTCGGGTTTTGCCCTCAGCTTCTGTGAAGAGCCGGTTCGCAGATGGGAATGCCTTAGTTGGTGAAGATAGGTACGGGCAAGACTCAGGAAATGTGTCAATATAGGGTGTGAGAATAATAATGGAGGGACCTGGGCGCGGGCAGGATGGCATGAACCACCAACCAAGGCTTAATGGCAACATGTTTGCAAACATGGTACAACTTGCCTAGAGGACGACACTTTGAAGACTTCTCTCGAAGAGTCGATATACCCTCAACAATTTTCTACAAAATATCACCTCTTTTCGTTTTCATTGGCCCAAGATGCAAGCCTTGTTGATTATACCATGTGGTATTTGGTTAATGAATTGGTTTCTTTCAATTACTTAGAGCTTTTTTCCTTTAGATTTCTATCTTATTTAACTTTGGCTATTATTTTTTGGTTCAGGAGTTGCTGGTGGAGCAGCGTCCGGTAAGACTACAGTCTGTGATATGATTATTCAGCAACTTCATGATCAACGTGTGGTATTAGTTAATCAGGTAATTTCTCCAAAGTTCCAAATGTAGCTTTATTAAGAGTTATTGAATAACTTAAGCTCTCTAAAGTGTCAGATGTTGTCACGCATTCCCTTAGCCACTTGTTTCGATATTTATTTTCCTCTTAAATTCATTTAAATTAGATACTTTTTATCTGTCGCGAATCGTATTTGGTCAGTCGGATACATTTTTAACATAAGCAATGTGCCAGGATTCCTTTTATCACAAACTCACTGAAGAGGAACTTGCTAGAGTTCATGAATACAACTTTGACCATCCTGGTGAGACTTTTTCTGTAACAGATATCCAAAGCATTCAGAAAAGAAAACAATGACCTGCTGATATATTTTTTATGCTTATAAACTGACAAAAACTCGTACTTTATCTCTTTCATCAGTTGGTCTTTAGGAAATGTGACTGTTTTACGTGTGCATGTTGTTTGGTCTCTGTTTGTTTCGGATTTTATTGATGTCGTATTGGCTCTTTCCTGCAGATGCATTTGACACAGAGAAATTATTAGATTCTATAGATAACTTAAGGCATGGCCGAGCAGTAGATATTCCAAAATATGATTTCAAAAGTTATAAGCATGATGTT